>NC_050096.1:62799348-63102378 GCF_902167145.1 Zea mays | reverse complement strand
TAGTGACCAGGAACAAGGGAAGAGCGGAAAGTGGGAAAAGAAGAAGACCTACAAAAAGGCGAAGGGCGAGACACACCTTGGAAAGGAGTGGGATTCGAATTGCTCCTCGTCCGACTCCGACAATGAAGGACTCGCCGCCTCAGCCTTCAACAAGTCGGCTCTCTTCCCCAATGAGCATCACACATGCCTCATGGCAAAGGAGAAGAAGATAAATACTAGAAGTACTATTACATATGCTTCTTCAAGTGATGATGAGTCTAGTGATGATGAAGTAGACTATGCTAGTTTATTCAAAGGTTTAGATAGAACTAAAATTGATAAGATCAATGAATTAATTGATGCCTTGAATGAGAAAAATAGATTGTTAGAAAAACAAGAGGATCTTTTATATGAAGAGCATGATAAATTTGTTAGTGCACAAAATTATCTTGTTCTAGAAGTTAAAATAAATGAAATGCTTTCATGTGAACTATCTACATGCCATGAATCTATCTCTAACTTAAAGAGTATTAATGATGACTTGAATGCTAAGTTAGATTTAGCTAATAAATCTAGCTCATGCATTGATCATGTAGTAATTTGTAATAAGTGTAAGGATTTTAATGTTGATGCTTGTAGTGAACATTTAATTTCCATTTCCAAATTAAATGATGAAGTGGCTAGTCTTAATGCCCAACTTAAGACTAGCAAGAATGAATTTGACAAACTAAAATTTGCAAGGGATGCCTACACCATTGGTAGACACCCCTCAATTAAGGATGGGCTTGGCTTTAAAAGGGAAGCCAAGAACTTAACAAGCCAAAGGGCTCCCACTCTCACAAAGGAGAAAGGGAAGGCCCCTATGGCTAATATTGTTCAAAAGAATCATGCATTTATTTATGATAGGAAATTTTCTAGAAATGTTCATCATGATAGGAGTTGTGATGCTTATGATTCAAATGCCATGTTTGCTTCAAGTTCTTCCTATGTGCATGGTAGAGATATGCCTAGGAAAAATGTCATTCATCATATGCCTAGGAGAAATGTTGCTCATGTTCCTAGGAAAATAATTAATGAACCTTCTACAATTTATCATGCTTGCAATGCTTCCTTTGCAATTTGTAGAAAGGATAAGAAGGCGATTGCTAGGAAATTAGGGGCAAAATGCAAGGGAGATAAAACTTGCATTTGGGTCCCTAAGACCATTGTTACTAACCTTGTAGGACCCAACACAAGTTGGGTACCTAAGACCCAAGCCTAAATTTGCCTTGTAGGTTTATGCATCCGGGGGCTCAAGCTGGATTATCGACAGCGGATGCACAAACCACATGACGGGGGAGAAGAAGATGTTCACCTCCTACGTCAAGAACAAGGATTCCCAAGATTCAATCATATTCGGTGATGGGAACCAAGGCAAGGTTAAAGGACTAGGAAAGATTGCTATTTCTTCCGAGCACTCTATTTCTAATGTGTTTTAGTTGAGTCGCTCGGGTATAACCTGTTGTCCGTTAGTCAACTTTGTAATATGGGTTATAATTGCTTATTCACAAATGTAGATGTGTCTGTCTTTAGAAGAAGTGATGGTTCATTAGATTTTAAGGGTGTACTAGACGACAAACTTTATTTAGTTGATTTTGCAAAAGAGGAGGCCGATCTAGATGCATGCTTAATTGCTAAGACTAGCATGGGCTGGCTGTGGCATCGTCGTTTAGCACATGTGGGGATGAAGAACCTTCACAAACTTCTAAAGGGAGAACATGTGTTAGGTCTAACAAATGTGACTTTCGAAAAAGATAGACCTTGTGCAGCTTGTCAAGCAGGTAAACAAGTGGGAAATGTTCATCACAGCAAGAACGTGATGACTACATCAAGACCCCTGGAGCTGCTGCATATGGACCTCTTCGGACCCGTCGCCTACCTTAGCATCGGGGGAAGTAAGTATGGTTTAGTAATTGTTGATGATTTTTCCCTCTTCACTTGGGTATTCTTTTTGCAGGATAAAACAGAAACCCAAGGGACCCTCAAGCGCTTCCTAAGGAGAGCTCAAAATGAGTTTGAGCTCAAAGGGAAGAAGATAAGGAGCGACAATGGGTCCGAGTTCAAGAACCTTCAAGTGGAGGAGTACCTTGAGGAGGAAAGAATCAAGCACGAGTTCTCCGCTCCCTACACACCACAGCAAAATGGTGTGGTAGAGAGGAAGAACAAGACGCTCATTGACATGGCAAGGACGATGCTTGGAGAGTTCAAGACCCCCGAGCGATTTTGGTCGGAAGCCGTGAACACGGCTTGCTAGGCCATAAACCGAGTCTACCTTCATCGCCTCCTCAAGAAGACGTCATATGAGCTTCTAACCGGTAACAAACCCAATGTGTCATGTTTTCGTGTTTTTGGGAGCAAATGTTATATTCTAGTGAAGAAAGGTAGAAATTCTAAGTTTGCTCCCAAAGCTGTAGAAGGGTTTTTGTTAGGTTATGACTCAAATACAAAGGCGTATAGAGTCTTCAACAAATCATTGGGTTTAGTTGAAGTCTCTAGCGACGTTGTATTTGATGAGACTAATGGCTCTCCAAGAGAGCAAGTTGTTGATCTTAATGATGTAGATGAAGAAGACGTTCCAATGACCGCAATACGCACCATGGTAATTGGAGATGTGCGGCCACAGGAACAAAAGGAGCAAGATCAACCCTCTTCCTCAACAATGGTGCAACCCCCAACTCAAGACGATGAACAAGTTCATCAAGAAGAGGCGTGTGATCAAGGGGGAGCACAAGATGATCATGTTATGGACGAAGAAGCACCTCAAGCACCTCCAAACCAAGTCCGAGCGGCGATTCAACGAAATCATCCCGTCGACCAAATTCTGGGTGATATTAGCAAGGGAGTAACCACTCGCTCTAGATTAGTTAACTTTTGTGAGCATTACTCTTTTGTCTCTTCTATTGAGCCTTTCAGGGTAGAAGAGGCCTTGCTAGATCCAGACTGGGTGTTGGCCATGCAGGAGGAGCTCAATAACTTCAAGAGAAATGAAGTTTGGACACTGGTGCCACGTCCCAAGCAAAACGTTGTGGGAACCAAGTGGGTGTTCCGCAACAAACAGGACGAGCACGGGGTGGTGACAAGGAACAAGGCACGACTTGTGGCAAAAGGTTATGCCCAAGTCGCAGGTTTGGACTTTGAGGAGACTTTTGCTCATGTGGCTAGGCTAGAGTCAATTCGCATATTGTTAGCCTATGCCGCTCACCACTCTTTCAGGTTGTTCCAAATGGATGTGAAGAGCGCTTTCCTCAACGGGCCAATCAAGGAGGAGGTGTACATAGAGCAACCCCCTGGCTTTGAGGATGAACGGTACCCCGACCACGTGTGTAAGCTCTCTAAGGCGCTCTATGGACTTAAGCAAGCCCCAAGAGCATGGTATGAATGCCTTAGAGACTTTTTAATTGCTAATGCTTTCAAGGTTGGAAAAGCCGATCCAACTTTATTCACTAAGACCTGTGATGGTGACTTATTTGTGTGCCAAATTTATGTCGATGACATAATATTTGGTTCTACTAACCAAAAGTCTTGTGAAGAGTTTAGCAGGGTGATGACTCAAAAGTTTGAAATGTCGATGATGGGCGAGTTGAATTACTTCCTTGGGTTCCAAGTGAAGCAACTCAAGGACGGCACTTTCATCTCCCAAACGAAGTACACACAAGACTTGATCAAGCGGTTTGGGATGAAGGACGCCAAACCCGCAAAGACTCCAATGGGAACTGACGGACACGTCGACCTCAACAAAGGAGTCTCAAAGGTGAATTGAAAGGGAAAGGTGGACTTGGACCATGAAAGACTTCCACTGCACTCCGATGAGAGGGTAACTTACTCCAAGTTCATCTCCATGTCCCTTATTGCCTTTTGCTCTTAATTGACAATTTTGGTGAGGCAATGAGGTTAAAAGGGCCAAGATTGATCCCATTTTGGTGCTTGATGCCAAAGGGGGAGAAAATAAGGCCAAAGCAAGAAATGGATCAGCTACCACTTGAGAATTTTGAAAATAGTAGAGTTAGAGTTTTTGTTTTGTCAAAATCCTCTTAATGTCTCTTCTTGTCAAAAGTTGGTCTCTTGTGGGGAGAATGTTTGATTATGGGAAAAAGGGGGAGTTTTTGAATCTTTGATCAATTTCTCTTGGAATACCTCTCGCTATGCCTCAACAAGTGAATTTGACTTAGAGATAGGAAATTGAGTTTGATTTGCAAAAACAAACCAAGTGGTGGCAAAGAATGATCCAAATATGCCAAATTTGAATCTAAACAAATTCTTGTTCTAATTTGCATTGATGTTACACTTCTATATGTTGCTTTTTGTTGTGTTGGCATAAATCACCAAAAAGGGGGAGATTGAAAGGGAAATGTGCCCTTGGGCCATTTCTAAGTATTTTGGTGATTAAGTGTCCAACACAAATGGTTATGTATTAAACTATGCCAAATGGTGGACAAAGTGCAAATCAATACAAAGGTATGATTCTAGACTTAGTACATTGGTTTTTGTGTACTAACATATTTGTCTAAGTGCTAGAATCAGAGAAAAGATAAATGGAAATGACTTGGCTCGAGCAGCCAAGACTCTGCTCAGTTTGGGTGCACTGGAGTGTCCGGTGCGCCAGGCTGGCCCTGGTGAAAAGGCCGCTCTCGGGAACTGAACGACGGCGTACGGCTATAAATCACCGGACTGTCCGGTGGTGCACTAGACTGTCCGGTGAGCCAACGGTCGGCTGAGCCAACGGTCGGCCGCGCAATCCGCGCGTGACACGTGGCCGAGCCAACGGTCAGAAGGGGGCACCGGACTGTCCGGTGTGCACCGGACAGTGTCCGGTGCGCCAACGGCTCCAAATCGTCAACGGTCGGCTGCGTCAGAGAAGGAAAGAAATCTGCACCGGACAGTGTCCGGTGGTGCACCGGACTGTCCGGTGCACCAGTCGACAGAAGTCAAGATTTGCCTTCCTGGATTGCTCTCAACGGCTCCTAGCTGCCTTGGGGCTATAAAAGAGACCCCTAGGACCATGAAGGAGTACACCAAGCATACCTTGAGCATTCTTGATCATTCACACTTCGTCTTTGCGCACTCGTTTGACATTCTTAGTGATTTGAGCTCCGTTCTAGTGAGAACTTTTGTGATATTCATTTGAGCTCAAGTCTTGGCTGTGTGTGTGCGTATTGCTGTGGACTTGTGTGTGTTGCTCATCCCATCCTTACTTCCGTGTTCATTTGTGATCATCTTTTGTAAGGGCGAGAGACTCCAAGTTGTGGAGATTCCTCGCAAACGGGATATAGTGAAAGGAAGAGAAACACCATGGTATTCAAGTAGATCTTTGGATCACTTGAGAGGGGTTGATTGCAACCCTCGTCCGTTGGGACGCCACAACGTGGAGTAGGCAAGTGTTGGACTTGGCCGAACCACGGGATAAACCACTGTGCCTCTCTGTGTTGATATCTTTGTGGTTATTGTGTTTTGCAAGAACTCCTCTCTAGCCACTTGGCTTTATTGCTCTAACACTTAATCAAGTTTGGAGCTTTAAGTTTTAAATTTTCACAGGATCACCTATTCACCCCCCCTCTAGGTGCTCTCAGTTTCAGAGCTTACGCTTGGGACCATGGATGTTTTGATGATTAAGAACCTTGGAGAGGACCAGCAAGGACTTGGGAAAGGCCTAGGTGTTGAGGAGGAGCAGCAAGGGCGCCACAACAGGAAGGAGATCAAGTCCGACTCGACTGCGACTCCATCTCAGGTTCCAGGACCAGTCTGCACTAAAATGGACGCCCAAGATGAATCCGGACTCCGATTGTGACAGACTTGATATGGTTGGAAAGATACGGAGATTATCTAACCAACCCAACTAGTTCCACCCTAAAATTCATCCGGAGTCAAAGGGAATCGTCGAAACAAGTCAGAGTTCAGATTCTGTTTTGGTGTTGCGACACCGTCTGTTGGGTCGTTGGGCCGTGTATCGCGTCGGAGCCCATTAGGGGCGAGTCCAGGGGTCACGCACACCCTAATACTCTATTTATTCAGCAGCCGCCGTCACATTAGGGTTGGGTTTTGCTTAAGTTTAGATCTGTCGAGAACAGCCGCCGTAGATCAGTTTGTGAGACCCCAACTTGTGAGCTTAATCGTTCATCCGCAATATTCTAGATTGTGTTCTTTCTTGTTCTTGCTTGTGTCTTCGATTCGCAGGCAAGGATTAGCCTTCGTGGCGAGGTCAATCGCGCAGCGCACGGTTGATAACCAGAGGAGAAGTGGTGCTGCGATTGCAGGGTTCTAGTCATGTTGATTGGAAGCCGAATCGTCTGTGTGACATCTCCACCAAATCGATAGTTATCTTCACCTGACGGAAGATCGGGCACCCCCGTTCCTATCAAAAGGCCTGCTTACTATGAAAACCAGGGGTCTGGGAAGAGGTAGAACAATACCTTCCTAGTATGAGTTCAAGGTTCTGACTAGGGATACCTTTAGGATTACCAGCCACAAAATTGTCTTGAGCTGCTGCAAGAGTTGCTTCTACTGTCGGTGTTTTGGGTCCGACCGCACACCCGGGGTTGCCCCTCAAGGTGTTTTTAGGAGTAGGACGGTGTCAACAACTGTAGCAAAATGGTTCGTGCCAGATGCACGAGGGACAGTGGACAATGTTTACAGGTTCGGGCCGCTTAGAGATGCGTAACACCCTACGTCCTGGTGAGTATGTCTGGTGAATGAGGTTACAAGAAAGCTCTCTGAATTGAGAGTGCGGAAAGCTGGAGTGGGTGGCTAAGTAGTAGTGTCGATCGTTCTGAAGGGGTGCCCCCTAGGCCTTATATACACGACCGTGGGGCAATACATGTGGATATGATAACAACGAGTAGCTAAAAGATAGTGAACTTCTTGAGTTTATCTCCGCATAACCCTCGCCGACTTATCCTCGCACGGCTCTGTTGCATGGGGGCTCCAGCGCGGGAAAGTCGGATCTCTGTTGTGGTCAGTCGTTCGACGTCGTGGATCGTCCGGGTTTACATCAATCTGGCCTCATGTCGATCTGCTCTGCTGGTTGTCTCTCCCCAGGCCCACGAAAGAATGACCTTATGATTTATTGGGCCCTTGGACCTTTCGTGAGGTTTTTTACTCTTTAGTGGACCCTAGGGATATCTATCCCCCACAAGCCCCTGATCTTTGGGTTGATTTAGAGGTAATCAGCCCGAAGATCCCAGGTCCAGCTTGTAGGTGTTTTGAAGAAAATGACTTCCTGTTGTCTTCTCCTGCTTCGATCACTCGTCGACCGAGGCTTAGTTTCGTGCTTGTGCCTTAGAGGTCAGCATTTCAATTTGTAGGATTTTGAACTTCATTGGGTGCACCGGAGGTGCACCCAATGGGTGTAGCCCCCAAGCTTCGAGTAGATTTTAGAAAATAATCTGCTCGAAGGTCTTCCCCAGAAATTATTTCCATTTGTGCTCCTGCGTTTTGGTTGAAGGCTGGCCTTTTAATCTTGTCCCACGCCTTAGAAGTCCGCACTATCTTGGCTTGGAATGATAGTCCATGGGGTGCACCGGAGGTGCACCCAATGGGTGTAGCCCCCGACCTTCAAATGGATTTTTAAGGATAATCCTTTCGAAGGTCTTCCTTTCGTGCCTCTTTGCTGAAAATTATCCTTTTTGCTTGTAGAAATTGGCATGAAGCTATTTGCATTATGCTTTGGAGGTCAGCATTACGTCATCAATATTTTGCTTCGGAGGTCAGCACATATTTTGTCTTTAGCAGCCGAGTTCGCAATCTATCCATATCTTGCTGGGTAGTGCAATTTATTTGCACTGCGACTGATTGGACATCTGATGGACGTTCTCTGTCTAGTCTTCACGTCGCTTCTGTCGGCCATATTTTGTACTTCGCTGGCTATTTTTGGCTTTCCTCTGATCCTTACTGATATCTCATTTTTGTCTTGAGGCATTCACTGCATGCCCTGCACAGATGTGACCGTTTTGAAAAATATACTGATAATTCCTGGGCGTCCCCCCCAATGGGTGTGGGCAAGGGATGGCTTGGTACGCTGAGTGTTTTAGCCGGCTGCTTCTGAGTAGTAATGTGATGTGACGGCAAGTGTAATCATATCCTCCGCGCTGTTGACTGGAGTCCCAATGGGTGTAGTGTTGCGTGAAACGGCGTCAGCCGCCTGACGTGTCTTCAGACGAGTTGAAGTGCTTATTGAATGCTTTGCGACTGTTCAGTGACCGCGGTTGGAGGTGAGCGGTTGCCTTCTCCTTCTATAAATATCGTCGTTGCTTCTCTGGCTTTTTTACATCTCTTCGCTGTTCTCTGCTGCTTCCCTCTCTTCTCTCCCGTCTGCTTCCACCATGGGCAAGAACAACAAGCGCAAGTGTGAGCTAACTCCTCCATCGGAGGAGTTTGGTGACTCGGAGTACTCAGAGGAGGTGTTCTCCTCTGAGTCTGAGGGGTCTCCGGCCCCCGTCCCCCTGCGTGAGTCGTCTGACGACTCAGATGACTCCCAGGGGCTCGCGGCGGAGGTCTGGACGTACATCCGGGCCGTCGAGCGTTCCGGGCTCGAGGGCTCGGATGAGTCGGAGTACTCCTCGGATGAGGACTCGGACGGCGGCGGCGAGGACGAGGACGACGATGGCGACGGCGACAGCAGCGGCGACAGCAGCAAGGACGGTGACGGCGGCAGCAGCAGGGGCAGCAACCGGGGCGGCAGCAGTAGGGGCAGCACCAAGGGCGGCGGCGGCGGCAACAGCAGGGCCAGTGGCTAGATGCCACTGGTCTTTTAGATATTAGTATAGTTTAGTTAGAATAATGTAGTAGTAATGTAGAGTAGTATAGCGTAGTGTAGTAGTAGTAGTAATGTAATGTAGTAATAGTAGGGGAGTATCAACTCGTGAAGAGTTGATTTGTAAGTTTATTATCTTCCCTTTTAATGAAAGAGTGACTTTGGCTTCTACTTGATGACTCGTCTTGCTTGTTTGTAAAACTGATTCCTTTGAGACAGTAGATAAATAACTTGGGGATCAAACTGATGCTTCCAGAAATAGCTGTCGAGTAATTTGTAGATGGTGTCGGCGTTTTAGAGGTAACACCGAGCAACTGAAGACTGTATCAGCGTTTTAGAAGCAACGCCGAGTGATTGGGAAGCAACGTCGGCATTTTAGAGGTAATGCCGAACGACTTGAGACGACGTCCGCGTTTTAGAGGTAACACCGAGCAACTGAAAGGCGATGTCGGCGTTTTAGAGGCAATGCCGAGCGACTGAACACTATATCAGCGTTTTAGAGGCAACGCCGAGTGATTGGAAAGCGACGTCAGCATTTTAGAGGTAATGCCGAGCGACTGAACGCGGTATCAGCGTTTTAGGGGTAACGCCAACTGACTGGAAGGCGATGTCGGCATTTTTAGAGGTAATGTCGAGCGACTGAACACTATATCAGCGTTTTAGAGGCAACGCCGAGTGATTAGAAAGCGACGTCAGCATTTTAGAGGTAATGCCGAGCGACTGAACGCGATATCAGCGTTTTAGGGGTAACGCCGACTGACTGGAAGGCGACGTCGGCATTTTTAGAGGTAATGCCGAGCGACTGAACACGAAATCGGCGTTTTGGAGGCAACGCCGAGTGATAGCAGGCCAAGCGAGCCACTTTTGAGGACGATGGCCGAGTGATGAGGTGGCGCACCGATGTTCTGGAGATAACTGCCGGGTTTCCACGTGGCATGCTGGGGTTTTGGAAATAACCGCCGGGTGATGACTGGGCACTTTTTGAAACGGTATCTGGCTCGAGAATATCCCATAAGAGCTGCGCTTTTAGCCGCCTTTGCTTTCCGTGCCCTAGTTCTTGCTTTCCCGCTTCCGAATCCTCTCTGCCATTCGCCTCCCACTCTGCTCGCTGGTAGAATCAAGATGGCACCCAAGAGGAAGACCGCGAGCTCGTCTGCTGTGGTGATTCCTCCAATCGACCCCAACAGCCAGTTGCCTTTCGCAGGTAACCACATGTCCATCATTTCTGAAACTGAACTTCTCCACCTCGTATCTATCGGGGTTCTTCCTCCGCGAGAACTCTGTTCTTGGCGGATTTGCCATGGGTTTACTGTTCCGACAGAGGATACCCATGAGTCCGTTGTTTACGCCCCTTTCCTTCTCCGCGGCCTTGGCCTTCCCATCTCTCCCTTTTTCCGCGGCCTCCTTGATTTCTATCATATTAACTTGACCCATCTGAACCCCAATTCGATTCTGCAAATCTCCATTTTCGTTCACTTATGCGAGGCCTTTCTTGGCGTGCTGCCCCATTTCGGTTTATGGAAATACTTGTATCATTGTCGCCCTGGGATGGCCGGGGGACAACATCAGTTGGTCGGGGGTCCCAGCTTGGAGATGCGCCGTGGGAGGAAAACTGAATATCTCGAAATCCTCCTCAAGGACAGTATTAAGGGATGGCGCCTGGAGTGGTTTATAGTTGAGAATTATGGGAATTCTCTCCCCTCCCGGTCGGGAAGACAGCCGGACGTTCGCACCCCCAGCTGGACCGAGTCCCCACAGATCAGGAGGTAGCTGAGGCAGGTGTGTTGCTAGCTGAAGTTGGACTGCTGAAAGAGAGGGGTCTGACTGCTGAAGTTGTGGTTACTGACTTTGTTTTCAAGAATATTCAGCCACTGAAAGACAGGGTCTATCCAGCTTATCTGTATCGAGGGCTAGCCGACTCAACTCGGGTTACCAACAGGAGAATTCCTTCTGCAGACTTGGTGAGCCGACTTGAAATGATCCTCAGGGGCAAGGTGTCAAATGTTGGTGCTCCAGTGGCGTACTCGGCCTGGAACTTGCCTCCTCCCAAAGCCTTCACCCTTTTCGTGTCGAATCCACCCGTTACTGATGGCAGTTTGGGCCTTAGAGTGCGACCCTCTGCTGAAGAAGTCAGTGCTTTGGTTGCCTCGCTTGGGGAGATTCCTGATGACGAACGGCAGGTTCATTTTGAGGTGCCCCTGAACCCTAGTGATGCAGATATAAGCGCTATGCTTGATTTGCTAGCTGAAGATTCTTCCGATGCTGCTCCTGCTGGGGCATTGGCAGTGGTGCCCCTCCTAGAGGTTGATACGACTTTGGATGCTCAAAAACCTGTTAGTGCTCGCCCGAGGCGCCCTTGCCGAGCCAATCAGCCTGATCCTTCTGCTGACGAGCAGAAGAAGAAAAGAAGACGCCTCCGGCGAGTATCCAGCTTTGATCAGGACGCTGGCACCTCGGTTCCTGCTACTGAAGAAATGTCTGCGACTGGACTTATTGATGCTGACCCCAATGGGTGTCCCCAATCTGCTGTTGATCTCAATGTGGGTGCTCCGTCTGTTGCTGATCCCAATGGGGGTGCTGCTTGTGTTGCCAATGTGGATGATGAGGAAGAGGAAAATGAGATTCCTTTGACTCGGAAAAACAGTCGGCAGTTCATCGCCAGTGGTGAAAGTAGTGGAGTTCCCTCTCCTGCTTTGTCTGCTCTCATTGGTCTGCAAGAACTGTCCCTGGCCAACTTTGATCAGACTCTGGAGGATATGGTCCCAGAGGACTTGTTATCGGAGCCAGTGGATGATGGTGCAACGGTGGCTTGCGCTGACGTGCCCGATGTTGGGTTGAGGTCATCCCGTGCCTCGTCGACCTTAGAGCGCGATCTCGAGGGCCGGGAGACTGACTTGGATCGTCCTAGTCCTATGGAAGTAGCGGAGGGCCCGTCAACCTTAGAGGTGGTTACTGCAGAGAGCTTGGACCTTAAGAATGGTGCTAACACATGCCCAGCCCCCGAGGGTGTCGCCGGGGATGACTTAGCTCGGGTGAAGAGTGTAAGCCACTGCCCAGCCCCCGAGGGTGCTGCCGGGGATGATCCGGCTCAAACGGGCAGTGCAAACTATGACCCAGCCCCCGAGGGTGCCCGAGCAGGGTCTCCTTCCTGTACTTCCATGGACGTTCATGCGGGATCTCCTCCACACTCTGGCTGTATGGTGGTAGCTCAAACCTTGGACCAGGGAGTCGCTTTAGAGGGCAGCGTCCCCGCTGATCAGGTGTTTGGCTCTGTTGAAGGCACCGAGCTGATTCCTACTGGTTCGTTGCAAGCTGCTTCGGGTGGTGGCCTTACGCCTGGTTATCAACTGATCTCTCCTGATTTGGGGATCCCTTCGTTCTTTTCCAACCTCCAGGTACTGTGACGTATTTTAGCTTGATTTTTACATTGCTTGAACTGCTGTTATTACATTCGTCTGTTCTCCTCATCAGGCTTTGGTGGATGGGATGGCTAGCCAGCTGAGATTGCAGGGTGCTTCCGTCCCAGAAGTGGCTTCGTCTCTTGCGTGTTGGAATCCAGTGTCACTTCAACATCGTGTCTCTGAATTGGAGGCAACCAACGCTGGTTAGTGCTTTTTTGCTTCTCTTTTCCTTTGTTGTGGACTGCTTTACCTTCTGACCCCGTTTTGTTTGATTATCTCTTGCTAGGAATGACTCGGCAGATTTCAATTCTTGAGGAAAAACATTCCCGAGATCAGGCTGAATTGGTTCAGCAGTGTGCTGACTTCGAGGAGAAGTACTCTCAGAGCCAAACTGAACTGGGTCAAGTTTCTGCTGCCTTGGATGCCGCCAATGCACTGAGTTCTTCTCTTCATGCTCAGCTCGATTCTGAAAAGGTAATTTACAAAATTGTGCTTTGCCTTGTTGTGTTCCTATTACTTGCTTGGTTTTTGAAGGAGTTGATTTTTGCTCGCAGGAAGAAAAGCGTATCCTTGCTGCTTCTCGTGACAATCTTGACAGATTGTATCGTGATTCTAGCAACTCGCTGACCATCTTGGAGAGGAGTCACCGGTTTACAATGGAGGAATTGGACAACCAACGTTGTAAGCTGCAGGAATCCACGGACGAAGTGACCCGCCTCAAGCAGTTGATATCAGCAAAGGATGCCACCATCAAAGAACTCCGAGCTTCCAAGAAATCCATTGCCCAGGAGTTAGAGACTGCTCGACTGGCTGCTAAAGTTGCTGAAGAAACTTCTGTTACTCTCAAGGCCCAGCGCGACAGAGCCATGGACAAGGCTATTCGGGCGGGACGAATCTTGATGAGGAGACCCGGCGTGGTTGTTCCTGAAGACATAAGGGCTGACGTGAATGCTGCCCCTGATTCCTCGAGTCGCCCTTCTTCGTCGGTCGCCCCTGAGAAAGACATTGCGAAATAGAGAAACATTTTGTGTGCTTTGAGCGCGCGGTTAGCATGATCGAGTATTTGTTAGAGGACATCAGTTCAGCATTCGAATGATATAATTACTCTCTTATTGTATCAGAATTCATCAGTTCGTAAATTTACAGTAATGAAACGACGCACGATGATTATGAGATTTGTTTGCGGGATATAGAAGTCACCCTCCAAATTGCATAGGCCTGTGCATGTTGCACCGCCTTAAGTCGTTGCCGACTTAAGTCGATTGTTCCGTTAGTAGGGCATAGTGGTCACCCTGGGTTAAGTAAGCGTGAGCATGTTGCATCGCCTTAAGTCGTTGCCGACTTAAGTCGATTGCTCCATTAGTAGGGCATAGTGGTCACCCTGAGTTAAGTAAGTGTGAGCATGTTGCACCGCCTTAAGTCGTTGCCGACTTAAGTTGATTGCTCCGTTAGTAGGGCATAGTGGTCACCCTGAGTTAAGTAAGCGTGAGCATGTTGCACCGCCTTAAGTCGTTGCCGACTTAAGTCGATTGCTCCGTTAGTAGGGCATAGTGGTCACCCTAAGTTAAGTAAGCGTGAGCATGTTGCACCGCCTTAAGTCGTCGCCGACTTAAGTCGATTGCTCCGTTAGTAGGGCATAGTGGTCACCCCGAGTTAAGTAAGAATGCAAGTCAATCGTAAATGAACTGAGTATCTTTGAAACCTCTTCTTTATTGATGATATATTTCCACTTTACAGAGTACATCGTTGTCCCAACAGTTTTGAAATACAGCTAGGGATAAAACTTTCTGAGGTGTTCTATGTTCCAGGAGTTCCCAACTTCTGTGCCATCCATTTGAGTGAGGCGATACGATCCGGGCCGAGTGACTTCTGCTACCATGAAGGGTCCTTCCCATAAGGGTGATAACTTGTGTCGTCCCTCCCCCGTTAAAATTCGGCGGAGGACGATATCTCCTACTGAGAAGAATCGTTGTCGCACAGCCTTGTCGTGATAGCGCCTTAGAGTCTGCTGATACCGTGCTGATTGGATTACCGCGTTTAGCCGTTCTTCTTCAAGTACATCAATGTCCTCCAGCCTGGTGGCCTCAGCTTCTGCTATGCTTTCGAAGATCAACCTGGGCGCCCCGAACTTGAGATCAGCGGGTAGCACTGCCTCCGACCCATAGACCATGAAGAAAGGAGTGTTTCCATGCAGGGCTCGGCTAGGTTGGGTTCTTAGGCTCCAGACGACATAAGGCAATTCCCTTATCCACTTTCCTGTGAATTTTTCATTCTTATCGAAGACCTTTTTCCTGAGTGCCTCCAATATCATCCCGTTGGCTCGCTCAACCTGCCCGTTGGCTCTTGGATGTGCTACAGATGCATACTTGATCTGAATGCTCTTTTGCTCGCAGAAGTCGAAGAACTCTGAACTTGTGAAGTTGGATCCTAAGTCAGTTATGATGTTGTTTGGTATCCCGAATCTGAATATTATGTCTTGTATGAATTCCACGGCCTTAGCAGAGGTTAAAGAAGCAATGGGTTTGAACTCTATCCATTTAGTGAATTTGTCGATTGCTACCAGTACATGAGTGTATCCTCCTTGAGCTTTCTTGAAAGGTCCAATCATATCCAGTCCCCAGCACGCGAAGGGCCAAGTTACTGGTATGGTCTGCAGTTGCTGTGCTGGCAGGTGTTGTTGCTTTGACAAGTATTGGCAAGCTTCGCACCTCTGAACTAACTCGGCTGCATCGTTCTTTGCTGTTGGCCAATAGAATCCTAACCTGAAGACCTTCCCGACTAGTGTTCTGGATGCTGCATGTATTCCACATTGCCCAGCATGGACCTCCTCCAGAAGTTGCTTTCCAGTGGACGGGAGGATGCACCTCATGAGAACGCCTGACGCGCCCCTTCTATACAATGTCTCCCCAATGAGCGTGTAGTGAGCCGACTGTCTGGCGATGCGCTCTGCCGAGTTCTTGTCGTCTGGTTCTTCTTCATTCTTTATATACTTAATGATCGGCCTTCTCCAGTCATCAGAGTCTGACTCGAGTGGATCTATGATGTTGCACTCTTCTGTTTGATCCATTGAGATACTCGGCTGTAGGATTTCTTGCACGAAGACTCCGGGGGGGACCTGAGTTCGACTAGATCCTAGCTTGGACAGTACATCGGCTGCTGTGTTCCGATCTCTTTCTACATGATGGAATTCCAGACCCTCGAATTTATCTTCCAGCTTTCAGACGGCAGCGTAGTATTTTCCCATCGAATCGTTTGAACAATCCCACTCCTTGTTTATCTGGCTGATGACTACCAGAGAGTCCCCATAGACCATCAATCTCTTGACGCCCAACGATATGGCAATGTTCAATCCATGGATCAGAGCTTCATACTCGGCTGCATTGTTGGAGGCTAGGAACAGCAACTGGAGGGCATACTTGAGGTGTTCGCCTCCAGGTGCGGTGAAGAGAATCCCTGCTCCCGCTCCCTGCAGTTTCAGCGAGCCATCGAAATACATTCGCCATACTTCTGCAGTCTCTGGGTTATCTGGTACTTGCTGTTCAGTCCACTCTGATACGAAATCAACCAGCGCTTGAGTCTTGATAGCAGTGCGAGGTCGAAACTCGATGTCATGAGATCCCAGCTCGCAAGCCCACTTGGCTATTCGGCCAATGGCTTCCTTGTTGTGAAGAATATCCCCTATCGGAAAACCAGTGACTACTATGACTTTGTGGTCATCAAAGTAGTGATGCAGCTTGCGGGCAGTTAGAAGTACTGCGTATAATAGCTTCTGAACTTGAGGATACTTTTTCTTTGAGGGGCCTAGAACTTCACTAATGAAGTAAACTGGATGTTGTACTGGATAGGCATGTCCTTCTTCTTCTCGCTCGACTACCAACGCGGTGCTTACCACGTGAGTCGTGCAAGATATATACAGCAGCAAATCTTCAGCTGGTTGAGTTGACGTAGCTCGCCGGGGTGGTTTCAGTACTGGTGGTGTTGTCAAGAATTTTTTCAGTGCATCTAGAGCTTCTTGTGCTTCTGAAGTCCATTGAAACTTATCCACCTTCTTGAGTAGCTTGTAAAATGGCAAACCTTTTTCTCCCAGCCTGGATATAAATCTGCTCAGAGCTGCCATACATCCAGTAAGTCGTTGAACCTTCTTTTGTGATCGAGGAGCTTCCATCTTCATGATAGCTTCAATTTTATCTGGATTAGCCTCAATTCCCCGGTGGCTGACAATAAACTCGAGTAACTTTCCAGCTGGTACCCCAAAAACACATTTTTCAGGATTAAGCTTCCATCTATACCGTCTCAGACTGTTGAAAACCAGCTGTAAGTCTTCGATGAAGTCTTCCGAATTCTCCGTTTTGATTACCACATCATCTACGTAGGCCTCCACACGCTTGCCCCAGTGATCGGCTAAGCATGTTTGAATGGCTCTCTGATAAGTCGCTCCAGCGTTTTTGAGGCCGAACGGCATGGAGGTATAACAGAAAGCACCAAACGGAGTGATGAACGCTGTTTTTTCCTTGTCTTCCTTCGCCAAACTAATCTGATGATACCTGGAATAGCAATCTAAGAAAGACAACACAGAACATCCAGCGGTGGAGTCCACCACCTGATCTATCCTTGGGAGCCCGAAGGGATCCTTCGGACAGTGTTTGTTGAGATCAGTATAGTCGACGCACATGCGCCAATCCACTTTATTCTTTTTGAGTACAAGAACAGGGTTGGCTAACCACTCGGGGTGTAATACTTCTCTAATAAATCCAGCCGCGACCAAGCGAGCTAACTCGGCGCGAATGACCTCTCTCTTATCGGGTGTGAAACGACGTAGCTTTTGCTGAATCGGCCTCGCCTGGGGATAGACCTTTAATTTGTGCTCGGCCAGTTCTCTTGGGACTCCCGGCATATCCGCAGGTTGCCATGCGAATACGTCTCGGTTATCTTGCAGAAACTAGACGAGCACGCTTTCCTATTTGTCGTCCAAGCTGGAGCTGATGATGGCAGTCTTGCGTTCATCAGCGAACCCCAGGTTGATCCTCTTAGTATTTTCGGTCGGTCGCATAGAGGTCGCGGCCTGAGCTTCGTTTGCCGGTACCGCGAGGTCCTCCTCAGACTTAGAGTTCGCCAGTGTAGAAGGAAACGTCGACGGCTTGGCGGTGAGGGCTGCTTCGATGGCCACTCGGAAACACTTTGCGGCGCCTTGGAAGTCGGCGCGCACAGTTATGATCCCTTGCGGTCCTGGCATCTTCAGTATCATGTACATGTAATGCGGAATGGCCATGAATTTGGCCAATCCCGGCCTTCCGATGATGGCGTTGTACCCGCAGTCGAAGTTCGCCACTTCGAACCTCAGGAACTCGGTTCTGTAGTTCTCTGGAGTTTCGAAGGTGACTGGCATGTAGATGTGGCCCAGCGGGTATTCCCCTTCCGTCGGCACGATGCCGAAGAAAGGAGTGTCCGACTCGTGGAGCTCTTTGAGGTGAACCCCCAAGCCTTGGAGTGTTCGGGGGAAGGTGACGTTGATGCTGCTCCCCCCATCCACTAGCACCTTCTTCGCCCGGCTCTCTCGGATCACCGGATCGACGAGGAGCGGGTATTTGCCTGGATGGTCGAAGTTAAGCCATTGATCCTCCCGAGTGAAAGTGATCGGGTGCTCCGACCACCGGTATGGAGCGGGAGGTCCGGTGGTCGCCACCAGTATCTAGCGGTCGTTGAGCTTTTGTTGTCGTTTGTTCTCCTGTGATCCGTGTCCGCCGAAGATGACGTTGACTTCTCTGTCCGCGCGCGGGAAAGCTCCTCCTCCTCCCCCCTCCTCCTGCTGATGGGGTTGTCGTGGTTCATCTGGTCCTCCCCTCGGCGGAGGAGGAGGTAGAGGTTGGAAGGGTCGGTCGTGCCCGATGGAGTGCTTGAAGTCCCGGCAGTTACGTAGAGTGTGGCGCATGTCTTTGTGGTACGGGCACTGGGTGTCGAGGATGTCGTCCAGCGTGCGTTCGCCTCCGCGAGGTCCTCCTCGGGCGCGAGAGGCAGGAGGTCCGGCGGCGTGTACTTCTTCGCGAGGCCTCTTCTCCCATCGTTTGTCGGGTTGCTGGTTTGCGTCGCGTCGTGGTGCTGCCGGTGCGGGCTTCGTTCCTCCGATGAGGTCCTGGGCCCGCTCGTCGGCGGTGATGTAGAGGTCGGCTTCCCGGAACAGCTCCTCGGAGGTAGTCGGCGCCTTCTATAGTATGGCTCGGACGAAAGCCGAGTCGTTGGATCCTCTGTAGAAGTCCTCGATCACGGCCGCCTCCGTGACCTCGGGGATATGATTTCTCATGGTCTGGAACCTTTTGAGGTACGACCGGAGAGTCTCATCCCCCCGGCGCTTGATGGATTTGAGGTCCCATGGTTGCGCTGGCTTATCGGAGAGGGACTGGAAGTTGGCGGTGAAGCGTCGACTGAAGTCCCCCCAGTCGTCGATGCAATGCCGGGGTAGATGTCGCAGCCATTGCAGCGCGTCTTGCCCAAGGACGATGGGTAAATACGCGATCATCACGTCTTCGGACGCCCCGGCAGCTCGAGCAGCGGTGGTGTAGACGGCTAGCCAACCCCCTGGATCCTGCTTAGGTTCATATTTGTCGACATTGGATACCTTGAAGTTGGGAGGCCATTGAATGGCCCTAAGGCGTGGAGTAAGAGCGGATACTCCGCACGTGTCCTCTTGTCGTCGGGGACGATGTCTGTCCCGGGGAGGGAAGTTGTGGTTGTGGTTCCTCGACCGTCCCCGGGTGGTTCCGCCAGTTGAGGCCGTTGCCGACTCAGTTCTGGTGGCCTGGCTTTGAGCCGGGATGCCATGATCCCTGTCATACTCCTCCCGACGGCGAATCTCGTTCTCATGCCGCCGTTCGCGCGAAGCATTGATGGAGCTTCGCGCATCTCGGCGACTGTTGATGGCGTGTCGTAGATCGTTCGGCGGGTGAGCAAGCGGTAGAAGATGGTTGGCTGCCTGGGTGAACAGGCGTCGGTAGCCCTCAGCGTCGGGAGTCCGAGGAAGTCCATCAGCTATCCGAGCTAGTACCCCTCCGACTTCGCTCGGCGTGTTCATAGCTCGGGCGAAGTCGGGATTCAGGTTGCGCCCGAAGAATGGATTCTCCCGACGTTGCCTTGCGTCTTGCTCGGCTTGTTCCTGAGCCCGTCGGCGATCACGTCATCGGGAGTTCCTTCGTTCTCTGAAGACGCATTCTTCCGGAGTTTCCCCTATCTCCGAGACCTCGTCTCGCGAGACAGGCTGTTCCGGGTCCCGTTCTCCGGCTGCGTGATGTCGTCGAACGTTCCTGCGCCGATTCCTCCGTCGGCGGGATTCTCGTTGAGGCGGTTCTTCTCCGGGTGCAGTCGGCTCATCGTCGGAGATGGTAGGTGACTCCACCCTCCCGATGAAGAGGACGTCGGGATAGAATGGTGCTGCTGTCGTGGTGATCTTCTTTCCGTTCTCCTTTGAGGCCGGAGGAACGGAAAGAACAACTTGCTTCCCCTTGGTCTCCTTCTTCTTCGCGATCCATGTCCATTCTTTTGTCGGGGAAGTAGACAGTGGAGTTTTCCGGGTCAGCGAACCCTCGGCCCCCGACTTTCCGAAGACGATCTTTTTCCGAAGAGTTGGAGGTTGCGTTTCTCCGGTATTTTCGAAGTTCGTTGGAGGAGACTTCTTTTCCGGCGGATCCGCGATACGGTGTAGAATTCCCTCTTCATCCGCTACAGATGAGATTGTTCCGAAGCAGAATACGGATCCGGGACGCAGGGTGATCTTGCTGTAGAAGGTGATGGCCATTGAGCTAGCTTGGATCGTCGACACGCCCCCTACCTGGCGCGCCAGCTGTCGGTGTTTTGGGTCCGACCGCACATCCGGGGTTGCCCCTCAAGGTGTTTTTAGGAGTAGGACGGTGTCGACAACTGTAGCAAAATGGTTCGTGCCAGATGCACGAGGGACAGTGGACAATGTTTACAGGTTCGGGCCGCTTAGAGATGCGTAACACCCTACGTCCTGGTGAGTATGTCTGGTGAATGAGGTTACAAGAAAGCTCTCTGAATTGAGAGTGCGGAAAGCTGGAGTGGGTGGCTAAGTAGTAGTGTCGATCGTTCTGAAGGGGTGCCCCCTAGGCCTTATATACACGACTGTGGGGCAATACATGTGGATATGATAACAACGAGTAGCTAAAAGATAGTGAACTTCTTGAGTTTACCTCCGCATAACCCTCGCCGACTTATCCTCGCACGGCTCCGTTGCATGGGGGCTCCAGCGCGGGAAAGTCAGATCTCTGTTGTGGTCAGTCGTTCGACGTCGTGGATCGTCCGGGTTTACATCAATCTGGCCTCATGTCGATCTGCTCTGTTGGTCGTCTCTCCCCAGGCCCACGAAAGAATGACCTTATGATTTATTGGGCCCTTGGACCTTTCGTGAGGTCTTTTACTCTTTAGTGGACCCGGGGGATATCTATCCCCCACATCTACTTCCTCTGCCTCAGCAATAGTATCTAGTTCTTCAAGAGGGAATTCTTCAAGAAGGAAACACCATTAAGAGGGACCCCTACCGGGATGTCAAGAGCAATATCAACCTCCATATTAACTGAAAGTTGAGGACCTTCCTCATCCGAAACATGGCCAAAACTACATGCTTCATCAAAAACTTGATCTTCCCCATTGAGATTAGGGAGAGGGACATTATTGGGGGCATTGTTGGGGCGTAAATCAAAAAAGTCGCATATTTTCATCTTCATGATAAGGCAGATGATTTTCCACGAGGGCATTAAGATTTAGCCATCCTCCCCATCCCTCATTCTCCTGAATGTCCCCACCATTCCCTTGTTGTTGAAAGTTAATGGGCTAGGCCAGAGTCGGGGCGATAGGGTTCAAAGGAGGCCATGGCCTTGCTACCCCAACCCAAAGAAATCAAACAGTAAAACTCTATCAGCTGGGAGTTTAGGGATTGGGTCCTGAGCATCTTGGTAGAGCAAAGAGTGTTGAATGACTTCACATTGCACAACCCATAAACACCCATTGAAATTATCACATTCTGAAACAATGAATTATGAAATTAAACTAAGATCAATCACCCGAGCATGGATAAGGACATGGCCCAAGAATCTTTGATTGATCTCCTAGTTGAGAATCTACCAAACGAGCCAATAGTTTGTTGTAAACGATCTCGAGTTATGAAATCCAAGGGGTCATTCAACACCTTATAAAAAAACAAATCAAAGAATAAAGTGTCGGTACCCTGGAACTGGGGTACCCACTACTGTAGGGTCCAGGTGAGGACCTGCGTGGCGATCTGTAGCCACGTGTGAAGGATCTAAGCAACCCGACTCAGAGTCTGGGCCCGACCGGCTGGGCTATCAGCCGTCGAGCCTATTCCCGAGTCTTTGCCCCACTGTACTAGCGCGGTGTCACTAGGTATCCTAGAGCTAAAGTTGTTTGATAACTCCATCCATATGTATGTGCCTCGTAGAAGGCTCTCAGGCCTCCACATAAGGCCTCGAGATCCCTAGAGAGAGGAGGTCCATAGGAGCCACGTGTCCCTAGAGAAGAATCACTCTGTGGTTTACAATCAGGGGTGAACCCCCACATGTCGCTCCTGGACCCCTACGTGTGCAATTCGGCCCCCCAATCAAGGGCAACCCGGTGTTGCCATGTATCCAGGCTACTTCGAATAAGGCCCGAATCTCCACAAGTGACTTCTGAATCCTCGAGTAGTGGAGGTCCGGGGCTACCATAGGCTAACCTCAAACCCCCTCCTCATCTTAGGATTAGGGCGGGTGCATTCCACCACGCGCTAGAGTTTACCTTCGACATTTGGCACGCCGGATAGGGGCGCGGGCTCATAGCCTATCCCCTTGCTTAATATGACATCCCACTCATCCACCGGTAGTCTCGCCCGGGCCGAATCTGTCGACATTTGGCGCAAGGTAGAAAAGCAATGCCTCAAGGGGCTCATTGTTGATCTCAAATGGCGTCTCAACAGGCATGCAGCCGCCATCAAGCGGAAGGAGATGGGAGCCTCACCCATGGCGATTGAGGTTGCCACCATCCCCCTCCCCCCCCGATAATCTCCACCACGTTTGAGGTCGCTCCCGTTGACCTCCGACCACGTAAAGTGGCGTCCAAGGTTGCCACTGTCGGTAAACAGCCAAGCACAAGCGAGGCTGCCTCCATCGACAACCCACTATGCTCCATGGTATGTGAAGTTGTTGCCCCCGGCCTCGGGGGATGACTTCTTCTACCTGTCAATGGATTTCATGAAGCCATGACAACAAGGGCTATGCCTTCGTCAACATGGCCTCCTTCCTGAAATTCATCGGCAGGATCCCAAGGGCCACACCAAGGACCACGCAGTCCACTGCACTGGACTACGCCCTGGCTCCCTGGCGTATGGAGTGGTCATCATCTGCTGCCGGTCAAGCCCTATGGTGTGCTCAGTCCCCAACGTCAGCTACGGGGGGCCAGTAAGGTCCAACAAAAAGGCCAGTAAGGGCTACGCCTTCATCAACTTCACAATGTCAAAGGCGGCCACGGGCTGTGGGAGCACCCCCATGCGCATCAGTGGCCTTTCAAAGGTGAGACCAAGGCCTTTTTCGACCCATAGTAGTCATCCCCAACCTAGCTCCGTCCTTAACCATCTCAAAGGCAGCATAGACTATTGTTTGAGTCTGATGACCGACGCCGCTCGAGCAGATGGAGGAGCACATGCACATCTTCAACCCATGAGGTAGCATGAGAATGAATTCTTCCTTTGTAATAAGATAGCTTCTGCCTGTGAACCAGTCCAGTGAGGCATGCCCTCATAAACGAGATCTCCGGTGAGGCATGCCCTCATACAACTCTTATATATCTTGTTATAAAGGAAGAATTTACTCTCAAACTCTATATTTGCATTCGATTCTTCGTTCAGATTACAAGTATCATCCTCCCTTGCAGGCCTCGTTTTCTGTTGTAATCATGAAATTAATCTGGACAATGTATCTAGCCTTGCACCTGGTTTGGGACCCCCACTTGAAGATGAATGAGGATCAGATTACTAGGAACTTAGTCTAAGGGAAAGGTCCATGTTCTCAGGGGCGGTCCGGAGCTGGGTAGCCACTTAGTCTGGTCTCGTACTGTCGGCGTTTCGAGACCGGGGGGTCCCTGGGCCGACGAGTGAATGTCGCCGCGTGCCCCAGCCCAGATGGGTCGAGCGCGAGGGCGAGCGCGAAGGGGAGAGAGCGAGGCGGCCGGAGACCGGCGTGAGAGAGGTGGGAATCCCGCGGCCTTCGTGTTCGTCCTGCGCCCAGGTCGGGTGTGCTTGTAGTAGGGGGTTACAAGCGTCCACGCAGGAGAGGGAGCGAGCGGCCCCAAGCGAGCGCCTGTCTCGTCCTCATCCCCGCGCGGCCAACCCTCTCTAAGAGGGCCCTGGTCCTTCCTTTTATAGGCGTAAGGAGAGGATCCAGGTGTACAATGGGGGTGTAGCAGAGTGCTACGTGTCTAGCGGAGGAGAGCTAGCGCCCTAAGTACATGCCGTTGTGGCAGCCGGAGAGATTTTGGCACCCAGCTGGTGTGATGTCGTGGCCGTCGGAGGAGCGATGGAGCCTGGCGGAGGGACAGCTGTCAGAGCGGTTGAGTCCTTGCTGATGTCCTCTTGCTTCCGTAAGGGGGCTGAGAGCCGCCGTCGTCACTAAATACGTGGGGCGCCATCATTGCCTATCTGGCGAAGCGAGCCAGATGGGACACCGGTCTTGTTTCCTGCGGCCCGAGTCAGCTCGGGGTAGGGCGATGATGGCGCCTCCTGTTGACGTGGCTGGTCTGCGTCCTAGGTTGGGCGATGTGGAAGCTCCTCCGAAGCCGAGGTCGAGTCTGTCTTCCGTGGCCGAGGTCGAGTCCGAGCCCCTGGGTTGGGCGAGGCGGAGGCCGTAGGCTGAGGCCAGGGCGGAGTCCGAGCCTTGGGGTCGGGCGAAGCGGAGTTCATCGTCTTCTGGGGCTGAGCCCGAGTCCGAGCCCTGGGTCGGGCGGAGCGGAGTTCGTCGTCTTCTGGGGCTGAGCCCGAGTCCGAGCCCTGGGTCGGGCGGAGCGGAGTTTGTCGTCTTCTGGGGCTGAGCCCGAGTCCGAGCCCTGGGTCGGGCGGAGCGGAGTTCGCCGTCTTCCGGGACTGAGCCCGAGTCCGAGCCCTGGGTCGGGCGGAGCGGAGTTCGTCGTCTTCTGGGGCTGAGCCCGAGTCCGAGCCCTGGGTCGGGCGAAGCGGAGCTTCCTATGGTGCCTTCGGCCGGGCCTGACTGCCTGTCAGTCTCACTCTGTCAAGTGGCACCGCAGTCGGAGTGGCGCAGGCGGCGCTGTCCTTCTGTCAGGCCGGTCAGTGGAGCGACGAAGTGACGGCGGTCACTTCGGCTCTGCCGGCTGGGGGGCGCGCGTCAGGATAAAGGTGTCAGGCCACCTTTGCATTAAATGCTCCTGCGATTTGGTCGGTTGGTGCGGCGATTTGGTCAGGGTTGCTTCTTAGCGAAGGCAGGGCCTCGGGCGAGCCGGAAATGTGTTCGCCGTTGGAGGGGGGCCTCGGGCGAGACGGAAATCCTCCGGGGTCGGCTGCCCTTGTCCGAGGCTAGGCTCGGGCGAGGCGTGATCGAGTCACTCGAATGGACTGATCCCTGACTTAGTCGCACCCATCAGGCCTTTGCAGCTTTATGCTGATGGGGGTTACCAGCTGAGAATTAGGAGCCTTGAGGGTACCCCTAATTATGGTCCCCGACAGTAGCCCCCGAGCCTCGAAGGGAGTGTTAGCACTCGCTTGGAGGCTTTCGTCGCACTTTTTTGCAAGGGGACCAGCCTTTCTCGGTTGCATTTTGTTCCGGTGGGTGCGCGCGAGCGCACCCGCCGGGTGTAGCCCTCGAGGCCTCGGAGGAGTGGTTTTACTCCTTCAAGGTCTTAATGCCTTGCGTAATGCTTCGGCTGGTCTGGTTGTTCCCTCATGCGAGCTGGCCGTAGCCCGGGTGTACGGTCGGGTCCCAAGTTCTCGGGCTGGTATGTTGACGCTGTCAACGGTTCGGCCGGAGCCGGGTTTGCGAGAGCAGCCCCCGAGCCTCTACACAGGGCAAGAGGGTGATCAAGGACAGACTCGGCTTTTTTACATACGCCCCTGCGTCGCCTTTCCGCAAGGAGGAGGGGGGAAGCGCCATGTTGCCCCCGATGGGCGCCGAACATGGTGTCTCCGGTGAGCTGCAAGCGGGTAATCCGAGTGGACGTCCGTGCCCCGTTCGTTAGGGGTCAGCTAGGGGCCCAGAGGCACGCCCAAAAGTACCTGCGGGTGATCTGCCGGACCCGGTCCCCTGGCGACGGGGTCCGAGGGCTCGATGCCTCCCTCTGATGGGATTCCGTTACAAGGTCGCTCCCGCTGGTCTCGGAAATGTCCTAGGGTACCTCGGGAGCGCAGCCCGAGCCTTGGTTATGTATCGAACGTACCCATGGTCATCCCTCGCTCGGTGTCTGAGGTGGCTGTGAACCCTTCGGGGGCCAGCCTTTGAACCCCTGATCAGTAATGGGCGCGGAGCCCGAGTAGCCTGAGGCGGCCGTGGAACCCTTCCGAGGGGCCGACCTTCGAACCTCTGACCAGTAGTGGGTGTAGGGCCCACGCGATCTGAGGCGGCTGTCGAACCCTTCCGGGGGGCCAGCCTTCGAACCTCTGATCAGTAGGGTGGCTCGGAGCCTGGTTCCTTCACAGGGAAGGATCCTTTTCGGGGTATCCCCCTTTCCCGGTCCCTGTTGCAAGAGAGAGAAAGAGGAAAAAAAGGAAAAGGATACGAAATCGAACGACGCGGCGTACCTTTTTTGGCGCGGTTATTACGGCGAAGGCAAAGCGTCGCCTGCTTCTCCTGCCAGAGGCGCCACCTGTCCCGCCGCGGAGTTAATGCGACGGGGCGTGCGGTTGGCGGGGCGGCCGTTGCGCGTGCGCGAGCCGTTCGAGGAACGGCTGTTTCGCCTTGCGTTTTCGAATCCCGCGTCCGGTCCGGGCGGAACGTTTGAACCGGCCTCGCCATGGTCTTTATATACCCGGGAGAGGGTCTGGTGATGGTTCTTTGCTCCGCCTCCTGCCTCCCTCTTAGGTTTTCGCAACCCGAGAGACTTAGCCAGAGAAGAGGAAACCGCCCTTCCTGCCCCTTGCGCCGCCACCTCTTCCGCTCGGTGATGGCTGACCGGGTGACCATCATCTCGCCGCGCGACCCATGGCCTTTTTCCACGGTGACGGCGAGTGATCTAGAGGATCTTGTTGGTGAGGGTTTACTTCGCCCTCTCACCGATGAGCAGCGACCGGAATGGATCCCTCCTGTGGGCGGAGTCGCTTCATCCCCACCGCCGGGGTACGTCGTGAGCTTCGTCTCCTTCCACGAGCGGGGATTTGGTGTGCCGGCGAGCCGCTTCATGCGGGCGATCCTATACCACTACGGGGTGGAGTTGCACAACCTCAGCCCCAACTCCATCTCGCAGGCCGCCATCTTCGTAGCGGTGTGCGAGGGGTACTTGGGGATCGCCCCCCATTGGGATTTGTGGACCCATCTCTTTTTCGCGGAGCTTTTTGCCTCGCCGACGGGGGAGAGGAAGGTCCGCGCAGCGGTGCGGGCCGGCGGCTGCACCCTCCTGCTGAGGCAGTCGCGGGCGTCGTAGTATATTCCCGCCATCCTTGCGTCCTCGAACAAGGGGTGGCAGCGCCGGTGGTTCTACCTCCGGAATGACGGCGAGTTGCTCCCGCCGTTCTCCCAGTGAGTAGTCACCACCGCCACCGATGCTTGGCGCCACGGGACCCCGCACGAAAGACAAAAGAACCTCGAACCCCTTCTCCAGGCCTTGGAGGCGTTGCGGAAGGGGGGACTCACCGGTGCGGGAGTGATTGCCGCCATCCACCGTCGGAGGGTGCTTCCCTTGGCGGAGCGACGGCTGTCGCTTTGGGAGATGACACCGGAGGCTGACTTGGAGGGCTCGCGGATGTCCTCTGATCCTCTTCCCTTCGACGCCCTCCACGGGCGGGTGTCCGTCGCGTTGGGGAAGCCGGACCCCCATGCCTTCTCCCAGCTTTTGATGCGCCCCGATCAAGGGTGCGTGACTCTGGTGAGTGTCCGCTCCTTCCTTCTTCTTACATCGGGTTGCTCCTGGTTCTTACGATTGGGGTTTTCCCCCTTCTTCAGGAGGTGAGGTGGCACAAGCCTTCCCTACCACGGGTCCCGCAGGATGCGATGGACCGAGCAGCGCGGCGGGTCGCCGCGGAGGAGAAGAAGAAGAAGAAGGACGCGGAGAAGGCTCGGGCCCGCGAGCGGAGGCGGGCTCGAGACGCCTTGGAAAAGCTCCGTCGCCGGCAGGAGAGGGAGGGGCTCCCGAGGGAGCCGTCGCCGGAAACGCCCAACGGCGACGACGATGATGAAGATGATGACGAGGAGGACGACATGGCCGCCCGCCTTGGCCTCAGCCCCGACTTGGGGTTTGGCCAGGAGCCGTCAAGCCAGCCCCCGAGCGGGCTGATGCCGTCAGTCCCCGGAGTCGGGACGTCGGGGTCCCGGCCCGAGGGGCGGGGGCAACCCGAGAGGGTACCTGACCCCTCGGCTGGAGGAGCTGAGGCGACCTCGGGGGGCCAGGCTAGGGCGTCTGCTCCCCGAGAGCCGCCGCTCGCGTCGGCAGCGCAGGGGGGCGACCCTCAGGTCGCCGAGACAGTGCCTGGGCAATCCGCCCCCCGGGCGTCCAGGGCTTTCAAAGCAAGGGTGGTGCCGAAGTTGCCGGCGAAGCGGACCTCGGCGGCGGTTCCGGGGGTCGAGATCCAAGAGACTTCCCCCCAGGCACGGTTGATCATGGCCCGGAGCGGGTAAGTATCTCGGAATGTCTTCGTCCTAGCTTTTCATTCATATGTCCCGGCCGTGATTTTTCTTTTTCCCTCAGCAAGCGAAGCCATGGCCTGACCGACCTGGCGCCCCGGAAGGCCCTTAAGACGACGCCGGCCTGTGCGGCCAGCGCCGCTCCGAGCCTTGCCGTTCAGCCGACCTTTTCGCAAGGTGCTCCACAGCAGGGGGCCCAGGCGGCACCAGTCACCGTGGAGCGGGTTCCCGAGGCTGGCTCTTCTGCTGAGGCGGCCATTGTGATTGGGGAGGCGGCTGACGCGGACGTGGCCCCGTGCCCAGCAGACGTGCCGGCCATGCCGGCGCCTGCCGCTACTGAAGTCGCCGCCGTCCCAGTTGGGGGGCGACCGGACGCCGCCGACGTTGAGACGGCTGAGGCGTCGGCGCTCGGTGCCTCGGAAAAGGGGGGCGTGGGGACGCGATCCGTCCCGCCGGGCGGCAGCCTCGTCGCTGTGCGGCGGAGCTCCGAGGGCCGGCGCCAGCTGCTCCGGTTCCGGACCCGTGAGGCTTCGAATCCCGTCTTCGTTCTCGACGATGAACGGGAGGACCAGTCCTGGGATGAGCTCCGCGAGTGTGCCGAAGCAACGGTGGGGTCGCTCCGGTCGTCGCTGGAGGTTTTTTGCAGGGACGTCCCCAAAATCCTCCAGGTAACGGTTTCAAGCATACCTTTTTTTCTTTTGTGACCAAGGCGTCTTTCGTGACGCCCCGCCTCCTTCCCTCAGGATCTGACGGATCGGAGCGCCACCAAGTCATCGTTCATCCACCGCGAGGTCGACGTCTGGGGCTCGCTGCGATCCCTGAGGACCTCGCTCGTCGGGGCTACTGCGCGCCTCTCTCAGCAGGGTGCCGAGGTAGCGGACCTTCAGTTGCTCTGCACCGATCTGAGAGCCGAGGCGGCAGCGGCGCGCGCGGAGGCGGCCACGGCGCGCGCTGAAGCGCAACGACAGCAGTCGGAGTTCGACCAGGTCGTCCAGGAGCGGGACCAATCTCGGGGTCGGGCTGCCGAGGCCGAAGGCCGGGCCGAAACCCTTGCGGTCGACTTAGCCGTAGCCTAGGTTGCAGCCTCGGAGCAGCGTGCCCGAGCCGGAGGTGCGCCTTGGCCATCCTTGGTTTTCGTTCCTGCTTGTTTCCTCTGCTTGTGTTTGAGATCTTTCTTCTGGCTGTTCGCAGAGCTCGAGTCCGCCCTTGATGAGTCCGCCAAGGCGCTTGCCGAGGCGCTTGCCGGGGCGGCCGAGCAGAGGGAGGCCGACCACGCGGCCATGTCCGAGGCCGTCTCGGACGTTTACCGGGTCCTTGGCTCCGTCGACGTCCCCTCAGGAAGCTCCCCTCAAAGTCGCCTTCAAGCCTTGGGCGATCATGTGCGCGGTAGACTCCACGAGGCGCTACACCACGGCGTCAGGCGGGCCTTCGCTGTGCTCGCTTCCCACTACGTTGTGGACCTGGAGCGGGTTAGTGAGGGGTATTGCCTTCCCGACGAAGATGAAGCTGCCCTGGCAGAAGTCCAGCAGCTCGATGCGGTCGCCGCGGGTCCGAGCGCAGTGCTGGCGACCACCTTTGAGGCGGAGATCCTCCCACCTGCGCTGTCGCCGGAAGCCGAGATGGACTTTGCCGAAGGTGGGGACGGAGCTGAAGGCGCGGCTCCTTCCCAAGGCGATGCCTAACTCTGTTGGAACATTTTCTGTTGGATGCGCGTGTGTCTTTCTGAGGCCGTTGAGGCCTGAACACTTTGTTACCGTTGCATGAAGTCGTACTCCTCTTCCTTTTATTTTGCGTGTCCGGCTTTGCCTGTTAGTAACAGGGTGGCTTCCCCGAGTAGGGGTCACTTTTCGTGGCGGGTGACGAGTGAGGTGTCCCTAACCCGGAGGCATAGGAGTCCCTCGGCTCAGTCAGCCTTGCCACTTACATGCACCCACGTTCGCTCCTTGGGGCCCTACTTCTGACATAGCCGGGGGAACGCAAAAGCCTTTTTGATCGAAAATTTTGGATGCGGAGAGGTTCCCCAATCTTGACGCAGAGGGGTTCCCCCCTTTTAGCCCCCGAGGGAGGGTCGGGCTCTGCCGAGGCGAGGCTGACCCTTCCTTGACGACTAAGACTTGTGTGGGAGCGAGGTATACGAACAACTTGAAAACATCTTAAGGGTAGAAGCGACGTAGCTGTCGGATGTTCCAAGCGTTGTCGTAGACCTCGCCTTGACTGTTGGCCAGCTTGTACGTTCCGGGCTTCAGAACTTTGGCGATGACAAGCGGCCTTTCCCGGGGGTGCGTGTAGCCCCCGGGTGCCCCCAACAAGGGCTCGGGGTGCTGTGCGATGGTCGCGATCTTCTTCGGGTTGGCTTCGATGCCCCGCTTGTTGACGATGAACCCCAAGACCATGCCTCGGGGCACCCCGAAGACACACTTCTCAGGATTGAGCTTGACGCCTTTCGCCTTGAGGCATCGGAATGTCACTTCAAGGTCGGAAAGGAGGTCGGAAGCTTTCCTCGTCTTGACTACGATGTCATCGACGTAGGCCTCGATCGTGCGACCGATGTGTTCGCCGAACACATGGTTCATGCACCGCTGGTACGTCGCGCCCGCATTCCTCAAGCTGAATGGCACGGTGACATAGCAGTACATGCCGAAGGGCGTGATGAAAGAAGTCGCGAGCTGGTCGGACTCTTTCATCCTGATTTGATGATACCCTGAGTAGGCGTCGAGGAAAGACAGGGTTTCGCACCCAGCGGTGGAATCCACGATTTGATCGATGCGAGGCAGAGGGTAGGGAACCTTCGGACATGCTTTGTTGAGACATGTGTAGTCTACGCACATCCGCCATTTCCCCCCTTTCTTTCTCACAAGCACAGGGTTGGCAAGCCATTCGGGATGGAATACCTCTTTGATGAACCCTGCCGCCATTAGCTTGTGGATCTCCTCGCCTATCGCTCTGCGCTTCTCCTCGTCGAATCGGCGCAGAGGCTACTTGACGGGTCGGGCTCCGGCCCGAATATCCAGCGAGTGCTCGGCGACATCCCTTGGTATGCCGGGCATGTCCGAGGGACTCCACGCGAAGACATCGGCGTTCGCGCGGAGGAAGTCGACGAGCACTGCTTCCTATTTGGGATCGAGCCCGGAGCCGATCCGGATCTGCTTGGAGGCGTCGCCGCTGGAGTCGAGGGGGACGGCCTTAACCGTCTCCACTGGCTCGAAGTTGCCGGCATGACGTTTCACGTCTGGCACCTCCTTAGAGAGGCTTTCCAGGTCGGCGATGAGGGCCTCGGACTCGGCGAGGGCCTCGGCGTACTCCACGCACTCCACGTCGCATTCGAACGCGTGTTTGTACGTGGGGCCGACGGTGATGACCCTGTTGGGGCCCGCATCTTGAGCTTCAGGTAGGTGTAGTTGGGGACGGCCATGAACTTCGCGTAGCATGGTCTTCCCAGTACCGCATGGTAGGTTCCTCGGAACCCGACCACCTCGAACGTCAGGGTCTCCCTTCGGAAGTTGGAGGGTGTTCCGAAGCAGACGGGGAGGTCGAGTTGTCCGAGGGGCTGGACGCGCTTCCCGGGAATGATCCCATGGAAGGGCGCAGCGCCTGCTCGGACGGAGGACAGATCGACACGCAGGAGCCCGAGGGTCTCGGCGTAGATGATGTTGAGGCTGCTGCCTCCGTCCATAAGGACCTTGGTGAGCCTGACGTCGCCGATGACGGGGTCGACGACGAGCGGGTATTTCCCCGGGCTCGGCACGTGGTCGGGGTGGTCGGCTTGGTCGAAGGTGATGGGCTTGTCGGACCAGTCTAGGTAGACTGGCGCCGCCACCTTCACCGTGCAGACCTCCCGGCGCTCTTGCTTGCGGTGCCGAGCCGAGGCATTCGCCGCTTGCCCACCGTAGATCATGAAGCAGTCGCGGACCTCGGGGAACTCTCCTGCTTGGTGATCTTCCTTCTTGTCGTCGTCGCGGGCCCTGCCACCCTCCGCGGGTGGCCCGGCCCTGTGGAAGTGGCGCCGAAGCATGACGCACTCCTCAAGGGTGTGCTTGACAGGCCCCTGGTGATAGGGGCACGGCTCCTTGAGCATCTTGTCGAAGAGGTTGGCACCTCCGGGGGGTTTTCGAGGGTTCTTGTACTCGGCGGCGGCGACAAGGTCCGCGTCGGCGGCGTCGCGTTTCGCTTGCGACTTCTTCTTGCCTTTCTTCTTGGCGCCGCGCTGAGTTGACGCCTCGGGAGCATCTTCCGATGGGCGGCCCTGGGGCTACTTGTCCTTTCGGGAGATGGCCTCGACCGCCTCCTGGCCGGAGGCGAACTTGGTGGCGATGTCCATCAGCTCGCTCGCCCTGGTGGGGGTCTTGCGACCCAACTTGCTCACCAGGTCGTGGCAGGTGGTGCCGGCGAGGAACGCGCCGATGACATCCGAGTCGGTGATGTTGGGCAGCTCGATGCGCTGCTTCGAGAATCGCCGGATGTAGTCCCGGAGGGACTCTCCCGGCTGCTGCCGGCAGCTTCGGAGATCCCAGGAATTCCCGGGGCGCACGTACGTGCCCTGGAAATTGCCGGTGAAGGCTTGGACTAGGTCGTCCCAGTTGGAGATCTGCCCCGGAGGCAGGTGCTCCAACCAGGCGCGAGCGGTGTCGGAGAGGAACAGGGGGAGGTTGCGGATGATGAGGTTGTCATCGTCCGTTCCACCCAGTTGGCAGGCCAGACGGTAGTCTGTGAGCCACAGTTCCGGTCTCGTCTCCCCCGAGTACTTTGTGATAGTAGTCGGGGGTCGGAACCGGGTCGGGAACGGTGCCCGTCGGATGGCCCGGCTGAAGGCCTGCGGACCGGGCGGTTCGGGCGAGGGACTCCGATCCTCCCCGCTGTCGTAGCGTCCCCCACGCCTGGGGTGGTAGCCTCGGCGCACCCTCTCGTCGAGGTGGGCCCGACAGTCGCGGTGATGGTGCTCGTTGCCGAGGCGGCCCGGGGCCGCAGGCGCGGTGTTGCGCGTGCGCCCGGTGTAGACCGAGGCTTCCCGCATGAATCGGGAAGTCGCGGCATGAGGTTCCGAGGGGTATCCCTGCCTTCAGAAGGCAGAGCTCTCGGCCCGTCGAACCGCGGCACCTTCCAGGAGATTCTTGAGTTCCCCCTGGATTCGCCGTCCCTCGGTGGTCGATGGCTCCGGCATCGCGCGGAGAAGCATCGCTGCTGCAGCCAGGTTCTGGCCGACCCCACTAGATGCGGGTGGCGGCCTGTCCCTGACGTCGTTGGCGACGCGGTGCTGGAAGCCCTGGGGCAGATGACGTATTTCTCCGGCCGAGGGTTGGCCCGCCCATGCCTGCCCGACGTCCCGGCGGATCGGCTCAAGCGCTCCTTCTCCCTCGTCGAGCCTGGCCTGCACCCCGCGGATTTGCTCGAGCTGTGGGTCATGGCCCCCCGCTTGAACGGGGACCACAGCTAGCTCCCGTGGGATGTCAACGCGGGGCGCCAGCCTAGGGAGGTCATCGTCCTCTGGCATGCCGAGATGATTGCCTTCAGAGGGACCCCCTAGATCGACGTGGAAACATTCGCGGCTTGGGCCGCAGTCCTCGTCGCCGAGGCTGTGGCTACCGTCGAAACAGTCGGAGAGGCAGTAGTCACATGCGGTCATGAAGTCCCGCATGGCACTGGGGTTGCCAAGTCCAGAGAAATCCCAACAGATGCTGGGGTCGTCATCTTCCTCGGACCCAGAGGGCCCGTAGGTCGAGACGCCCGTCAGCCGGTCCCAAGGCGACCGCATGCGAAACCCCAGAGGGTTTGGACTCGCCTCTACGAGAGCGCCCGCCAAAGCGAGGTCGCTAGGCGGGTTGAGGCTGAATCCAAATGACGTGGGATGGGAGTCGGTCGGTACCTCTTGGTCGACGAGCGGCGATAAAGTCATGTCGGGGACTGACTGCACCGTCGCCTCGGGTACGAGGGTGACGTCCAGCAAGCTTTTCGCGAGCGCGCTGGCGTCGTCCGCTTGCTCGGGATTGGCGTGTCACGGGGGGACGGCGCTCGTCTTCGTCTTAAGCGCGAAGTCGATACTCGGTGCGCCCCTTGTTGGGGTGCCGGCACTGTCGACTCGCTCGACAGCCGACGAGGCGCTGCCTCCTGCTTGGCCTTGGTCGCCCTGCCTTCCCCTCCGTCGGCGGGGGAAAGGGCAGGATGAGCTCGAAGGCTGTTCTTCCACCACGCGGGGAAGACGTCGTCGATTCCGCCGCCGGCGGGCGGGCTGTCGGCCGCCATTGTCGTTGTCGCGCGACGGTGGAAGGAGTATCATGTCGTAGCTGCCGTCGAGGGACATGAACTCAAGACTCCCGAAACGGAGCACCGTCCCGGGTTGGAGAGGTTGCTGGAGACTGCCCATCTGGAGCTTGACGGGAAGCTGTTTGTCAACACGCAGCAGGCCCCTACCTGGCGCGCCAACTGTCGGCGTTTCGAGACCGGGGGGGTCCCTGGGCCGACGAGTGAATGTCGCCGCGTGCCCCAGCCCAGATGGGTCGAGCGCGAGGGCGAGCGCGAAGGGGGGAGAGCGAGGCGGCCGGAGACCGGCGTGAGAGAGGTGGGAATCCCGCGGCCTTCGTGTTCGTCCCGCGCCCAGGTCGAGTGCGCTTGCAGTAGGGGGTTACAAGTGTCCACGCGACAGAGGGAGCGAGCGGCCCCAAGCGAGCGCCTGTCTCGTCCTCGTCCCCGCGCGGCCAACCCTCTCTAAGAGGGCCCTGGTCCTTCCTTTTATAGGCGTAAGGAGAGGATCCAGGTGTACAATGGGGGGTGTAGCAGAGTGCTACGTGTCTAGCGGATGAGAGCTAGCGCCCTAAGTACATGGCGTTGTGGCAGTCGGAGAGATTTTGGCACCCAGCTGGTGTGATGTCGTGGCCGTTGGAGGAGCGATGGAGCCTGGCGGAGGGACAGCTGTCGGAGCGGTTGAGTCCTTGCTGACATCCTCTTGCTTCCGTAAGGGGGCTGAGAGCCGCCGTCGTCACTGAATACGCGGGGCGCCATCATTGCCTATCTGGCGGAGCGAGCCAGATGGGACACCGGTCTTGTTTCCTGCGGCCCGAGTCAGCTCGGGGTAGGGCGATGATGGCGCCTCTTGTTGACGTGGCTGGTCTGCGTCCTAGGTTGGGCGATGTGGAAGCTCCTCCGAAGCCGAGGTCGAGTCTGTCTTCCGTGGCCGAGGTCGAGTCTGAGCCCCTGGGTCGGGCGAGGCGGAGGTCGTAGGCTGAGGCCAGGGCGGAGTCCGAGCCCTGGGGTCGGGCGAAGCGGAGTTCGTCGTCTTCTGGGGCTGAGCCCGAGGCCGAGCCCTGGGTCGGGCGGAGCGGAGTTCGTCGTCTTCTGGGGCTGAGCCCGAGTCCGAGCCCTGGGTCGGGTGGAGCGGAGTTCGTCGTCTTCCGGGACTGAGCCCAAGTCCGAGCCCTGGGTCGGGCGGAGCGGAGTTCGTCGTCTTCTGGGGCTGAGCCCGAGTCCGAGCCCTGGGTCGGGCGAAGCGGAGCTTCCTATGGTGCCTTCGGCCGGGCCTGACTGCCTGTCAGTCTCACTCTGTCAAGTGGCACCGCAGTCGGAGTGGCGCAGGCGGCGCTGTCCTTCTGTCAGGCCGGTCAGTGGAGCGGCGAAGTGACGGCGGTCACTTCGGCTCTGCCGGCTGGGAGCGCGCGTCAGGATAAAGGTGTCAGGCCACCTTTGCATTAAATGATCCTGCGATTTGGTCGGTTGGTGCGGCGATTTGGTCAGGGTTGCTTCTTAGCGAAGGCAGGGCCTCGGGCGAGCCGGAAATGTGTTCGCCGTTGGAGGGGGGCCTCGGGCGAGACGGAAATCCTCCGGGGTCGGCTGCCCTTGTCCGAGGCTAGGCTCGGGCGAGGCGTGATCGAGTCGCTCGAATGGACTGATCCCTGACTTAGTCGCACCCATCAGGCCTTTGCAGCTTTATGCTGATGGGGGTTACCAGCTGAGAATTAGGAGCCTTGAGGGTACCCCTAATTATGGTCCCCGACACGTACTGTAAGCCTACACCTTCCACTGCCCCATAATAGCTGACATAGTACCTTCCGGACTAGGCGCCTAGAAGTCTGAACCTCGTACAGATTCAAGGGTCGGTCTCGAAACTAGGTTCAATAAGACCCAATTACATGATTCGGGGGATTGGATGTAGCAGGACAGGGGGGCCTAGGGTGCACTACAAAGCATCTACATATGGGTACGCCCCTCAAAAGGCTAGTGCACCATGGTGCTGGCAAAGGAAAGTCAAACTTTTAGGCCAGACGTTACTTTCTTAAAACCTCACATGCAACCCGATTTCTGTTATATTCATGAGCTCTGAATTATGCAACCAACATGTCGCTTAGTTTCAAATACTCTTTTATGATGGGTGAAATTCGAACCATAAGGGGCTAAGCCCACGGAAAGGACCACGTTCTCAAGGGTGGTACGGTGCCAGAGTAGCTGCTTAGCCTGGTTCTGTATCGTAAGCCTGCACCCTCCGCCACCCCAAAACAGTTGTCCAAGTACCAACAGTGGCGGAGCGTACAAAGAAATCAAGGTATGGCCATGGTTCCGTTCAGTGGCACTGTAGCTGGTAGTCGCGGCGCGAGCACAAACTTGTGCCTGGTGGCCGTATGGACGTGAGTTCGAGGATGCCTGTTGATCGCGACACTGCACACATTACACAGGAGCTGGAAAAAGTAGAGCGTCGGAGAGAACAAGCCATGAGCGGAGAATGTATTACGAACGGCCAAGCCAAGGTATGGCGCGCGCCATATCGCGCCATACCGGGCGCTCCGCCCCTGAGTACCAAGGACTCAGCCCCTAGAGGTTCGAATCTCGCCCTCACAAAAGGGCTGGTTTCCGAAAGTATGCTCGGCAGGATCTGGTTGCATACTTTGGAACTCATGAATGCAACGGGATGGAGTTTCCGTGGGTGTATTACTAAACACCAATCCTAAGTTACGTGCAGGGACATCCTTGGTTTGGATCGGTAGGCATGGGGGCGCAGGCTCGATGCCTCTGAGCGCCGTTGATGATCAACAAGTTCAAAGCAAAGCGCAGTTATGGCCCCACCTGCGGGTTCGTGAGCCTCTCCGGAGCTGGGGGGGTGTAGGGTCTCTCAGGCAACAAAAATCATGTGAATAATACCGCGCGACATTTACATTGAATCATCGGGTCAAATATCCACGGCGAACGTTGAAATGGGATGAGAAACGACCTAGGTGGGCACTGGCGTAAGGCCGGTTTCATGGTCTGAACCTAGGTAGCGGCCTGCACCCGTGAACAGAGGCTGAGCCGGAGTCTTGGAATGGAAAGGGTATTAGTTGTAACACATGATTCAGGTGTACCCACGAGTCGGGATTGAAGGATTGAGCCTCTTTGTTAGGGAGCAAACATGAACGTAGACAGAGTTACTCTAATGCTTAGGGTCCAGACCCTTCCAAGCCATGGAGGATCCAGAATCCATGCAAATGTTGAGGCACCACACCAGAATAACAAGCTTGTATGGCGTGGAGAAAGATTAATAAATATGTAGTATTAAAAGAACTTCCATTAAAACTCTAGCCTCCCCCAATTTACTTGAGACAAAAAAAACTGTTGTTGATTAAAAGAACTAGCATTTCTCTGATAGTACAGATGAAATAGGCATACGACTTTAGGCACGCAGCAAAAATTCAAGTACTAGGACCGCAATCAAATGATAAGTCTGGGACCAACAAAATCAACTGAAATGCTCTTGCCTGCTAACAATTTTCTATATATACAAAAAAAACACCACAGACTTCTGAACACACCAAGCTTGACTAAAAGAATCAAGGACGTGTTCAGAACTGAAGCTTGCACTGAGTATTTCCCTCAAGATGTTCCATTTTCCACCTTAACCTAAGAGCATTGTTCACTTCTCAATTTTACCTGAAACAAAAAATTATACATCATTGTGTCATGAAAAGGCTTGTTTAATTTAACAAATAAAATCATTGAAATCAAGACACAGAAGAGCTGAAAATGAAATCATCTGTCTGGGAAATTAAATAATCTGTTAGGGTGCAAAGTTAAGAAATGAAAAGCAACTGATTCCTTGTCATGTACGGCCACACATACGCCAGGCGTAGGAGAGCCCGCGATGTGCGCCGAGCTTAGCAGGCAGCAAAGGCACATGCGCAGCAGGTGAGTGGCTAGGATGGAAAGTAGCCATCTGATTGATTGCGCATGCAGCAAACATAGAAGGCGACCGCCTGATTGATTGTGCATGCAGCAAACATAGAAGGAGATTGGCTAGGAGAGAAAGTAGCTAGCTCATTAGTATCCTTCCTATTTTGATTAGATCTTCAATCAAGGAGAACCTTCTCCATTTGTGTAAACCGCCGGCTATATATAGCCATGTATGGTGGCACTTGGGAATCAATCAAGAATTACCTATCAAGTCTCTTCCTCTCTTCTCTAAACCGGCGACCAGGAGAACTTCTCCTGTCAACGGGTAGCTCGGCGTGGGGGCATAACCCTGCCGGCAACCACGGGTCAAGGCTACGATCTACGTAGCGAGGTCCTCCTACCTTGGGCAATACCGCCCTTGACAACCTGGTATCACGAAGCCGACGATCCTCGTCTTCTTCACAACCATCAACTTCCACCACCGCAGCCACTAAACAGCCCTCAACCCCACCCTCGCCCTTAGCCTCCACCACTTCCACCGGTCACTCCAACACCATGTCGGAGCCCTCCATGGCCGACCTCATGGAGATGATGAAATCCTGGCATTCGGAGCTCAAGCTGGAGATCAAGGAGATGAAGATCGAGATGGCTTCCTTGAAGGACAAGGCATCCTCGTCATCTGGCGTTGGTGGCGGCAATCGCATGGAGCCTCCTCGTGAACCGGATCGGCCCCCTAGGTTCCAGAAGTGGGATTTTCCCCGTTTTGACGGGAAGTCTGACCCGCGCCTCTTCCTCAACAAATGTGAGTCATATTTTCGTCAGCAGCGTACCATGGCCGAGGAGCGCGTCGGGATGGCGTCATACAACCTCGAAGACGTCGCCCAGGAATGGTTCATGCAACTTCAGGAGGACGAAGGCACGTCGTCGTGGGGACGTTTCAAAGATCTCATTGATCTACGATTCGGACCAGCGTTGCGCTCGGCGCCCCTCTTCGAGCTGACGGAGTGCCGACGCACCGGGACGGTGGAGGAATACTCCAACCGCTTCCAGAGCCTCCTCTTCCACGCTGGGCGGCTCGACGAAGCCCAGCGAGTCCAGCTCTTCACAGGAGGTCTGCTTCCACCCCTCAGCCACGCCGTCCGGCTTCACAACCCGGAGACGCTGGCCGCGGCCATGAGCCTCGCCCGACAAGTGGAGCTGATGGAGCTCGACAAGATGGCGGCAGCCCCGGCCAAGCCGGCGCATCGCGCTCTACCGGCCGCCATTAAACCTCAACAGGCGCCCCCACTCCTTGCGCTACCGGCACCACCAGCGGGTGCTGCGCCAGCCGCACGCGAGCGGCAACCGGGCCGTCGTCTCTCCGTGGAAGAACAGCAGGAACGCCGTCGGCTCGGGTTGTGCTTCAACTGCGATGAGCAGTACTCCCGCGGCCACAACCGCACCTGTCGCCGTCTCTTCTACGTTGAAGGCATTGAACTGGAGATGGCAGTCGACGCCGCGGGCGATGCTGTCCCAGCGGAGGAGGGCCCCATCTACTCCCTACATGTCGTGGCCGGAGTGCCAACCTTCGACACGCTACAGGTCCGAGCGTTCCTCGGGACCGCAGTGCTGGTCGCCCTCCTCGACACGGGATCCACGCACAACATCATCGGCGAGCGTGCAGCGTACCGCTCCGGGATGCACATCCAACCGCGCCCAAGGCTCACCGCCACCGTGGCTAACGGCGAGCGCGTCACTTGCCCGGGGGTCATCCGCGACGCGCCGATCAGGGTGCAAGGCGACACGTTCCACGTCGACCTCTTCGTCATGCCCTTGGCAGGTTTCGACCTCGTCCTCGGCACGCAGTGGTTGGGAACCCTCGGGCCCATCGTCTGGGACGTCGCCGCGCGGACTATGCAGTTCCAGCGCGAGGGACGCGCTGTCTGCTGGACCGGCCTCGCATCCTCAGACAAGTCGGCCGTCCGCGCAGTCACGGCGCCACCGACGGCGACACTACAGCTCCAGCCAGCCCAGGAGCCCCTCCTCGACGCCCTCCTTCACTCCCTCAGCCACGTCTTCACCGAGCCACGCGGTCTTCCACCCAAGTGCTCCCGTGACCACCGCATCATCCTCAAACCGGGAGCGTTGCCTGTGGCGGTCCGCCCGTACCGATACCCGGCGACACACAAAGACGAGCTCGAGCGGCAGTGCGCCGCCATGATCGAGCAAGGCATTGTCCGACGTAGCGACTCGGCGTTCTCCTCACCAGTACTTCTCGTCAAGAAGCCGGACGGCTCCTGGCGGTTCTGCGTCGACTACAGGGCGCTGAACGCGCTCACCGTCAAGGATGCGTTTCCGATTCCGGTGGTGGACGAGTTGCTGGACGAACTCCACGGCGCGAAGTTCTTCACCAAGCTCGACCTACGCTCGGGCTACCACCAGGTTCGGATGCGCCCGGGGGACGTCCACATGACGGCCTTCCGCACCCACGACGGCCTCTACGAGTTCCTGGTGATGCCGTTCGGGCTGTGCAACGCCCCAGCGACGTTCCAGGCTTTTGATGAATGACGTGCTGCGACCGTTTCTTCGTCGGTTTGTTCTTGTGTTCTTTGACGACATTTTGATCTACAGTAAGAGCTGGGGAGAACACCTTCGACACCTCCGCGTCGTCCTCGAGGAGCTCCAACGCCACCAGCTGTTCCTAAAACGCACCAAGTGTGCGTTCGGCGCGACGAAGGTCGGCTACCTTGGCCACGTCATCTCCGAGGCGGGCGTCGCCATGGATCCGGCCAAAGTCCAGGCCATCCGGGACTGGCCCACGCCGCGATCCACACAGGCAGTACGGGGTTTCCTCGGACTGACGGGCTATTACCGGAAGTTCATTCACCACTACGGTACCGTGGCAGCGCCATTGACGGCCTTGTTGAAGGAGGATGGATTCTCTTGGAGCGCAGGAGCCGCGGAGGCATTTGTCGCCCTCAAGGACGCGGTCACCTCGGCCCCCGTCCTCACCATGCCGGACTTCTCCAAGCCATTCATCGTTGAGTGTGACGCATCGTCCCACGGTTTCGGCGCGGTTATGGTCCAGGGGGGCCACCCCATCGCGTTCTTCAGCCGGGCTGTCGCACCCCGGCATCAAGCGCTGGCGGCTTACGAACGGGAGCTCATCGGCCTCGTCCTGGCGGTCCGACACTGGAGGTCGTACCTTTGGGGACGCTGGTTCATCATCAAAACCGACCACTACAGCCTCAAGTACCTGCTGGACCAGCGGCTCGCGCCGCTTCCGCAGCATCATTGGGTCGGCAAGCTCCTGGGCTTCGATTTCTCCGTCGAATATAAGCCGGGGTCAACCAATGTGGTGGCGGATGCCCTCTCCCACCGCGACACGCCGGACGATGGGGCGCTGCTGGCCCTCTCGGCACCGTGTTTCGACGTCCTGGACCGTCTTCGTCAGGCACAGCTCACCGATCCAGCCCTCACTGCCATTCGTGACGAGGTGCAGGCCGGCACCAAGCGCGCGCCGTGGGAGGTGGTTGACGGGATGGTCCAGTACGCGGGCCGGCTCTACCTACCCCCTTCTTCACCGCTGCTCCGTGAACTTCTCGCAGCTGTGCATGCCGAGGGCCACGAAGGGGTCCAGCGCACGCTACACCGCCTTCGACGTGACTTCCATTTCCCTAACATGCAGCAGGTGGTCCAAGATTATGTCCGGGAGTGCCCTACCTGCCAGCGCCACAAGTCAGAGCACCTACACCCGGCCGGACTCCTCCTTCCCCTACCAATTCCGCAGGGAGTCTGGACGGATGTGGCGCTGGACTTCGTCGAAGCCCTGCCCCGAGTGCGCGGCAAGTCCGTCATCTTGACGGTGGTGGACAGATTCAGCAAGTACTGCCACTTTATTCCACTGGCACACCCCTACTCAGCAGAGTCCGTGGCTCAGGCATTCTTCGCAGAGATTGTACGCCTTCATGGGGTGCCGCAGTCCTTGGTGTCGGACCGCGATGTCGTGTTCACCTCCAAGTTCTGGAAGGAGATCATGCGGTTGATGGGGACCAGTCTCCACATGACGTCGGCTTTCCACCCTCAGTCTGACGGCCAGTTCGAGTCGGCGAACAGGGTAATCATCATGTACCTGCGGTGCCTAACGAGCGATCAGCCTCGCCAGTGGCTCCAATGGCTCCCATGGGCGGAGTACGTCTTCAACACCGCCTACCAGAGCTCTCTCCGCGACACGCCTTTCAAGATCGTCTACGGGCGTGAGCCTCCGTCCATCCGGTCCTATGAACCGGGGGACACACGTGTGGCGGCAGTGGCTAGAACCATGGAGGAGCGCGAAGAGTTCCTCGCTGATGTCCGCCATCGGCTGGAACAGGCACAGGCTGTCCAGAAGAAGTATTATGACCAGGGACACCGCGCCGTCACGTATCAGGTGGGCGAATGGGTGCTGCTCCGTCTCCGACACCGCTCCCCTGCCTCCTTCGCCACTGACTCCACCGGCAAGCTGAAGCCCCGGTTCTATGGGCCCTACCATGTGCTGGAACTCATCAACGAGGTCGCTGTCCGCCTCGAGCTTCCAGCCCGCGCTCGCATCCACGACGTGTTTCATGCGGGCTTCCTCAAAAAGTATCACGGCACACCACCGCAGGTTACACCGCCACTACCCCCACTTCACCATGGGGCAGTCACCTTGGAGCCAGCTAGGGCCATCCGAACCCGGCTCAACTGCGGTGTACGCCAGGTGCTGGTGCAGTGGAAAGATCAGTCGCCTGCATCTGCGACTTGGGAGGACATGGACACTTTCACCGACAAATTCCCAACCTTTCAGCTCGAGGACGAGCTGCTTCTCGAGGAGCGGAGAGATGTCATGTACGGCCACGCCAGGCGTAGGAGAGCCCGCGATGTGCGCCGAGCTGAGCAGGCAGCAAAGGCACATGCGCAGCAGGTGAGTGGCTAGGATGGAAAGTAGCCATCTGATTGATTGCGCATGCAGCAAACATAGAAGGCGACCGCCTGGTTGAATGTGCATGCAGCAAACATAGAAGGAGATTGGCTAGGAGAGAAAGTAGCTAGCTGATTAGTATCCTTCCTATTTTGATTAGATCTTCAATCAAGGAGAACCTTCTCCATTTGTGTAAGCCGCCGGCTATATATAGCCATGTATGGTGGCACTTGGGAATCAATCAAGAATTACCTATCAAGTCTCTTCCTCTCTTCTCTAAACTGGCGACCAGGAGAACTTCTCCTATCGACGGGTAGCTCGGCGTGGGGGCATAACCCTGCCGGCAACCACGGGTCAAGGCTACGATCTACGTAGTCGAGGTCCTCCTACCTTGGGCAATACCGCCCTTGACATTCCTAATATAATAGGATAACTTATACTTCTTTTCAGTATGCAATATAATTGAAATTGTGAAAATCTAGTGTCAAAGTAAACTCGTTGGGAATAGGCTTTTCCATTTGTACACCGTCAGTCTTTGTTAAAAAATCATGCAGTTACCCTCTTGGAAGTACTCATAACATCAGACATCGATAAGAATATGTATTCATATCTTTCTTACCATTGGGTCATATTGTCCCATATTTGGTACCCATAATGGTATCCAACCAGTGTTATACTTCAGTTACCTACAATCCAAATTAGATGTCCCTAAAGATTGGATTTACCAAGATCACATTCCAGTATGCCAATATATAAGCCTAGTTCTGCATCATTATTTCAGCAAATCACCAAGAAGTCAACAACACTGTTTAATACAGAAATCAAGACAAATTCTCCACTATGACCATGTCTACAGTGCGAGTTGGTGAAGTTGGCAAACCATAGGGAATTAGGGACTCCAGAAAATATTGAAACCAACAAATCTGAGACCATAAAGAATCTGACCTTCGCATATAATGTGGTGTGCTGTAGATTCTATTGCAGATCCATGCAGGATCTATGCATCCAACAATGTATCTTGGTTCTTGCTTTCCAGCTTGTTACTTTCCTCCCTTATCACACGCTTGAAATTACTGAGTTCAGCAGAGTCATCACCATACACCATCTTGATGGTATCCACACAAGCACTGAAGACAACACTCTCAGATAAACCGAATCACCATTTTGAACATGAAGGAAGAGATGCATATACGTAATCCAGGACAGAATAGCAGACCTGCAAGCTTCCCGGTCAAATCTGCTGCGTGGCACGCCAAATAATTCATCAAAAATCTTTGGTTCCACCCTGCAGAAGGAAGGTCGGTCTACCATCGCAATACATTGGTCAGAATGGCACTGACTGAAATTTGCATCACACAAAGTTTATGGTACAAGCAGCATTATCGAGCCGTTAACAAGTAGCTACCTTGGTAGATGTTGCAGGTGCGGGTGGCCTTGTCGTAGTTAATGCACCATCCATCAGAGCCGATCATACTCCTGTACAGCTGCACGTATGATCAACATATTAGCATCTGTTGGTTGGTTAAGGCACAATAACAAATTCTACACTCCAGTCAACCGAAATATCGCATTTTTTATCAAGAAACGTTCCCTTTTGTTCCCTGATTCTCCAAAACGCTGCAGGTTTTGAACGGTGCTACCTGGAGGTCATCGGGATGGTCGGCGAAGATCTCGTCGGGAATAGGGAAGTCGGGCCCCTTGTCTAGCTTGCAACACGCACCGCACCCGCTCGCGCACTTCCACTTCACCAGCCTTTTCGCCTTCGCCTTCTCCTCCTGCTGCTGCTGCTGCTGCGTATTCCCCTTCCTCGCCTCGCCGCCCTCCGGCCTCCGCGGGCCGCGCGCTTCTTCCAGCTCCACCAAGCGGCTCTTCTTTCCCTCGCCCGACGGCCTCGCGCCGGACTTCTTCTTGCTGCTCGGGGTCTCGCCCTGCCGAGGCAGGGGCGGCGGCGGCGGCGGGCTCGGGGGCTTGGCCTCGCCCCGCCGCTGGCCCTTCCTCTTCCTTCCGCCCGAGGACAATGCGGCGACGGGGGCCAGCCGAATGGATATGGACCTGCTGCTGCTGGCGCCTGCGGACACCGCGGTGGATGCCGCCCACGCCGACGCCGCCCTGGCGCCGCGCAGCAGGAGCATCTTCGGTTTCCCCCTCCTCCCTCGCTTATCCCCGCTCCCTCTGTTTCCGCCCAAGGGCAAGCCCGATGACGCCTCTAACAGGGCTCGCAGTCCGGAAAAGATATCCGAATTCAGCCCAAGACAAGCATTGCAGGCCCAAATATCAGGAGGCTATCAGAGGCCCGTGATAGAATGGCCAGCAACTGAATTTTTTGTATACCGGATTATTACTTCATTTTAACCTAAGAACCTAAGAGAAATGCTTCACGACTTACCCATACGACAAAAAAAGATAAACGTTAATCTACGATTGTAATTGTCTCTTGTTCTCAACAAATGAATCATAAGTCATTAGATAACTCTAGTCGTACTTGAATCTACCACTGGAGTCGTACTTATAGCAACACTCGTAACCCAAGTTAAACATTTTTATAACTACACATAATTCATGGTGTATTTTAATGACACTAGTTTGGTATTATGAATAGTTAGATGAGTTGTTTCATAGTCGTAGTTCCTTGAGATTAAGTTACAATCCCCACTCAACAAGCGACATATTAAAAATCACGAAAATATGAAGTTCAACGATATCAACCTCCAAAACATGATCTAAATAATATTGGTTTTGTTGGATGTGCTATCATCAGTCTCCTCCAAAAAAAACTTCCAAAAAGATGACTCACGATGTGTCAAGCAAAAAAGGACAATTTTCAGGGATGGTACTATTTGGTAAAATGATCATATCATCTTTTAGAGAGTTTTAGTAATTGTTTAGGTAGTGTTGTCAAGATTTTGTATTAGAAATGTGGTATTTCTATTGAAAGTCGCCTAGAGGGGGGTGAAAAGGCAAAATCTGAAAATTATAAACTTTGAACACAAACTTCACTCGAGGTTAGCATTAGAACGAGTATGAACGAAATCGGAGTGTGGAAGAGTAGTTCTTGCCACGAGTTACTCAATTAATGCGGATAACTCTCGGAGCCAACTCAAAACGATCTCAAGCAAGAGAACTAATGAGAGGGGAGAGAAGAAGCAAATCGAAAAGAGTAATCAACGCAAGCACACGGTGATTTGTTTCCCGAGGTTCCACTTCGAAGAGTGTACATCCCCGTTGAGGAGCCCACTAAGGACGGGTCTGTTTCAACCATTTCCCTCTCTCAAACGGTCACAATGACCGATTGAGCTTTCTTCTCAATCATGGGGACACAAAGTCCCGCAAGGACCTCCAAACAAAGAAGTGGAGTCTCTTGCTTCTCGGTTACAACGAAGAGAATGGGGGAGAGAGTGAGAAACAATCAAAGCTCAAATGATCACAACACCTTGTAACTCTCAAATGTGTTAGCCTCTATGTCTCTCAAAACATAAATCAATCAATTGGGGCGCGGGAGTGGCTTTGAATGCTTGGAGATGTTGCACTTAATGTGTGGTATGTTGGGAAGGGCCTTTTATCTTCAATGTGATGGTTGGAGGGGTATTTATAGCCTCCAACCACCCAAATAGTCGTTGGAGAAAAGTGACTGAAAACAATCTGTGTAGTGGTGCACCGGACCATGAATAGTGTTAGTCCGGTGCGCCACCAGACCATGAAAACTGTTTGCGAAGTGGTGCACCGGACCGTGAATAGTGTTGGTACGGTGCACCACCATACCGTGAACAATGCTCTAACAGGTTATCGTTCTGACCGTGTAGTCAACCGTTGAGTTCTTGTTAGATGGTCTAGTGTGCCACCGAACGGCCCGGTGCGCCTGCTCCAATTTCTGCAAAACTGGCTTGTTCACTATAATTCACACCAGACCGGGTCCATGCACACCAGATGGTCTAGTGCGCCACCTAGTGCATTGCCTTCTTTTGCTTAGTTTTTGTCCTCTGGGCAACCGGTCCGGTGAGCCCTGGTGTGCCAACCATCAGCCCTATTTTTCTATCTTTCGTCCATTTATTCTCCAAATCATTTTTTACTACCTTTGAGGATATACTTATGACTTAGACAAACATTTGAGGTGATAATCCAACTAGTCTAAGTCATAGTTCCTAGACCTTTTGCTCTCTCTAACTCTGAAATTTGTTTTTTTGCTCAAACTAGCTTCAAAAGAGTGACTTTGTAAACCTGAGCTTTCCAATCTTCTTAGATGTGTCAAATAAGTTCCTAGGTGAAAGGGAATTAGGCTTACACCTATTTCCTAAATGATTTTGGTGGTTGATTTGCCCAACACAAATAATTGGACTAACTAGTTTGCTCTAGTGTACAAGTTATACAGGTGCCAAAGGTTCACACTTAGCCAATGAAAAGACCAAGTATGGGGTTCAACAAAGAGAGAAAGGGATAGCCGAAGGCACCTCTGGTCTGGCGCACCGGACTGTCCGGTGTGCCACCGGACAGTGTCCGGTGCACCAGAGGACTCCAAGCCAAACTCTTCACCTTCGGGAAACCAGAGGCGCTCCGCTATAATTCACCGGACTGTCCGGTGTACACCGGACAGTGTCCGGTGCCCCCAAGGAAGAGCGGCTCTGGAACTCGCCAGCCTCAGGAATTTGCTCCGCTATAATTCACCGGACTATACGGTGTACACCGGACTGTCCGGTGAACCAGCAGAGCAATGGCTACTTCGCGCCAACGGTCACCTGCAGGCGCATTTAATGCGCGCCAGAAGCGCGCAGAAGTCAGGCACGCGCGAGACGGTGCACCGGACAATCTACAGTACTTGTCCGGTGTACACCGGACAGCCAGGCGGGCCCAGAAGTCAGAAGCTCCAACGGTCGAATCCCAACGGCCTGGTGACGTGGCTGGCGCACCGAACCTGTCCGGTGTGCACCGGACTATCCGGTGCACCATACGACAGTCAGTCACCACCAAACGGCTAGTTTGGTGGTTGGGGCTATAAATACCCCCAACCACCCCACATTCAAATCATCCAAGTTTTCCTACTTCAACTACTTACAAGAGCTCTAGCATTCAATTCTAGACACACCCAAGTGATCAAATCCTCTCCAAATTCCACACAACGCCTTAGTGATTAGTGAGAGAGATTTGCTTGTGTTCTTTCGAACTCTTGCGCTTGGATTGCTTTCTTCTTTATTTTGATTATTTATTGCGATCAAACTCACTTGTAATTGAGGCAAGAGACACCAATTTTGTGGTGGTCCTTGTGGGAACTTTGTGTTCCAAGTGATTGAGAAGAAAAGCTCACTCGGTCTGAGGGACCGTTTGAGAGAGGGAAAGGGTTGAAAGAGACCCGGTCTTTGTGACCACCTCAACGGGGAGTAGGTTTGCGAGAACCAAACCTCGGTAAAACAAATTCACGTGTCACACTCCTTATTCGCTTGCAATTTGTTTTGCACCCTCTCTCGCGGGCTCAATTATATTTCTAACGCTAACCCGGCTTGTAGTTGTGATTATTTTTGAGAATTTCAGTTTCGCCCTATTCACCCCCCTCTAGGCGACTTTCAATTGGTATCAGAGCCCGGTGCTTCATTAGAGCCTAACCGCTCGAAGTGATGTCGGGAGAACTCGCCAAGAAGGAGATGGAGACCGGCGACAAGCCCGCTACAAGCCACGGGAAGGCTTCATCGGGAGAGTCCCACAACAAGGAGAAGAAGAAGGAGAAGAAGAAGGAGAAGAAGACTTCTTCTCACAAATCGCATCGGAGTGGCGACAAAATAAAGAAGATGAGGAAGGTGGTCTACTACAAGACCGACACTTCATCACCTTCTACCTCCGGCTCCGACGCGCCCTCCATAACTTCTAAGCGCCATGAGTGCAAGAAGTTTAGTAAGATCCCTTTACATTATCCTCGTACTTCTAGACATACTCCATTACTTTCCGTTCCATTAGGCAAACCGCCAACCTTGACGGTGAAGATTATGCTAGGTGGAGTGATTTAATGAAATTTCATCTAACCTCACTCCACAAAAGTATATGGAATGTTGTTGAGTTTGGAGCACAGGTACCATCCGTAGGGGATGAGGATTATGATGAGGACGAGGTGGCCCAAATCGAGCACTTCAACTCCCAAGCCACAACCATACTGAAAGCATCTAGGCCCCTGGTTGGTTTTAGTGATTAATGACAACGTAATATTATATGTGACTAGCGTGTGTTTTGCAGAGACAAATGGTAAGTTAGGTCGCATGACAGGTAGAAGTACTACAACGGTGAAAACAATCCCGGAAATAAGAACTCGAAGCGACGGCTAAAACGACGGAACAAAAGGTGAAGGTCTACGGAGTCCGAGTGTCAAGGAGATGTGGACACTCGCGATTTAGTTAGGTCTTTTATTCTCTTTTAGCCGTACTATTAAGAGGGGTTGTTGATGAGTAGTTTGACCAAGAGAGTTCTAGTGAAGTGTTGGTGCACAATCACACTCATATACAGTGCTAGGTGTCACTCTAGAACTCACACACAAGTTAGAACGAAAACCGATTTGAAAATCAGCTGAAAAACAAACCTTAGTGTTTCTGGCTTAGGGGCACCGGACTGTCTAGTGTGCACCGGACTGTCCGGTGCACCCTCTGCCAGGTGGGCCAGGCTGGTCCACGGCAGGGACTCTCCCCTTCGCAGAAACCCGAGAGCGCAGTGTTCTGAGTTGAATTTTAGTGGCACACCGGACACCGCACCGGACTGTCCGGTGTGCACCGGACAGTGGACTGTTCACTGTCCGGTGCGCCATGAGTCCAACGGCTCTTTGTCAGATCTAGCCGTTGGAAGTGACCGTTGGCGCACCGTTGGCGCACCGTTGGCGCACCGGTGGCGCACCGGACTGTCCGGTGCGCCATCGCGCAGTAAATGCCTGTAACGGCTAGTTGGTGGGTGAGGGCTATTTATACCCCCTCCACCCACCATATTCAATGTCTTGCACTCCACATTTATTCCAACACATTGGTAGAGCATTGCAAGCACCAAAAGCCTAGTGAGGAGATTAGAGAATCATAATCCGCGCTTGTTCCTCATTAGCGCTAGTGAGAGCCACCTAGAGCACACACCACTTGCATTAGGCTTCTCTTGGTCAAGCGAAAGTCTACGGCTTGTTACTCTTGGTGATCGGCATCACCTAGACGGCTTGGTGGCGTTGGGAGCTCGGTGATCACCGTGAAGATCTTGTTGGTGACCCGACTCAAGTTTGTAAGCGGTCTCGAGGGATCCACCGCGCCGGAGTGGCAAAGGATCATCTCGTAGTGAGCACTTGGTTCTTGCGAGGACCAAGGGGGAGCGATACCCTTGCGCGGGTGCTCCAACGAGGACTAGTGGAGAGTGCCGACTCTTCGATACCTCGGGAAAAATTGGAGGAGTCTTCTAAACTTTGCTTTACATTCCGCACTTAATTCAAGCACTTTACATTGTGTATTTGTTTAGCAAGTATTTGAAGTATTATCTTAGCTTTGTTACATTTCTAGTATTATATTCTTAGTGCTAGTTGTTGGGGTGAAGTTGGGCTCTTGTTTAGCTCTTGCTTAGGTTTTAATTAGTGTTGATTTTTAGAAAAGCCCAATTCACCCCCCCTCTTGGGCATCGTGATCCTTTCAATTGGTATCAGAGCCTTGTTGCTCATAGATTAGCTTAACCGCTAGAGTTACGATGTCCGGTGGGGATGGACCTCCTCCCGTTTTTGATGGTGACGATTTTCCTTATTGGAAAATTCGTATGGAAGCATACTTAGAGGCTATAGACATCGGTGTCTATAAAGCCGCCACTCAAGGGTTCCCCGAACCTAGAGATGCCACAAATCTTGTAGGTGATGAGTTCAATTATGAGAAATGGAATGCTAAGGCCAAAAACACCCTTTTTAGAGGCCTTTGCAAAGATGTGTTCAATAGAGTAAGGAATCATAAAAATGCTCATGATTTGTGGATGGACATTTGTGCTCTACACGAAGGAACTAGAAGTGAACGTGAGGAAAGATATCACATAGCCATGCGAAAGTTAAATTCTTTTGAAATGCTTACTAATGAAAATGCAAATGCTATGTACTCACGACTTAATATTCTTGTAGAGGAAGTCAATGGATTGGGGCTTACTCAAATCTCACAACCGGATGTTGTGAGGAAGATTCTCAGTGTCCTCCCAATAGACAAATATGGACACATTGTCACTGTGCTACATCAAATGGATCTTTCGGTTACCACACCTATACAAATTTTGGGAAAGATCAATGCCCATGAAATGTACATGCACATCAACGACAAAGAAGAATCATCTTCCAAAAGAAAGGATTTGGCTCTCAAAGCAAATCATGAAAGAAAAGGAAAAGCCAAAATACAAGTTGAGGAAGAATCCTCAAGTGATGATGACCTTGATGCAAACACTGCCTTGATGGTAAGGAAGACCACCAAGATGTTGAAGAAGCTAAATAGAGAAGGCATCAAATTTGATTCAAGGAAGAAGAAGTTCTTTTCCAACAAAAGAAAGCCCATTTCTGAGATGGACTGCTACAACTGTGGTGAGCTTGGTCATCTTGCTCATCAATGCAACAAGCCCAAGAAGAACAAGTTCAAGGGCAAGAAAGAAGATGACAGCGATGATGAAAAGAAGGAAAAGAAATTCTTCAAGAAAAAGGATGGGAAGCAAAAGAGGTTCCACAAGAAGAAGAATGGAAAGACATATATTGTTGGCGACTGGCTAACCGACATCGAATCATCAAGTGGGTCTTCTTCAAGTGAAGAAGAGAATGATGAAAAAGTTGCTGCCATCGCCGGGGACTTCTCTTCACCACCACCATCGCCATCATCCACTTCTCACCTATGCCTCATGGCTAGGGGTGAACGGAAGGTACAAAATGATATTAATATTGATGATGATAGTGATAGTGATAGTGATGAAGAATTTGCTTCACCTTCATATGATGAGTTAGCTGACTTACTTAAAGAATATACTCAAATCATTAGAAAGTCAAAAGCTAAATGTGATAGGTTGAAAAATGAAAATGAATCTTTAAACGCCAAGTATGACATAGTTATAAAGGCTAGTGATGAAATAAAAGAAGAAAATAAAACTATGTCATCAACTGTAAATGAGCTCACAAACTCCCTAAAAGATGCTAAGGAAAAATATGACAAATTAAATGAAGCTAATAGGGAGTTGCAAAATAGACTAGTTAAGATCAAGGAAGACTATACTCAAATTAAATTTGATCATGACAATCTTCTTGTTGAAAATGAACTTTTATCTTGCAAAACACATGAGGCTATTAACCCTGTTGTTAAGCTTGATGTAGCAACCTCATGTGATGATTTGATTCAAGAAGAGCAAACTAGTCTACATGCTGAATTGACTGAAAAAGTTGAAGTCCTGACCTTAGACAACCAAAAATTGAAGAATTACTTGACTGATGCAACTACTAGAGGAAAAGTTGCTATTGAGAACAATGATTTCAACAATGAGTTGGCAGTGGATAATCAAAGGCTTAAGAATGAGGTCAAGAAACTAAAAAGTGAAAATGAACATCTTGCAACAAGTGTGCAAAAGTTCAACAAGGGTCACTACCTCCAAAATGAGCTGCTTATGAACACTGTTATGAAAAATAACAAGAGTGGTATTGGATACAATGCTTTTGTGCAAAAGAAAGCTATCACTCAATACAAGCCAAAGCAGACTCACAAGCCTATCAAATGCTTTGAGTGTGGAAATGAAGGTCATTTTGCCCACAACTGCAAAGCTAAACCACCAACTCCCTTGCCTAAGCACTCAAGACCATTTGCTTTCAATGCTCACTATGTTCTAAGAAAGGTTGCAAATGGAAAGATTAAGGTTACATTCCTAGGTCCACCAAATAAGAGTAGACCTAGACAAATCTGGGTGGCAAAGTCCTTAATTGAGAGAGTCACTGGTCCTATGCAATATAGGGCCCTCAAAACTCAAGCTTGAATTGTCTGTGAATGTAGGTGAACTACAAGACCGGTGGGAGCCATTGGGTTATTGACAGTGGATGCACACAACATATGACAGGCAACCCACGGATGTTCACCTCACTAGATGAGAATGTTGATGGTCAAGATAAAATCACATTTGGAGACAACTCAAAAGGAAAAGTGCAAGGACTTGGCAAGGTGGCAATCTCAAATGATTTATCAATATCAAATGTTCTCTTAGTTGCACCTTTGAGCTTCAATTTATTATCAGTGGGTCAACTCTGTGATCTTGGACTTCAATGCTTATTCACTCCATCAGAGGTTATTGTAACAAAAATGGATGATGAATCAATGGTATTCAAGGGATTTAGATACAACAACCTCTACTTAGTGGATTTCACTTCAGAAGATGCAGACTTAAGAACTTGCCTCTTCACCAAAGCTTCTCTTGGATGGCTTTGGCATAGGAGGCTTGCACATGTTGGAATGAGCACTCTCAAGAAGGTATTAAAGAAAGATATGGTTAGAGGTTTAAAGGATGTGGTGTTTGAAAAAGACAAGCCATGCAGTGCATGTCAAGCTGGAAAGCAAGTTGCTAATACACATCCTACTAAAGCTTTCATGTCAACATCAAGGCCACTGGAACTACTTCACATGGATTTATTTGGACCTACAAATTATGTCAGTGCCGGTGGCAACCTCTACTGTCTAGTGATTGTTGATGACTTCTCAAGATACACTTGGGTGTTCTTTCTCCATGACAAATCTGAAGTTGCATCTATATTCAAGAAGTTTGCCAAGAAAGCACAAAATGAATTTGATTGCAAGATTAAGAAGATTAGAAGTGACAATGGCAAAGAATTTGACAACACCAACATTCATGAGTACTGTGATGAAATTGGGATCAAGCATGAAGTATCTGCCACATATACACCTCAACAAAATGGAGTTGTTGAAAGGAAAAACAGGACCTTGATCACCCTTGCAAGAACCATGATTGATGAGTATAACACACCGGAGAGGTTTTGGGCCGAAGCTGTCAACACTGCTTGTTATGCATCAAACAGGCTATTTCCTCACCGGCTACTTGCAAAGACTCCTTATGAACTGCTAAATGGGAAAAAGCCAGACGTCTCATTCTTCCGGGTATTTGGGTGCAAATGCTACATCTACAAGAAACGCCATCACCTAGGGAAGTTTCAAAGACGTTGTGATATTGGTTTTCTTTTGGGTTATTCATTAAAGTCCAAAGCATATCGAGTATTCAACCATGCCACTGGCGTGGTAGAAGAAACATATGATGTGGAATTTGATGAGACTAATGGCTCCCAAGGAGCACTTGAAAATCTTGATGATGTAGGTGATGAGCCACTTAGGGAAGCAATGAAGAACATGCCTATTGGAGCTATCAAACCAAAAGAAGATGAAGAAGAGGTGCAAATCATTGACAAGCCTTCTTCATCAAATGTACCACAAGATGATGAAAAAGATGAGAGGCATGCAAATGAAGATACATTTGTCTCTCATGAACAAGCAAGGGTACAAGCCGAAGATGTTGATGCTCCAGGATCTTCTTCCCAAGTGGTTGACAGGAGAAATTCATCACTTCTTCAAGCACATCCTCAAAACCAAATCATCGGGAGTCCTTCACAAGGGGTTATTACTCGATCACATAGACATGCTAATTTTATTGAACATCACTCTTTTGTTTCTTGTGTTGAGCCTACTTGTATAGATGAGGCGCTACAGGATCCGGACTGGGTGAATGCCATGCATGAAGAACTTAACAACTTCACCCGTAACGAAGTTTGGACCCTGGAGAAGCCCCCACAAGATGCAAGAATCATTGGAACAAAGTGGGTGTTCAGAAACAAACAAGATGATCAAGGTGTGATTGTAAGAAACAAGGCAAGACTTGTCGCAAAGGGATTCTCTCAAGTTGAAGGCTTAGATTTTGGAGAGACCTTTGCACCGGTTGCTCGACTGGAAGCCATCCGTATCCTACTTGCATATGCATCATGCTATGATATAAAACTTTATCAAATGGATGTAAAAAGTGCATTTTTAAATGGCTTCATAAATGAACTTGTATATGTTGAGCAACCGCCTGGATTTGAAGACCCTAGATATCCTAACCATGCTTACAGGTTGTCCAAGGCGCTATATGGGCTAAAGCAAGCTCCAAGGGCTTGGTATGAGCGTCTTCGCGACTTCCTCATCGAAAAGGGCTTCAAAATCGGGACCGTCGACACAACTCTCTTCACAAAGAAACATAACGGTGATATTTTCATTTGTCAAGTATATGTTGATGATATAATCTTTGGCTCGACAAATGACTATCATTGCAAGGAATTTGGTGAGTTGATGTCGAAGGAGTTCGAGATGTCAATGATTGGTGAGCTAACATACTTCCTCGGCTTTCAAGTCAAGCAAATGAAAGATGGTAACTTTCTCTCACAAGAGAAGTATACCAAAGACTTGTTGAAAAGATTCAACATGGAGAAGTGCAAACCAATCAAGACCCCCATGCCTACAAATGGACATCTCGACTTAGATGAGGGAGGTAACCCGGTTAATCAAACTCTCTACCGTTCTATGATTGGTAGTTTATTATACCTTACCGCATCTAGGCCCGATATTATGTTTAGTGTCTGCATGTGTGCTAGATTTCAATCTAATCCTAAGAAAGCTCACCTTCGCGCTGTTAAGAGAATTCTTAGGTATCTCAGGCACACCACAAGCGTTGGTCTGTGGTATCCCAAAGGAGCTACTTTTGATTTAATTGGCTATTCCGATTCGGATTATGCCGGTTGCAAAATTGATAGGAAAAGTACTTCTGGGGGATGCCATCTGCTTGGTAGATCACTAGTTTCATGGACTTCCAAAAAGCAAAATAGTGTTGCCTTGTCAACTGCCGAAGCGGAATACATTGCCGCAGGTGCTTGTTGCACACAGATTTTATATATGAAACAAACTCTTCTAGACTATGGCGTAGTTCTAGAAAAAGTACCTTTGTTGTGTGATAATGAGAGTGCTGTTAAAATTGCTAATAATCCTGTACAACACTCTCGCACCAAGCACATTGATATCCGTCATCACTTCCTTAGAGATCATGTTGCTAAAGGAGATATCATTTTAGAAGGAGTGAGGTCGGAAGATCAATTAGCGGATATTTTCACTAAGCCACTAGATAAGACCCGCTTTTGCATGTTGAGGAATAAACTAAATATTCTTGATCTCAGAAATTTTATGTGAAATGTCAAATGGTGTTGTCAAGCTTGCATTGCATATTTAAATTCCTTGTATTGCATCTAGGACTTGTCTAACCTAGTTGAGATAACCGCCAACAAAGCGAGTGAAAAAGCTTAACTCGGGTCAAACCTGACAAGTCTTAGTTTTTAAGCTTTTAGCACTTAAATTCTTACTTTTCATGCAATTATTGGTTCTTGAAATATGCATGAGGTACTGCACTTAGGGGGAGTATTCAAAACTCAAATCATTCTTGAAAACCCCTAGTGCAAGCCAAAATGCAAATTTCACCATTTGCCTATTTTCTCTAAAAATTATCTAGTCTATGGCAAAATATTTTGAAAAGTATATGAGGGTGCCAATACCTGTCCCAACAAGTGTTATTTTGTGTGATTATAAGTTGGGATTTGGTTTGGTTAGGAGTTAGATAGAAAAATTCAAAATTTTCCAAACTCCCCTCTGTCTGGGCTCACCGGACAGTCCGGTGTGCACCGGACACTGCACTGTGCAATGTCCGGTGCACCGGCAGCAGCGCGCAAAAATCCTTTTTCCTGTGAGCTGTCCGGTGGTTCACCGGACAGCTACTGTGCGCTGTCCGGTGTGCACCGGACAGGCACTGTAGACTGTCCGGTGCGCCCATCTCGCGTTTTAAAAAACGGCCTCCAGCCCGACCGAGCCAGAGACCTCCTTTCTTTCCCAGCAAGCCGCCTGCTCCTCTCTGTCTCTGGCGTTTCTTCCCCAGCGCCGGCGATCTTCCCCCACCGGCGTCTCTCCGGCGACCTGGTGCACTCCGGCGACCCTTCCCTCTCCGGTGAGCAGTCACCCCCCTCTCTCCTTCCCTCTATCTCCCTCCTCTCAGTTTGAATGGCTCTGTGGCATCCAAAGCACCACCCCTTGTACCAATTTCAAATTTCTGTGAAATCCCATGCATCCAGTTGGTGGATTGTGTTCCCTTGTCCCTATTTCATATCCATGCAGGTCCTTGGCTCCTTCGGGAGGGTATTCCTACCTCAAATGGCCATATTCCTAAAACCCTAGCTCCCCGCACGCCACATGCTCGGTGAAATGCCCAAACCAGCCAAAAATGCTCCAATTGAACCCAAATTTTTCAGGCATCTTCACAACACTTCCAGCAACCTACTTGCCAAATTTCACGCCAATCCGAGATCCCAGGCTTAAATTTTACCAAATTTCTCGTTTTGAGCGATCGTTTTCGAGCCGAGTGCCCTAATTCCTTCTTCTTCGCCTAAATTCAAACCAAGCACACACTTCACTCATATTGACCTATATAAACCTATTCGTGAAGTATCAGCTCAATTCTGTATCATTTCGTGCCTCAATTCGAATTCCAATCATCCTATGTCACTATTTGTCTGTCAAACGCCGTTTTCACGTCGTTTGACTTCTTGATCGTCCCGTCTCGTGCCATATCTCTCTGTGTATGTATTTATTCACATTTCATATGCTTATGACTATGTGACTAATACGTGCTCACCTCTTCTGTCATTTCAGTGACCTTGTGTGACCGTGTGCCGTCTCCCGTCCTGCCTGGATCGTCACCTCTCGTGTGAGCTTTCCAGGTAGTCATCTCACTATTTGCTAAATCTCTCGGTCACTTTTGCTCTGTGCTTAGTCTCTCTATCTCATTTGCAGACTTTAGTTCAGGATGCCGCGCACGAAGAATGCGTCGGCGTCAGGGGGTGGCGATGACGAGGACCCTCGTCGCCCCTTCAGGCAGGTGAAGGGCAAGACTGTGTATTTGGAGCAGCAAGAAGGCCGCAAGAAGCGGCGTACGGACAGAGAGGCCCGTGCAGCGGCAGCGGCTGCAGCAGCCGCTGCGCAGGCAGCACTTGGAGATCAGCCGCACGTTCCATCCGATCAGATTGCTTTCCATGCTCGTCGTCTCGCCTCCCGGTCTCGCTCCTCCTCTCACACCTCCGCTTCCACTCCGCCACCCACCCTGCCTGCTCCCGTCGCTCCCATTGCTCCATCCACCTCCACAGCCATACCCACTACCAGCACTACGCCAGCTTCCACTGCTACCCCTGCTCCTGCTCCCGCTTCAGCTCCTCCTGTTCCTCCACCTCGCTTCCGGGAGCGTGATGAGACTGAGGTCCGTCCACTGGTTTCGGATCCTCGTCTGTTTGATCTTCAGCGTGCTACTGCAGCCCGGGTACGTCGGTTCAGGTACGTACCCGTGGAGTCTTAGCTGCCAGCTCAGAGAGACCCAACAGCAGGTGTTCTTTTCAGCACACGGATTCAGGAGTCATTCTTCAGGGCTCAGATGTCAGCTCAGATAGCGCTGCGAGTGCACCGCCTATTGGATCTTCCAGCTTTTTTGCTAGCAGCCGGTGCTGAGTCTGAGGCGCATCTCACCTATCTGCCTGGCCTCCTGACCCTTCTGACTATCAGCGGCAGATATGTTGAGGAGTGGGTCCGCGTCTTCTACGCCTCCGTTTGGATTGACCCAGATCATCATTGGATGAGGTTCCGCTTTGAGCGCGAGGATGTCACGATCACTGCCAGTCAGATCCGACAGCTATTTGGATTCCCTGAGTCGACGACTCGCCTTCACAGCCTCTGCTACGGTACTTCTGATCCTCCTCGTCGCCCTCACGGCGGTGTGGCTCCAGGGACAGCTCACGTCGCGGCTCTGTTCCGCCCGCCTTTCACAGATGGGTCGCGACGTTCTCCAGCAGACTTTACTACAACAGCGAAGTACTTATATGAGCTCATCAGACGGACTCTCCTGCCTAGGATGGGATACAGGGAGGCTACCACTCATATTCAGCTTTGGCTCCTTGGTGCCCTGGTATCCCACTCTGAGTTTGATATTGTGGACTTTCTGATCTGTGAGATCGAGGACACCATTCTGGATGGGATTCGTGCTCATCGGCAGCTACCTTATGCTCACTACTTGTGCCACATCTTTGCGCAGCTGATCCAGCCACCTCGTTTTCAGAGCACCCTTGAGGCCTCACGCCTTGTATTTGGATCTTACCGTCCTGCTCCTGAGATTCCAGTGCCAGCTTCTGCTTCTGTGTTTGACTCTCAGGCCGAGGATGCAGCTCTTCGTCAGTATGACACTCAGGGTACAGCAGCTGATGATGATGATGATGATGATGATTTTGGGGTTCCTCCTCCGCCTCCGCCTCCTATGCCTCCACGCTCACATGATCATGAGGCTGGGAGTTCTAGTGCTGCCCCTGCTACTCCTCAGGCTATGGACCCTGCTCTTGCTTCGATTCTCCAGACTCTCTCTCAGCAGCAGGCTCACCTGGCAGCCGAGCAGGCCCGTATATCCGAGAGGATGCTCTCAATGTTTCAGAACATGCAGGACAGGCAGGATGCACTTCAGCAGCAGCTTATTCAGGATAGGGCAGAGAATAGGGCATTCATGGCCCTCATGCTTCAGCATTCTGGTATCTCAGCACCTCCGGTTCAGTCTGCTCCGCCTCCTCCGCTTCACGCTCCAGTTGTGCCTTCGATCTTGTCTGGACCCCCTGCTGGTACCTCTCCGCTCCGGCCGGTCACTTTGGCGTTCACCTCTCCGGCTCTCAGCTATATCTGTCCGCAGCCGCCAGTGCCACCAGCATCTGCTGTTACCACTACCGCTGTGGCAGTATCTGTGACCGCTTCTGCTCCGGTAGCTCCTGCTGCGCGGCCGCAGTCCGAGTCAGTACCAGCTCCAGCTTCTACCGCAGATCCTGGATCCGAGACTGACTCTGACCCTCCGTCGGCGTTCGCTCTGCTACCTCGACCTCGACCGGATGCGCCCCCGCCGCCTCCTCCTGCTTCAGGCGTTTAGATTCAGGTCCCTTTTGGTGTTTGACGCCAAAGGGGGAGAGATATGAGTTGTGAGAGCTAGGGGGAGTTAGAGAGTTAGTAGAGAGTCAGAGTCATTTTGATGTAATATATGTGCCTGCTACTCTCTGTACTAGCTTGATGTTTTTGGCTCACAAACTCGTCATATACTCTCGTTGCGTATGATTGACTGTGTGTATTATGTTTTCACCTTATATGTTATCACCAGTCTTCTAGCTCTTGTTTCATTAATTTACTCTCTCTTTTATATGAACAAGAATCTTATGATGTGTATGCGCTCACTCTTATTATTATGGTACACATTCCTTCTGTCAAAGATTACTGAGTATAACTAACCATTCTTTCTATTGACAGAATCTTCAAAACAAACTACTCTCACAAAACTTGTAGGGTTGTCATCAATCACCAAAAAGGGGGAGATTGAAAGCATCTAGGCCCCTGGTTGGTTTTAGTGATTAATGACAACGTAATATTATATGTGACTAACGTGTGTTTTGCAGAGACAAATGGTAAGTTAGGTCGCATGACAGGTAGAAGTACTACAACGGTGAAAACAATCCCGGAAATAAGAACTCGAAGCGACGGCTAAAACGACGGAACAAAAGGTGAAGGTCTACGGAGTCCGAGTGTCAAGGAGATGTGGACACTCGCGATTTAGTTAGGTCTTTTATTCTCTTTTAGCCGTACTATTAAGAGGGGTTGTTGATGAGTAGTTTGACCAAGAGAGTTCTAGTGAAGTGTTGGTGCACAATCACACTCATATACAGTGCTAGGTGTCACTCTAGAACTCACACACAAGTTAGAACGAAAACCGATTTGAAAATCAGCTGAAAAACAAACCTTAGTGTTTCTGGCTTAGGGGCACCGGACTGTCTGGTGTGCACCGGACTGTCCGGTGCACCCTCTGCCAGGTGGGCCAGGCTGGTCCACGGCAGGGACTCTCCCCTTCGCAGAAACCCGAGAGCGCAGTGTTCTGAGTTGAATTTTAGTGGCACACCGGACACCGCACCGGACTGTCCGGTGTGCACCTGACAGTGGACTGTTCACTGTCCGGTGCGCCATGAGTCCAACGGCTCTCTGTCAGATCTAGCCGTTGGAAGTGACCGTTGGCGCACCGGTGGCGCACCGTTGGCGCACCGGTGGCGCACCGGACTGTCCGATGCGCCATCGCGCAGTAAATGCCTGTAACGGCTAGTTGGTGGGTGAGGGCTATTTATACCCCCTCCACCCACCATATTCAATGTCTTGCACTCCACATTTATTCCAGCACATTGGTAGAGCATTGCAAGCACCAAAAGCCTAGTGAGGAGATTAGAGAATCATAATCCGCGCTTGTTCCTCATTAGCGCTAGTGAGAGCCACCTAGAGCACACACCACTTGCATTAGGCTTCTCTTGGTCAAGCGAAAGTCTACGGCTTGTTACTCTTGGTGATCGGCATCACCTAGACGGCTTGGTGGCGTTGGGAGCTCGGTGATCACCGTGAAGATCTTGTTGGTGACCCGACTCAAGTTTGTAAGCGGTCTCGAGGGATCCACCGCGCCGGAGTGGCAAAGGATCATCTCGTAGTGAGCACTTGGTTCTTGCGAGGACCAAGGGGGAGCGATACCCTTGCGCGGGTGCTCCAACGAGGACTAGTGGAGAGTGCCGACTCTTCGATACCTCGGGAAAAATTGGAGGAGTCTTCTAAACTTTGCTTTACATTCCGCACTTAATTCAAGCACTTTACATTGTGTATTTGTTTAGCAAGTATTTGAAGTATTATCTTAGCTTTGTTACATTTCTAGTATTATATTCTTAGTGCTAGTTGTTGGGGTGAAGTTGGGCTCTTGTTTAGCTCTTGCTTAGGTTTTAATTAGTGTTGATTTTTAGAAAAGCCCAATTCACCCCCCTCTTGGGCATCGTGATCCTTTCACATACTCCTCGCCTCTCTAAGTAGGGAGGAGTACAACAAGGTGCAAGGACTAAAAAGCGCCAAGGAAGTTTGGGACGTGCTCAAGACGGCACACGAGGGTGATGAACTCACCAAAATCACCAAGCGGGAAACGATCGAGGGGGAGCTCGATCGCTTCCGTCTTCGCCAAGGGGAGGAGCCACAAGATATGTACAACCGGCTCAAGGCCTTGGTGAATCAAGTGCGCAACCTCGGGAGCAAAAAGTGGGATGGCCACGAGGTGGTTAAGGTTATTCTAAGATCTCTTATTTTCCTTAACCCCACTCAAGTACAATTAATTCGTGGCAATCCAAGATATACACTAATGACTCCCGAGGAAGTAATCGAGAATTTTGTGAGCTTTGAATTTATGATCAAGGGCTCACGAAAGATCAACGAGCTTGACGGCCCCTCCACGTCCGAGGCACAACCAGTCGCATTTAAGGCGACGGAGGAGAAGAAGGAGGAGTCTACACCAAGTAGACAACCAATCGACGCCTCCAAGCTCGACAATGAGGAAATGGCGCTCGTCATCAAGAGCTTCCGCCATATCCTCAAACAAAGGAGGGGGAAGGACTACAAACCCCGCTCCAAGAAAGTGTGTTAAAAATGTGGTAAGCCCGGTCATTTTATTGCAAAATGTCCTATATCTAGTGACAGTGACAGGGGCTACGACAAGAAGGGAAGAAGAAAGGAGAAGAAGAAATACTACAAGAAGAAGGGCGGCGATGCCCATGTTTGTCGTGAGTGGGACTCCGACGAAAGCTCTAGTGACTCCTCCGACGACGAGGACGTCGCCAACATCGCCGTCACCAAGGGCCTTCTCTTCCCCAACGTCGGCCACAAGTGCCTCATGGCAAAGGACGGCAAAAAGAAGAAGGTTAAATCCAAATCCTCCACTAGATATGAGTCTTCTAGTGATGAAAATGCTAGCGATGAGGAAGATAACTTACGCACTCTTTTTGCCAACCTCAACATGCAACAAAAAGAGAAACTTAATGAATTGATTAGTGCCATTCATGAAAAGGATGATCTCTTGGATACCCAAGAGGACTTCCTTATTAAAGAAAATAAAAAGCATGTTAAGATAAAAATGCTTACGCTCTAGAAGTAGAAAAATGTGAAAAACTTTCTAGTGAGCTAAGCTCTTGCCATGAAACTATTGACAACCTTAGAAATGAAAATGCTAATTTGTTAGCTAAGGTTGATTCAAATGTTTGTAATGTTTCAATTCCAAATGATAATGTTGAGTTGCTTGCTAAAATAGAAGAATTGAACATATCTCTTGTTAGCCTTAGAATTGAGAATGAAAAATTGCTTGCTAAGGCTAAAGATTTTGATGTTTGCAATGCTACTATTTCCGACCTTAGAACTAAGAATGATATATTGCATGCTAAGGTTGTAGAATTAAAATCTTGCAAACCCTCTACATCTACCATTGAGCACACTTCTATTTGTACTAGATGTAAAGATATTGATGTTAATGCTATACATAATCACATGGCTTTAATTAAACAACAAAATGATCATATAGCAAAACTAGATGCTAAAATTGCCGAGCATGACTTAGAAAATGAAAAATTTAAATTTGCTAGAAGCATGCTCTATAGAGGGAGACGCCCTGGCATTAAGGATGGCATTGGCTTCCAACAGGGAGGCAATGTCAAAATTAATGCCCCTCCTAAGAAATTGTCCAACTTTGTTAAGGGCAAGGCTCCCATGCCTCAGGATAATGAGGGTTACATTTTGTACCCTGCCGGTTATCCAGAGGACAAAATTAAGAGAATTCATTCTAGGAAGTCTCACTCTGGCCCTAACCATGCTTTTATGTATAAGGGTGAGACATCTAGTTCTAGGCAACCAACCCGTGCTAAGTTGCCTAAGAAGAAAACTCCTAGTGCATCAAATGACCATGACATCTCATTTAAAACTTTTGATGCATCTTATGTTTTGACTAACAAATCCGACAAAGTAGTTGCCAAATATGTTGGGGGCAAGCACAAGGGGTCAAAGACTTGTGTTTGGGTACCCAAAGTTCTTGTATCTAATGCCAAAGGACCCAAAACCATTTGGGTACCTAAAGTCAAGAACTAAACATGTTTTGTAGGTTTATGCATCCGGGGGCTCAAGTTGGATCATCGACAGCGGGTGCACAAACCACATGACAGGGGAGAAGAAAATGTTCTTCTCCTATGAGAAAAACCAAGATCCCCAACGAGCTATCACATTCGGGGATGGAAATCAAGGTTTGGTCAAAGGATTGGGTAAAATTGCTATATCTCCTGACCATTCTATTTCCAATGTTTTTCTTGTAGATTCTTTAGATTACAATTTGCTTTCTGTTTCTCAATTATGTCAAATGGGCTACAACTGTTTATTCACTAATGTAGGTGTCACTGTCTTTAGAAGAAGTGATGATTCAATAGCATTTAAGGGAGTGTTAGAGGGTCAGCTATACTTAGTAAATTTTGATAAAGTTGAACTCGACACTTGCTTAATTGCTAAGACTAACATGGGCTGGCTCTGGCATCGCCGACTAGCACATGTTGGGATGAAGAATCTTCATAAGCTTCTAAAGGGAGAGCACATTTTAGGATTAACCAATGTTCATTTTGAGAAAGACAGGGTTTGTAGCGCATGCCAAGCAGGAAAGCAAGTTGGTGTCCATCATCCACACAAGAACATCATGACGACTGACAGGCCACTGGAGCTCCTACACATGGACCTATTCGGCTTGATTGCTTACATAAGCATCGGCGGGAGTAAGTACTGTCTAGTAATTGTGGATGATTATTCTCGCTTCACTTGGGTGTTCTTTTTGCGGGAAAAATCTCATACCCAAGAGACCTTAAAGGGATTCTTGAGGCGGGCTCAAAATGAGTTCGGCTTGAGAATCAAGAAAATTAGAAGCGACAACGGGACGAAGTTCAAGAACTCTCAAATTGAAGGCTTCCTTGAGGAGGAGGGCATCAAGCATGAGTTCTCTTCTCCCTACACCCCACAACAAAATGGTGTAGTGGAGAGGAAGAATCGAACTCTATTGGACATGGCAAGAACCATGCTTGATAAGTATAAGACTTCGGATCGGTTTTGGGCCGAGGCGGTCAACACCGCCTGCTACGCCATCAACCGGTTATATCTACACCGAATCCTCAAGAAGACATCTTATGAACTCCTAACCGGTAAAAAGCCCAATATTTCATATTTTAGAGTCTTTGTTAGCAAATGCTTTATTCTTGTTAAAAGAGGTAGAAAATCTAAATTTGCTCCTAAGACAGTAGAAGGCTTTTTACTAGGATATGATTCAAACACAAGGGCATATAGAGTCTTTAACAAGTCCTCTGGACAAGTTGAAGTTTCTTGTGACGTTGTGTTTGATGAGACTAACGGCTCTCAAGTAGAGCAAGTTGATCTTGATGAGATAAATATTGAAGAGGCTCCGTGCATCGCGCTAAGGAACATGTCCATTGGGGATGTGTGTCCTAAGGAATCTGAAGAGCCTCCAAATGCACAAGATCAACCATCCTCCTCCACGCAAGCATCTCCACCAACTCAAAATAAGGATGAGGCTCAAGTTGATGAAGAAGAAGATCAATCAAATGAGCCACCTCAAGATGACGGCAATGATCAAGGGGGAGATGCAAATGATCAAGACAAGGAGGATGAAGAACAAAGGCCGCCACACCCAAGAGTCCACCAAGCAATCCAACGAGATCACCCCGTCGACACCATCCTCGGCGACATTCATAAGGGGGTAACCACTAGATCTCGTGTTGCACATTTTTGTGAGCATTATTCTTTTGTTTCCTCTATTGAGCCACACAGAATAGAGGAAGCACTACAAGATTCGGATTGGGTGGTGGCGATGCAAGAGGAGCTCAACAACTTCACTAGGAATGAGGTATGGCATTTAGTTCCACGTCCTAACCAAAATGTTGTAGGAACCAAGTGGGTTTTTTGCAACAAGCAAGATGAGCATGGTGTGGTGACAAGGAACAAAGCTCGACTTGTGGCCAAGGGATATTCCCAAGTCGAAGGTTTGGATTTCGGTGAAACCTATGCACCCGTAGCTAGGCTTGAGTCAATTCGAATATTATTAGCCTATGCTACTTACCATGGCTTCAAGGTTTACCAAATGGACGTGAAGAGTGTCTTCCTCAATGGACCAATCAAGGAAGAGGTCTATGTTGAGCAACCTCCCGACTTTGAAGATAGTGAGTACCCTAACCATGTGTATAAACTCTCTAAGGCGCTTTATGGGCTCAAGCAAGCCCCAAGAGCATGGTATGAATGCCTTAGGGATTTCCTTATCACTAATGGATTCAAAGTCGGAAAGGTCGATCCTACTTTATTCACTAAAACTCTTGAAAATGACTTGTTCATATGCCAAATTTATGTTGATGATATTATATTTGGGTCTACTAACGAGTCTACATGTGAAGAATTTAGTAGGATCATGACACAGAAATTCGAGATGTCTATGATGGGGGAGTTGAAGTATTTCTTAGGATTTCAAGTGAATCAACTCCAAGAGGGCACCTTCTTAAGCCAAACGAAGTATACTCAAGGTATTCTAAACAAGTTTGGGATGAAGGATGCCAAACCCATCAAGACACCCATGGGAACCAATGGGCATCTCGACCTCGACACGGAAGGTAAGTCCGTGGATCAAAAGGTATACCGGTCGATGATAGGTTCTTTGCTATATTTATGTGCATCTCGACCGGATATTATGCTTTCCGTATGCATGTGTGCAAGATTCCAAGCCGACCCTAAGGAAGCTCACCTTACGACCGTAAAACGAATCTTGAGATATTTAGTTTATACTCCTAAGTTTGGGCTTTGGTATCCTAGGGGATCCACTTTTGATTTGATTGGTTACTCGGATGCCGATTGGGCGGGGTGTAAAATCAATAGAAAGAGCACATCAGGGACTTGCCAGTTCTTGGGAAGATCCTTGGTGTCTTGGGCTTCAAAGAAGCAAAATTCCGTCGCTCTTTCTACCGTCGAAGCCGAGTATATTGCCGCAGGCCATTGTTGCGCGCAACTACTTTGGATGAGGCAAACCCTTAGGGACTATGGTTACAAACTAAACAAAGTCCCTCTTCTATGTGATAATGAGAGTGCAATCCGCATGGCGGATAATCCCGTTGAGCATAGCCGGGCTCTAATGACTCCGTTTTTGGCGATTCATGACAAAGGGGGAGAAAGTATTAGCCCAAAGCAAGAGGACCGCACCACCACCTAATTTTTAAGAGTTTTTCAATTGGTATGATTCTCAATTGATAAATTTAAAACTGGCATCTTATTGTGTTCAAAAGGGGGAGAAAGTAGCTTTTCAAAATTGATATATCAAAACCCTCTTGAACACTAAGAGGAGAATCTTATTTAGGGGGAGTTTTGTTTAGTCAAAGGAAAAGCATTTGAAACAGGGGGAGAAAATTTCAAATCTTGAAAATGCTTCGCAAAATCTTATTCATTTACCTTTGACTATTTGCAAAAGAACTTTGAAAAGGATTTACAAAAGAATTTGCAAAAACAAAACAAGTGGTGCAAGCATGGTCCAAAATGTCAAAAATTGAAGAAACAATCCATGCATAACTTATAAGTATTTATATTGGCTCAATTCCAAGCAACCTTTGCACTTACATTATGCAAACTAGTTCAATTATGTACTTCTATATTTGCTTTGGTTTGTGTTGGCATCAATCACCAAAAAGGGGGAGATTGAAAGGGAATTAGGCTTACACCTATTTCCTAAATGATTTTGGTGGTTGAATTGCCCAACACAAATAATTTGACTAACTAGTTTGCTCTAGTGTACAAGTTATACAGGTGCCAAAGGTTCACACTTAGCCAATGAAAAGACCAAGTATGGGGTTCAACAAAGAGAGCAAGGGATAACCGAAGGCACTTCTGGTCTGGCGCACCGGACTGTCCGGTGTGCCACCGGACAGTGTCCGGTGCACCAGAGGACTCCAAGCCAAACTCTTCACCTTCGGGAAACCAGAGGCGCTCCGCTATAATTCACCGGACTGTCCGGTGTGCACCAGACAGTGTCCGGTGCCCCAAGAAAGAGCGGCTCTGGAACTCGCCAGCCTCGGGAATTTGCTCCGCTATAATTCACCGGACTGTCCGGTGTACACCGGACTGTCCGGTGAACCAGTAGAGCAACGGCTACTTCGCGCCAACGGTCACCTGCAGGCGCATTTAATGCGCGCCAGAAGCGCGCAGAAGTCAGGCACGCGCGAGACGGTGCACCGGACAATCTACAGTACTTGTCCGGTGTACACCGGACAGCCAGGCGGGCCCAGAAGTCAGGAGCTCCAACGGTCGAATCCCAACGGCCTGGTGACGTGGCTAGCGCACCGGACCTGTCCGGTGCACCATACGACAGTCAGCCACCACCAAACGGCTAGTTTGGTGGTTGGGGCTATAAATACCCCCAACCACCCCACATTCAAATCATCCAAGTTTTCCTACTTCAACTACTTACAAGAGCTCTAGCATTCAATTCTAGACACACCCAAGTGATCAAATCCTCTCCAAATTCCACACAACGCCTTAGTGATTAGTGAGAGAGATTTGCTTGTGTTCTTTCGAGCTCTTGCGCTTGGATTGCTTTCTTCTTTCTTTTGATTCTTTATTGCGATCAAACTCACTTGTAATTGAGGCAAGAGACACCAATTTTGTGGTGGTCCTTGTGGGAACTTTGTGTTCCAAGTGATTGAGAAGAAAAGCTCACTCGGTCCGAGGGACCGTTTGAGAGAGGGAAAGGGTTGAAAGAGACCCGGTCTTTGTGACCACCTCAACGGGGAGTAGGTTTGCGAGAACCGAACCTCGGTAAAACAAATTCACGTGTCACACTCCTTATTCGCTTGCGATTTGTTTTGCACCCTCTCTCGCGGACTCAATTATATTTCTAACGCTAACCCGGCTTGTAGTTGTGATTATTTTTGAGAATTTCAGTTTCGCCCTATTCACCCCCCTCTAGGCGACTTTCACTAGGGTTGTATGTAACTTATCCAAAGTGTGAAATTAGGTATTTTCTATATTTCTAAGTTTTACCCCTTTGAGGATGGTTTTGAGTTGTTTCTGACTTAGAACTGAGTTGAGTGAACTTATGCTCCTGTGAATCAAAGACTAGGCAAACTAGTTAGTCCAAAAGATTGTGATGGTAATCAAGCACCAAAATCAATTAGAAAAAATGGTTAAGGTCATTTCCCTTTCACCTATAATAGTTAATACTCCTTGGTTTTATTTAGGATGAAAAGACACGATCACACTATGAAGGATGGTTGTACTTATTTTCTGTAAATTATCAAATGGTTACTATTTTAGCATTAATAAATATAGAATATGAAAATATTGTGTTGGTGTGTTAGTTTATTTTGTATACTTTTTACAAGAAGTTTTAGACTTTAAATGCATTTTGTCTACTTCTTAAGCTACTACTTATCCTTGTCTCCTCTGATGGTCTACAACAGTTTTGGAGTATCGATACAATAAATAACACCTAGTTAGAGCCATTAAGTGCTTTTGTTGATTTAGTGATAGAATGATTATGTGGACTAATGTTGTGCATGGGTATACAAGGTTTTTGTCTTTTGGATATGAGGATATGCTTAGGTTAGGCCACGATGATAATCATGTGATCAAAACCCTAGGGACCAAGGAGTTGCTTTGATACCCTAGACGACAAGCAAGAAGTTTAAGACATCAAAGTGAAAGAAGCTTAAAATATGCAAAGAAACATGGTTTAGAATGCACCGGAGTACGCCACCAGAAGATGGCTAGAGGAGGGTGAATAGCTTATAAACTTATTCTACATAAATCATAGTTATAACTAGAGTCAAGGTTTGAATATATGAAAACATCTTAGTTGCTCCAATGCTAATTTACTTTAAACTATCTTCTGATGAAACTAGTAGCTATAAAATGGTATTGTATAGAACTAGCCAAGCTACTCACTCAACAAGAGATGAAACTTCATTATAAAGAATACGAGACTAGATAGACTAATATAATACAAATAGTAAAAGTAATTTCAAAAATAGTATGAAGTGCAAACCACATGAGGCAAGAGATGAGAGAATATTAATCCTCAAGTTTCGGTTGCTTACCGTGTATCCTTGTTATGGAAAGTCTAAGCTAGATGATTTGTGTGCTAATTGGCATCACACAACATGCTTGTAATAAGGACACCTTAAGAATCACTCTACGGAGGCACTCTAACATGTCATGATTCCACTATAGTTGCTCTTCGCGAATGTCACATGGAGAATGAGCACAAGAGCCCCTCACAACAATGATGGAGACAACAACAATCTTCAATATCCACTCAATGATTATATAAACTCTAGTCTCTATGCATCTAGGTGGCAATATTCACCAAGAGTAATGGGAGTATAACTAGTCCAAGACACTCATCTAGTGTCAAAAGATGCAAGAACTCTATGAAATATACTAGGAGTGCTCCAATTTTACCTAAATGATGAACTAGAAGTTTCATGTGAGTGGATGAAATGTTTATGTATGGTTTTGGTAATTGTGACAACTAGTGGACTAACCTTTACTCTAAGTGTTGTGAATGAGATAAGGTCAAGTCCATATTTTAAAGGTTAATAAAGGTGGCAACCATGAGAAGGATGGTGATGATCACAAATGATGAATAAGTGCTCAAAATGGAAGCAGAAAAGCAAAATGCAAGGGCTCAAGGCATAGGTATATGCTAAGGCATTCTGTTTTATCAATCAAAACATAATAGAGTGCATGATAGGATTTAGAATAAGTGGCCATACCATAGATAAGGTAACCCAATGTTTAAGAAGATTATGCCACTAGGTGGGATGAACTCATGCATATACATGAGATTTAGTGAAGTTGTGAATTTCCACCTTAAACACCATTGACAAAGGCTAGCACATAGACTCTAGAGTTTGGAACATGATAGAGTTAGCATACATGGAAAGGTTGGAACAAACGAGACTAGGGGATGCCTAGGATATGCATTAGACTCTAATAGGTCAAGGCATCAGACTAGAACAGTACTGGTCCAATGGCTAACCATAGCTACACGATTAGAGTGATCGCCAAACCTTACACAATGGTTCAATGGGGGTCATCGGACTAGTACAATGCTCTTAGGTGCTTTTTAGGCTGATTTTAGGATAGCGTCAGAGCCTAGTTCTATGGTCTGACAGCTAAGGGAACATGCACATCAGACCGAACAATCAGTCATCAATAATATCTAGCAATAGGGTCATCAGACCGTGTGGGTTGGTTTGATAAAGGGCATGGACCAATATGATGCCATCGACTGCTCTCTAGTCAGTTATTATGGAGGGTGTCGAATTCGCTATTATATGGTCTGACAGTTATTGAATTGAGGGTGTCAGACTATACACTAAAATAGTCGTTGGGGGACAATGATAACTCTCAAATGACTAGCACATGTGGCACGAATGAGGTCGTCGGTAGGGGTGGTAATGGATCACAATCCAAATGTTTCTTCATAATTTGTTTGAGCCTTTAATTAGTTTTAATTAAAATGACTAGAAATAGAGATTGGTCCTAATATGGCCCAATCCTTCAATCTTATAGTGTAAAATTTAGAGCCTATTACCACCCGTAGTCGTTGGACCCTGAGTTTTGGTCCATCGGTGGGATGTCGAATGGTCTGATGACCTTGTAGAATGCATAACAATGATTCCAATGGCTATTTACTTGTTGTGACCTTATAAGTAGAGCTTGTGTGGGTTTAGGTGATGACTCTAGCTTCCCAACTTGATATACGCCCTAGTAAGTCTAAGAAAGCATCCCTCACTCACATCTAGTGATAGTGATTCATCTAAAGTGAGATTGAGAGTGATCTCTAGCAACTTGCATTGAGTTGTTTCATCTAGTGCCACTAGTGATCATATTGAGCTATATGATTCTTGTTACTCTTAGTGGTTGTCGCCACCTAGATGGCTTAGAGGCAACAAAGAATAATTGAGCGAATTTTGGTGATTGTTGTTGGCTCCGATCATCATCTATAAGGGACACTTATGGGCATCCTTGTGGGAGATTCACAAATACTAACTCTAGTGATGTTGTGACTTGTTTGAGTGCCTCAGTAGAGTGATCTTATGATGCCCTTTTATGGGCTTAGCTTGTTACACTAATTAAGTGAGTGAATCACCTAGTTTGACTAACCAATACAAGTATGTAGGTTGCTAGCAAGCAATCGAACCTCAGGTATAAATATCGTGTCATCTCTTTCCCTATGTGGTTTGCACTCCAAACTATCCTTGCTATTACACATACTCGTTGCTAGTTCTTTGTTTATTTCTTGTCTAGCACATAGCTTGTCATATTCATACAAATTCTTTATAGACAATCAGTTTGTCTAGGGAAATAGTTTTGAGTAAAACTAGATTGAGTAATCGCTTCCACATAACTTTTATATTGTCCCTAGTGTAACTTGAGTTGTGTAGAAAATTTTGATAGGCTATTCACCTCCCCACTCTAGCTATCTATGTCCTTTCAAGTGGTATCAGAACTAGGACAACATTATTTTTATGCTTAATATTCTATGGTAAAAAGATGGCTATCAATCATGTATGCAAACCTCCATATTTTGGTGGTACTAATTATGATTATTAGGGAAAAACATTCTTATATTTAACAGATATGAGTACAAATATATGTGGTGCTGCAAATAACACTTTTTTAGTGCTCCACAAGAAAGATCTAACACCCAAGAAGAAGAAAATTTACAACTCAACAATCAAGCCATCAATATCATATATAAAGCACTTGATCCAAAGTCTTTAAATCAATCAAAGATTTAGAGTTTACTCATGAGATGTGGAAGTGACTTGAAGATTCATATGAAGGCATATTAGCCATGAAACTATGAAATAAGCCAACATATATACTCTCTCTGTTCATTTTATTTCTCGTCTGTTAGCACAAAGTTGAACTACGTGGTGACAAATAAATAAAAATGAAGGTAGTATATTCAAAGATAAAATGCAAATTCAAGATGTAAGAATATGAGAGTGTTCCTGAGATGTTTCATACTCCATCTAGATCCAAATTGTAAGTCATTTAGGACAACGCCACAGTCTCCAAAATATAGATTTTACCAATGTTTTTGTTAAAATACAAATGGTTTCTTAAAACATTTATACTTTTATGGAAGTACTTTTTAAGCCAAATTGGTGCATATGACTATTAGGTTTCAAAACAAAATAACAAAATGGTTATTTATAGTCAAAAGTTTACAAGTTTGACTCAAACCTTATCTAGAACGACTTATTATTCAGACCTGGAGGGAGTAGGCTCAACATCATTATTAATAAGCTAAGAAACTTGGTACATAAAGTGGATTGTGAGGATTTCTCTCATCGATTTCTAAGATGCTTAGCCTCAAGATTTGATACATTGGTCACTATCATTGTGAGAGACAGTATCAAGGGAGTGACCCCAACTAAAGTACTATGGGATATTGTTAAATAAGACACATACCATATGGAAAGAGATGTGGAATATGTTGAAGATGATGATGATAAGAGTGTGGTATTCAAAGCCACTACCTCATCCAAGGGGGGGAACAAGAAAAAAGAAGAACCAAGAGAGGAAGAACGTTCAAACTCTAATGATGAAGATGAAGAGATGTCTCTCTTTGTGTATCATTTTAGAAAGTTCACAAAGAAGATTTGACAAGAAGACATAAGAAAGAGAAATCCTTCATAAAACATAAAAGAATAAATAAGATGTTACAAGTGTGGAAGCAAAGTGCATATTATCGCCAAATGTTCCTAGAATAAAGAAAAAATCAAGAAAGACAAATATGGTAAGAAGATGAGTTTCAAGAAGAAGAGAGGGCATGCTTATTTTGTGGAATGGGATTATGATGCGTCATAAACTGCAAGTGGAGATGAATGTGATGATAAGAAGAGCATGAATATGAAAGCTTTAGCAAGCATCAACATCAACCACAAGCGCTCACTCTTCGATTCACCATCATGCTTCATAGCTAAGGGCACTAAGGTATATCTAGAATGATGAGAATCCCTCAAAAGAAGTATTTGGCAATTGAGAGGATCTCATTCATACTCACGAAGAGCTAAAAGAAGCTCATACTTATATTCTTGCTCAAAGGAAGGGGCCTATGGAAAAGATAAGCATATATATTTCATGCAACTTCATTGATGATACTATTATTGCACCTATCATTGTTACTTCCACAAAATTTTCATCACCTATGAGTAATGACACTAAAATTATCCCACTTAAAATTGAGAATGCAACACTTAAAAAGGAAGTAAATGAGATGACTCATGTCTTGGAAAATATTATGGTGGAGAGGTCGATTGCTAAAGTGCTTGGGTAGCCAACATTTTTGTCTCAACAACGAGAGATTAGGCTACGCCCCCAAGAATGGCAAGACAACCTTTGTCACTCATAGGACTAGTTTTGTGAAGGGAAATGGATGTTTTTGCTCAACATGTAAGTAACTAGTACATCTAGAGCAACAATGTAAAAACAAGAACAAAACTACATCATAAAAAAATTTGGCTCTTGTTATTTACTCACTAGCGCTAATGAAATACAAATTTATTGGTTCACCAATAGTTAGCTCAAAGAATAAGGTAATTTGGGTTCCAAAGAGTATTGTGACTAAGGGGGTGTTTGGTTTCTAGGGACTAATTTTTAGTCCCTCCATTTTATTCCACTTTAATCCCTAAATTGACAAATACGAAAACTAAAACTCTATTTTTGTTTTCGTATTTAGCAAGTCAGCGACTAAAATAGAATAAAATGGAGGGACTAAAAATTAGTCCCTAGAAACCAAACACCCCTAACATTGGAGGACCCAAAAGATGGGTACCTAAAAGGGAATAATTATTCTTGTAGGTAAATTATAAAGCTAGATGAAGGCATTGGGTTCTTGACACTGAATGCACTCAACACATGACCAAAGATCATAAAATGTCCAATTCAATTAATTCAAGTGGCAAAGATGAGATCAAAATTATAACTTTTGGTGATAATGGCAAGGGTAAGAGCAAGAGACTTGGCAAAATTAATATAGAGCATCTTCAATGTATTGTTGGTTGAGTACCTAAACTTTGACTTACTCTTAATGGCTCAATTAAGTGATTTAGGCTTCAAATATGTTTTCAAATTCGATGATGTGGAAATAGTAAGTGTGAATGGATTAAATCTCATATTCAAAGGACTTTGATATGAGAATTTATATCTTGTAGATTTTGATATGAGAAGCACAACTATCAACATGCTTATTCTCCAAACTAAGTTTGGGTTAGTTATGGCATAGAAAATTGACACATGTTAGAATGAAGCGATTGAATAGACTGATCAACATGATCTAGTCAAATGATTAAAGGATGCTAAATTTGAGAAAGATTATGTCTCTATTGTCAAGCCAGGAAAATAGTTGGAAATACCCATCCAAACAAGAGTGTGATGAGTATCAATAGACCATTAGAAATATTGCATACGGATCTATTTGGTCCTACTACTTATACAAGTATTAGTAAAAAATATGGGTTCGTCGTTGTGGATGATTTCTCAAGATATACATGGGTATTCTACCTTAATGACAACAAAAAAGTCTTCAACATATTTAAGTTATTCATCAAGAGATGTGAAAATGAGTTTAAATTGAAGGTTAAGAAAGTAAAAGGTGAGTTTAGAAACTCAAAAATGGATGCACTTTATGATGACATGGAAATTAAGCATGAGCTTTTGGTTAAGTACACTCCTCAATCAAATGAACTTGTCGAAAGAAAGAACATGGCACTTATTGATATGACAAGATCCATGCCTAGCGAATATAATGTGAGTGGTGCATTTTGGGCTTTGATGATTGTTGTCAGCTTGGAGTAACGAACTTACATTACTCACATTATACTCACTAAGTATGGATCTTTACATATAAATAAGTGCTCTATACTTTGTTTTGATAAGTCCATTAGGTTGAGCCTTTAACTTGCAAGGGGAAGCAGAGAGCAAGGGAAGAGAGTGGAGGAAGAACCAGAACACATTTGGCAGGGAGCGACGACGAGGGTCAGTTTGGCGAAGGGGCTTCTAGAGTATAATAGCCTGCTGTCATTCTAAGAATCATCGTCTTAGGGGTCAATGGTGGTGGTAGATTGTGTTAGAGTGGACTTATTAATCGGTTCAACCCAATCCAGTTATACACTTCAACACTCTCACTCACGTGCAGTCAGAGAGAAAGAGACCTCTAGCATACCATGTTAGAGTGGACACACTACTGGTTCAACCCAAAAGATTATGTTGTTAGAACTAAAGAGAATGTTAGGACTTAAGAGGAAGTAGGTGTTGAACACCAAAAGTGGCGGCCTGGACCGTCCGCGCCCCTGCGATCAGATTGACTCGGACGATTATCCTTATCTCATGTGTGGTTATCCATCTAATCATGTGGGATTTATTGGCTATCGCCTAGAAATAAGTCCAGACCTTCCCCCTATACATATGAATGGGTATGGCCAATTGAGAACCCCCAAACACATTCCAATCGAACATATCTACTTTATTGATGTAACATAGTTTAAGTTGTAACTTTCCGCATATCCACCTCCACCGCTATTCGATTCTACGTCATCTAGATCTATCCTAGGGTGGCCTACCGACCCCAAGACGACCCAAGGATCTTACCTCTCTTGAGTAGGGATGGCAACGGATAAACTATCCGCGGATAGTGTCTCTGGACATCCATATCCGCAACTCATATTCGATATCCGAACCCGTACCCATTACCCGCTACGAATAAAAACAGTATCCACATCCGTTACCCGCGGGTAACGGATATCCGCGGATATATTCGTTTGCCCACTACACATACAACATATTTAAATCCAGCAAATTTAAATATGATAACTTATTTGTCCAGCAAATTTGAATATGATAAGCCTACAAGAATCTACAAAGAAACTGGACCTGCTGGGCGAGCTGGCGATGTCCTGTGCAGTGCTCGACGTGGTCGCGTGGAGAAGAACGATCCCCCTGCGTAGTGCTCGGCGTGGAGAGTAAGGAAGGTCGCGGTCGCGAGTGGCTGGCAGAGAATAGAGCTGCACGAGGACGGTCGGTCTCCGGTGGCATGTGCGAACAGTGAAGCCGGCAGTGGCGCGTGGATCTGAGCTACAACGGGAGTGGGGACCGACCGTCCGCAGTCCGCATACGTTAGGTCGCTGGCATGCACGAGGAGTGGGGACCGTCAAGCGCCGGACCGTGGTCGTGGTGGTCGCCTGGCCGGGTGGCGGCTGACCGTCGAGGCCTCGAGGAGGGTGGGGGTGGGGACTGGGGTTGTGGGCTTGTGGCTAGACCTAGACGGGTTGCTGCCTTGCCTTGCTAGATTGGGGATTTGGGGAGGCTAGACGGTCAGGAGATGGGCGGGCCACAACAGGACTTGGGCTGGCTGTGGTCCGTGAAGTGGTTCCAAACTCTAGTGACCCCACATGTCTAGTTACTTTAACGGATATTCGGGTATTCGGGTATGGATACTGATTTTTCGTACCCGTTTTAAAAATATCCACGAATATCAAATGCTATCCGTATCTGTATCCACGGGTACAGGCTCGTACCCAAAACCATGCCCAAACGGGTTTTTTATCCGCGGGCACGCGGATAAATCACATCCATTGCCATCCCTACTCTTGAGGGGCAAGTTCTACTTCGTCTACTTTACTCAATATCTCTTACTCAACTTGATCTCTTAATTCCTAGACGACTCTACGTCGTCTGGTGATACCCCGGGTGACCTACTGACCTAGAGCACCATAAGGTCTCTCCCCTAGGGGCGAGATCTAGGTCCTATGAGGAGAGGATGACCCTACGCCATCGTAGACCGTCCAACAGAGTGTGGTCCGTCTGGACAGCGCGCAGAGAAGACCTGCTCCTGCAGCAGGGTCGCGGATCGTCCAGCCCAAAGACACGGACAGTCCGCACCGTCACATCGAGCACCGCCAGGCGACCTAACAACCCGGCGCGGACCGCTGCGTCATCCACCTCGAAGAGCCGAACCCAAGGTATTGATTATCACGAGAAGACCCTAGGGTTCGTTGATGTTTGGTCCCAAATAGGTGGTAGCCATCATAAAAGTGGTGTCCCACCTTCAGGATAATCATCTTAGGTACATCAAGTAACCATCCCCTTGTTTCTAGGTTTTTCTTTCAAGACCCCATCTGAGATAATGTTATTTGTCTTACATCTTATTTACTATCTCGATCTCCAAGATCTCGACCCTCCGTAGGCGAAACCTAGGGATCATCCCCAAGGTCTCAAACTCCGTACAAGAGCGACCCAGGGATCATTAGAGTTTGGTCTAAAAAGACATCAACAGTAGTCAATCTATTTTTACACTTCAATAGATAGGATTATATATACGATGGCATATTGTCATTGCCGCATTTGGCACACGGGCAGTATTCGGATTATACAAGATCAAAGTTAAGCAGCACGCGTGCAGACAACCAAACTAATTAACAAACCCAGACTTCAGGCAAATGGCCCTGCACAACCAGATTTTGGATGGGCCTAGGCCTGGGTGAACCAATTTGAGTTTTGTAATTGTAAATCCAGCCTCAATTGGCATCGTATTTGGTGGTCTCAGGCTCCACCTTCACACTCCAAGCCCACGTCAAGCTGAACAAAGGCTTTCACACAGATAGGTTCATGCGTCTCCATGGCAAGCAAACAAACATGATTAGAAAAAAGGCTCAGCGCCGCACCATCTGCTAAACAAATAATGGTACTGGAACGCTAGTCGCAGCAAATTTTCAAATATGCCTTCTAGCCTGCTACATAGCACAGACACTACAACAACAGTGCAAATTCATCACTCAATTGTCTCCCCCTCTATGCATGCCTCCTTCACTGCCAGGGGTTCATACCAGGCAGGCTCAAAGCCGGCAGCTTTCCTCGCCTCCGTGTTGAAGGGCGGCTTCAGGGGTCCCCGAAAATACTCTCTTACCACCCTGTGGAAAGTCCTAATGACCAACTCTTCGTATTTCTCAATACTGTCATCAAGTTTGCACTTTGCTAATCCGTCCTCGACGTGTTCGGTCACCTTAGATCGACCATTAGCATCCTGTGCAATCCTGGATGGCAGTTCATCTTCCACCTGCTGGACCATCTTGTCGTCACCCCTGACGTCTTTCGCCAGTTTGGGTGTAGGTTCACCTTCAGCCTCCCTAGCTGTCTTACCATCAGCAGTGCCATCCCCCGGCAGCCCAGAGGAACGGGGTTCCAGTCCAGGAACTGAACATGAGGTTGGGTGATTACCGTGGGACCTAAGGCACAGGTATCTGAACCATCTAACACCAGCTGAGCAATGTGTCACCTCTTCAGGATAAATAATATCTTCTAGTAGTCTTGCTGTTTGCTCATCCCCACCTGCTCGGAATCTTGATATGGTTGTTGGAAGGACATCTAATCCCCTAGCCTGAATTCCAAATGAACATTTATTAGTTGTTTATTTGTCTGAAAATTGCCCATCAAAAAATAGTTGGCATTCTCACTTTTCGAGGAGTCAGCCATTTTTAACTTCGACCAAATATATACAAAAAATAGTTATATTTATATTACATAATTAGTATCATTAGATAGATCTTTGAATCTATTTTTATAATAAACTTATTTGAAGATACAAATGTTGCTCATATATCCTACAAATCTAGTCAAACTTGAGAAACTTTGACCACCACAAATACCATAGGGATAACTATTTTGGAATGGAGGGAGTACGTGTGGTTAAAAAGATTCATCATCTCATGGGCACTGCAGCTAAATGATATCCTTCATGTAACCCAGATAACTGCAGCATTACAAATCTGCAGACCACTTAATCGATCACAGTGAGCCTCACGCATCATCTGATGAGCAATATGAGCTTAAAAAACATTTCTAAGTGCAGGAAAAACAGTTAAAGATCTGGAAAGATGTAGTTGTAAGTTTAGAGAAGAAACTGCATTAAAGGATTACTTATTCCCCTGAAGGACATCTGTTTTCATATCATGCCCTATGTCCAATCACCATAGCAATTATCAAATTGCATCCTCTTGCGTAATTAATTGTCTGACAATACAAATAAACTTGTGTTTATGCTATTAAAACCTCATCATTAAATCTCACGAGTTCCATAGCTCTGTGGCCAGCAGCCACCCCAAACCTTTGATCTTGAAACTTTTTATACAATGCTGAGTTGATGGCCAATCATTAAGAGATCCGATGGACTGTGGCAGGGGTAGCTCATTCTCTTGCATCAAAACCATGGCAGCAAGCAATGGCTCTTGCTACTTTAGGAAACGTTTGAATGGACATAAAAATGTGGTAGTCCAGTAAGTTTTCCTGCCTGTTCTTCAACCTTCGAATATCACTTTTTTATCAGTTTACTTATAAAGTCACGGTGGCCAGTTTTTAAGGAGATCTTCATGGTGGAAACATGGACAATCTGGACACAGCGAAATAGTGTCAGTTTTGACAGCGAACAGGTGGAATAAATCTTTCAACGACGAATTGGAGTTGATTGTTCTTATGGTAAAGACTTCTAAGAATACCTTTCTCTTCGAAGTTGATTGTCTGACAGTACATTCTTAGAAGTTGGCTACATTACTCTTCTTACTTTTCTTCTTTGTGTTTTTCCTTTCTCTTTTGTATGTCTTTTCTTTTCCTTTTTAGGATTTTCTTATATATAATGAAATCGTCAGCAGAGGATTCTCCTCATGTTTCATCAAAAACAAAATTGGAAAAGACACTTATACTGAACATCGACCTCACTCTTCTTATCAGGACTAATATGATTTGGCAAAGCAATGCAGATTAATGTGTTGGAACCAATAGTTCCCGAATTAAATAAACATAATATTGCAAAGGCATTGATCCTCACCTCGTGGACACAGTGCTCGACGGCGAGGCGCGCGAGAAGGCTATGCGAGGTGCGCATCGCCGAGTCCCATAGCCCGTCGTGCGCCGGGAGGGCGCCGTAATGCGACCCGAGCTCCCTCAGCCGCGCTGAGAGCACCGTGTAGTGCCTCCCCTCGTCTTGCGCGACGCGCGCGAAGTCGTCGAAGAAGTCGCGGGGCATCCGCATGGCCGCGCCGAACCGGGCGACGATGTCCCAGGAAAGGTCGACAGCCCAGCTCTCGGTGTGCGCCAGCGAGTGGAGCATGGCCAAACGGCTCTGCGCGCTGCCGCCCTTGCCCAGCTTCGGCATCCGCGACGGCGGGAGCAGCCGCACCTCGGCGCTCCGGGCGGGGCGGTCGGGCGGCGGGCGCGCGGGGCGGGACGGGTCGTAGGGAAGCGGGATGTCGCCGCGCAGCCACCGCGACGCGGCGAGGTCCCCGAGGCGGGCCTTCTCGTCCGGATCGGCTGTGGAGAGGATCTCCAGCGCCCAGTCCACCAGCGTATTCGGAGGTTCCTGGCACCCCGTGTCGGCGCTGGCGACGGTGAAATCCATAGCCTCCATCAGCAGTAGACGCGCGGCACCGAATGAGTCCCGGTCCCGGAGTTCTAGCCGCCGGCGTCGCAGCTTGTCGCCTTGTCTAGCAGTACTAGATGGGCCGTCTTTCCCTTTCTGGCCTTCTGGGCCGTCTGGTACGGTACAGACCGGATTTTCTTCTCTTTTACTCGCTGGACCGGAGTATATATCTTCCATCGAGTTCTATCAAGATATAATTTGTACTAATCAAGATATAATTTGTACTAATGATCTTTATCCAAACAAGCTAGAGATTGACATATTCAATTACGTGGTGATCACTCTTCTTCCTAAAGTCAAATATGCTAACAAGATCCACTAATATAGACCAAATTATTTATTGAATGTAGTGTTAAAAATCTTTACTAAAGTTCGCATGCTAAGACTAGAAAAGTTTATGGGCAAGATAATTAGCGAGTGTCAATCTGATTTTATTAAAAAAACATAACTACCATGGACGGGGTCATGGCCCTCATGAGATCATGCATGATAGAGAGTAGAAGATAAATACAGTATGGTCTAGTGTTGATTGGACTTTGAAAAGACATGTGATAAAATTAATTGACACTTTCTTTTCATTTGTATTGAGCAGAGAGGTGTTGATCCTCAATGTGAAGGTGGATTAAAAAATTGTCAGCTTTAGGACTCTAAGTGTCAAAATCAACAATACTCGGAGTCCTTATTTTCTACTATAAAAGGTGTTAGACAAGGGGATTCTTTGCTTGGGGTGGCAAGCTTACAATGCGCTGATGATATAATTTTGTTTATCTAAGGCAACAACGAGCAAGCTACCAAACTGAAATTCTTGTTATATCTTTATGAATCCATATCTAGGCTCAAAATCATGAGTGAGGTGATTATTGCTAATCATGGTATGATCAAAGCAATTGATTATGGTGATGATTTTAATTGTGACATTGGCAAATGGCCTATAAAATTCTCAAGAGACTTGATGGGTGTTAAGGTAATTCTCTAGGGGGATTATCTTGGTAAACTCTCATATTAGTAGTATACCCACTTATGCTATATCTATCTACCTGCTCCCCATATCTCTTATTGAGAAAATAGACAAGGTCAGAAAAGATTCTTACGGTCGGGGTGAGATAAAGAAAATATCTTTAGTAAAGAGGAAAATTATTGCTAAATCCAAAGAAAAAGGAGGTTTCTGAGCTAAACCTTTAAATAAAATCAATATAAGTTTTCTTTTATAAATGATGGTGGAAGTTGGAGAATGGTGAAAAAACTGTTTTGGACTTTCCATGGCTAATTTTGGACTTGGGCTATATGTACTACCCCTAACTAACCATTTTAGGTGTGTCGGACTGAGAAAAAGTGGAGACTATTCCTATAGCTCTAAACACCCAAATGCTCAAAGATCACTTGATGATTAACATAAGTGTTGTACGAAGTGTTTAGATTAGTTAGACTGCTATCATTATTACTTGCTCCAGGTTCTACCTAGTGATCAAAAGTGAGGTTAGACACCCTAAAAACCTTGGTCTTGCTTACACCATTGTAATTGTACTTATTGGGCCATGTAAGTCCTACAAGATTATACCAACTGCGTTTTTTATGTGACCACCATCATATACTGGAAGGAACGAGACCCATAGTGTTTCAGCCAAAAACTCAACAGTGGGAGCATCTAGGAGAGGCCAAAAATAGAGTGCCACTTGTGCATGGAGAAGGCTTGGGCTATCCATATACTTAACTAGGAGCTTGGACCTTCCATGGGCATTCTCTTGTGTGGGGCTCTAATAAGGATTATGGAGAAGCTTACGTGCTTTTTGATGCCTCGATAAAAAACACTAGCACGCTAATGGGAGTTTGTATCTCTATCGTATTTAAACTTCCGCATTTATATTATGCTACCTTGGTTATGTGCTTTATCTTCCTAGCTCATTTATAGGCTAGTGTATATAGGTTTGGAAGCTAATTTGTATAATTATTTATGGTAGATATAGCAACACTTAGTCAAAATTGTAGTTGCATATAAGATAGCTTGGTTCTTGCATAGGTTTCCACTAGGAGAAAATATAGGTCATATATTAGAAAAAAATATTATCTAATTCATACTCTCTTAGGCTTCATCATTCCATACAAGACCATATGATCAGATGCTCTGTCTGACACTCCTGTTGTGTTGCCAGCTAGGGTTAGTTTGGTCGTATGGTCCGATACTCCATAGAAAGGTATGATGCTCTGTCCGACATTTCTCTTTTTTTACTTTGTGGTCTTCTTGTTTGAATGGGTTCTATCTTGTGTCTTTAACTTTTGCTTGTCTTAGTAGGTCTTCAATACGTCTTCTAATGTCTTACTTTGAGGTGTTGACCATATTGTAGGATTTAGGACACCGGCTAGAGGGAGGGGGGTGAATAGACGGTTTTGACTAAAATCGAAAACACTAGGGAAATTTAATCAATATAACAAAAGGTATAAATTCTCTAGTGATAACAAGTAAACAATCTATGAGAATCAACTAAGGTGATTGAATACTTTAAGAACAATATGCAAAACACTAATCACTTGCACGACAATAAGTAATGCAAGAAAGTAAGGACACCGAATTTTATCTCGTGGTATCGGTGATTTGTCGATCACCCCTAACCCATGTTGAGGTGGACTTCAAGCTCTCACTTGCTCCTCTATCAAGACACGGCTTGGTCTTTGAGCCAAGTGGACAAGAAATCACTCAATATCTCGATTCCACTAATGTCACCTTTGCCGCTCCGGCGAGGTAGGCGCGAACCCCTCATAATCAACACTACGGCTTCTCCACAATCTTCTTGGAGAGCTCGACAGAGACAATCACCCGAGCCGTCTAGGAGGCGGCAACCTCCAAGAGTAATAAGCCAATGACGCTTGCTCGGTGTACCACCTAGTGCCTCAAGAATCACCAATGGATGCAAATGCACTAGGAACACTCAATCTCTCACTAGAATGCAATCTCAAGCAAAGAGTGTGAGAGAGTGAGTTAGAGGATCACAATTGAGCACAATGTATGCAAGGAATGGCCAAGAGAGGTCTCACACACGAGCTACCCTTCTATTTATAGTCCCCCACTAAATTCCAACCGTTATGAGCAAAAAGCACATGTTCTGCGCACACGCGGACGGTCCGCCGTACACATAACGACTATATTCCCCGTTTGAAATCTGTCAGAGCTGTCAGAAAAGTTAGGTCCGGACAATCCGCCCACCATGGCCGGACCGTCCGCGACCTGGCAACTTGAAGCACCCGGACCTCTGACCAAGAGCAGTTAACACAGGCGGACCGTCCGCCTACAAGGCCGGACGGTCCGAGACCTGGAGACAGTACTGTCCAGACTTATTGAGAGCACCTAGAGGGGGGGGGGGGTGAATAGGTGATCCTGTAAAACTTCAAAACTTAAGCCACAAAAACTTGTTAAGTGTTAGCACAATTATGGCCAAGTGGCTAGAGATGAGTCAAAACACAATAACCACAAGAAATCAATCACAGAGATGACACAGTGGTTATCCCGTGGTTCGGCCAAGTACAAAACTTGCCTACTCCACGTTGTGGCGTCCCAACGGACGAGAGTTGCACTCAACTCCTCTCAAGTGATCCAATGATCAACTTGAATACCACGGTGTTCTTGCTTTTCTTTTCTCAATCCCGTTTGCGAGGAATCTCCACAACTTGGAGCCTCTCGCCCTTACAAAAGATGTTCACAGAGAATCACGGAGCAAGGGAGGGAATGAGCAACGCACACAAGACTTCAAAAGATCAGAGCAACACGCACACAAGCAGCAATAAGAGCTCGCAACACAACTCAAAGAGTACACAACTCCACAAGAGCTCTATATGCTATCACAATGAATCGAATGCGCTAGATCAATGTCTTGGTGCTTAGAAAGGTTGTAGGAATGCTTGGTATACTCCTCCATGCGCCTAGGGGTCCCTTTTATAGCCCCAAGGCAGCTAGGAGCCGTTGAGAACAAATCTGGAAGGCCATCTTTGCCTTCTGTCGTCGGGCGCACCGGACAGTCCGGTGCACACCGGACAGTGTCCGGTGCCCGATTCCTTTCCTTAACAGGCGCAGCCGACCGTTGCCGACCGTTGCAGATCTGGCGCACCGGACAGTCCGGTGCACACCGGACAGTCCGGTGCTTCCTTCCGACCGTTGGCTCGGCCACGTGTCGCGCGCCGATCGCGCGGCCGACCGTTGGCCCGGCCGACCGTTGGCTCACCGGACAGTCCGGTGCACACCGGACAGTCCGGTGAATTTTAGCCGAAGTCGCCGGAGAAAAACCCGAGAGCGGCCTCTTCGGCCGAGGCAGCCTGGCGCACCGGACACTGTCCGGTGCACCACCGGACAGTCTGGTGCCCCAGACCGAAACAGCCCCTTGGCTGTACACAGCCAAGTCTTCTCTTCTCTTCTTCTTTCTGTTTCTAACACTTAGACAAGATATTAGTACACAAAACCAATGTACTAAGGCTTAGAAACATACCTTTACTTGTGATTTGCACTTTGTTCAACCATGGACACATCTTCACATTTAAGCACTTGTGTTTGCACTCAATCACCAAAATACTTAGAAATGGCCCAAGGGCACATTTCCCTTTCAATCTCCCCCTTTTTGGTGATTTATGCCAACACAACATAAAGCAACTAGAACAAGTGCAAAATCACTTCAAATAAAAACTCAAATTGGTTTTGATTCAATTTTGGCATATATGGATCATCCTTTGCCACCACTTGGTTTGTTTTTGCAAATCAAACTCAAATCTCTATCTCTAAGTCAAACACACATGTTGAAGCACAAAGAGAGTCATTCCAAACGGGATTTGAGAAAAGATTTTAAAAACTCCCCCTATTTCCCATAATCAACACTTCTCCCCACAAGAAGCCAACTTTTGGCAATAGAGACCATAAGAGACAAAAGCTTTTGACAAAACAAAAACTCTATTCTACTATTTTCAAAATCTCTCAAGTGGTAGCTGATCCATTTATCACTTTGGCCTTTATTTTCTCCCCCTTTGGCATCAAGCACCAAAACGGGATCAATCTTGGCCTTCTAACCCCATTGCCTCACCAAGATCTTCAATAAGAATACAAAGGCAATAAGATTGCATGAGATGAACTTGGAATAAGTTACCCTCTCATCGGAGTGCAGTGGAAGTCTTTCATGGTCCAAGTCCACCTTTTCCCTTTCAATCCTCCTTTGAGACTAAATCATCAAACTCAAACACATGGTTAGTCTCAAAGGGTCAAGTTGTAACACATCTCCCCCTAAACATGTGCAACACTTTGCAACGGACTTGTGAGGTCCAGGGAGTGTTTGTACAACTTGAGCACCACAATAAGCAACAAAATGCAAAAAGGAACATGATCAAAAGCATAAATACATGTATGCTACAATTCAATCCAGGTTCCGCGAATCTAAGACATTTAGCTCACTACGCAACCTGCAAAAGGTCTTCTCATCTAGAGGCTTAGTGAAGATATCGGCTAGCTGGTTCTCGGTGCTAACATGAAACACTTCGATATCTCCCTTTTGCTGGTGGTCTCTCAAAAAGTGATGCCGGATGTCTATGTGCTTTGTGCGGCTGTGCTCAACAGGATTCTCCGCCATGCGGATAGCACTCTCATTATCACATAGGAGTGGGACTTTGCTCAGATTGTAGCCAAAGTCCCGGAGGGTTTGCCTCATCCAAAGTAGTTGCGCGCAACACTGTCCTGCGGCAACATACTCGGCCTCAGCGGTGGATAGGGCAACGGAAGTTTGTTTCTTAGAATTCCATGACACCAGGGACCTTCCTAAGAATTGGCACGTCCCCGATGTACTCTTCCTATCGACCTTACATCCAGCATAGTCGGAATCTGAGTATCCAACCAAGTCAAAGGTAGACCCCTTTGGATACCAGAGCCCGAAGCAAGGCGTAGCAACTAAATATCTAAGGATTCGCTTCACCGCCACTAAGTGACATTCCTTAGGATCGGATTGAAATCTAGCACACATGCACACGCTAAGCATAATATCCGGTCTACTAGCACATAAGTAAAGTAATGACCCTATCATTGACCGGTATGCTTTTTGATCAACGGACTTACCTCCTTTGTTGAGGTCGGTGTGTCCGTCGGTTCCCATAGGAGTCTTTGCGGGCTTGGCGTCCTTCATCCCAAACCGCTTTAGCAGATCTTGCGTATACTTCGTTTGGGAGATGAAGGTGCCGTCCTTGAGTTGCTTCACTTGGAACCCAAGGAAGTAGTTCAACTCGCCCATCATCGACATCTCGAATTTTTGCGTCATCACCCTGCTAAACTCTTCACAAGACTTTTGGTTAGTAGAACCAAATATTATGTCATCGACATAAATTTGGCACACAAACAAATCACCATCACATGTCTTAGTGAAAAGAGTTGGATCGGCTTTCCCAACCTTGAAAGCATTAGCAATCAAGAAATCTCTAAGGCATTCATACCATGCTCTTGGGGCTTGCTTAAGTCCATAGAGCGCCTTAGAGAGCTTACACACGTGGTCGGGGTACCGTTCATCCTCGAAGCCAGGGGGTTGCTCTACGTACACCTCCTCCTTTATAGGCCCGTTGAGGAAAGCGCTCTTCACATCCATTTGGTACAACCTGAAAGAATGGTGAGCGGCATATGCTAGCAAGATACGAATTGATTCTAGCCTAGCCACAGGAGCAAACGTCTCCTCAAAGTCCAAACCTGCAACTTGGGCATAACCTTTTGCCACAAGTCGAGCCTTGTTCCTCGTCACCACCCCGTGCTCGTCCTGTTTGTTGCGAAACACCCACTTGGTTCCCACAACATTTTGCTTCGGACGAGGCACCAGTGTCCAAACTTCATTGCGCTTGAAGTTGTTGAGCTCCTCCTGCATGGCCAACACCCAGTCCGGATCTAGCAAGGCCTCCTCTACCCTGAAAGGCTCAATAGAAGAGACAAAGGAGTAATGCTCACAAAAATTAACTAATCGAGATCGAGTAGTTACTCCCTTGCTAATGTCACCCAGAATTTGGTCGACGGGATGATCCCTTTGAATCATCGCTCGAACTTGGGTTGGAGGTGCTGGTTGCGCTTCTTCCTCCATCACATGATCAACTTGTGCTCCCCCTTGATCACACGCCTCCTGTTGATGAACCTGTTCATCGTCTTGAGTTGGGGGATGCACCTTAGTTGAGGAAGAAGGTTGATCTCGTTCATATTGTTCCTGTGGCCGAACGTCTCCAATCGCCATGGTTCGTATAGCGGTCGTCGGAACATCTTCTTCATCTACATCATCACAATCAATAACTTGCTCTCTTGGAGAGCCATTAGTCTCATCAAATACAACGTCGCTAGAGACTTCAACCAAACCCGATGATTTGTTGAAGACTCTATACGCCTTTGTATTTGAGTCATAACCTAACAAAAACCCTTCTACAGCTTTGGGAGCAAACTTAGAATTTCTACCTTTCTTCACTAGAATGTAGCACTTGCTCCCAAATACACGAAAGTAAGATACATTGGGTTTGTTACCGGTTAGAAGCTCATACGAAGTCTTCTTGAGGAGGCGATGAAGGTAGACCCTGTTGATGGCGTGGCAAGCCGTGTTCACGGCTTCCGTCCAAAAGCACTCGGGGGTCTTGAACTCTCCTAGCATCGTCCTCGCCATGTCGATGAGCGTCCTGTTCTTCCTCTCTACCACACCATTTTGCTGTGGTGTGTAGGGAGCGGAGAACTCGTGCTTGATCCCTTCCTCTTCAAGGAACTCCTCCACTTGAAGGTTCTTGAATTCGGACCCGTTGTCGCTCCTTATCTTTTTCACTTTGAGCTCAAACTCATTTTGAGCCCTCCTGAGGAAGCGCTTGAGGGTCCCTTGGGTTTCAGACTTATCCTGCAAAAAGAACACCCAAGTGAAGCGGGAAAAGTCATCAACAATAACTAGACCATACTTACTTCCCCCTATGCTTAGATAGGCGACGGGTCCGAAGAGGTCCATATGCAGCAGCTCCAGGGGTCTTGAAGTGGTCATCACATTCTTGCTGTGATGCGCTCCTCCCACCTGTTTCCCTGCTTGACAAGCTGCACAGGGTCTATCTTTTTCGAAATGAACATTGGTTAGACCTATCACATGTTCTCCCTTTAGAAGCTTGTGGAGGTTCTTCATCCCCACATGTGCTAAGCGGCGATGCCACAGCCAGCCCATGCAAGTCTTAGCCATTAAGCATGCATCTAGACCGGCCTCTTCTTTTGCAAAATCAACTAAATACAGTTTGCCGTCTAATACACCCTTAAAAGCTAGTGAACCATCACTTCTTCTAAAGACAGACACATCTACATTTGTAAACAGACAGTTATATCCCATATTGCACAATTGACTAACAGATAGTAAATTGTATCCTAGTGACTCTACTAAAAACACATTAGAGATAGAGTGCTCATTAGAAATTGCAATTTTACCTAACCCTTTTACCTTGCCTTGATTCCCATCACCGAATATGATTGAATCTTGGGAATCCTTATTCTTGACGTAGGAGGTGAACATCTTCTTCTCCCCCGTCATATGGTTTGTGCATCCGCTATCAATAATCCAGCTTGAACCCCCGGATGCATAAACCTGCAAGGTAAATTTAGGCTTGGGTCTTAGGTACCCAACTCATGTTGGGTCCTACAAGGTTAGTGCAAATATCCTTAGGGACCCAAATGCAAGTTTTGTCTCCCTTGCATTTTGCCCCTAGCTTCCTAGCAACAATTTTCTTATCCTTTCTACAAATTGCAAAGGAAGTATTCAAAGCACAATAAATTGTAGAAGGTTCATTCACCACTTTCCTAACAACATTTCTCCTAGGCTTTTGATGAACAACATTTCTACTAAGCACATTTCTACCATGCATAACATGAGAACTAGAAGCAGTCATAGCATAAGAGTCATAAGCATGTGAATCAAAAACATCATGACCTCTAAAAGTATTTCTAGAATATCTCCTATCATAGTACATGAAAGCATGATTCTTCTTAACACTATTAGCCATAGGAGCCTTCCCTTTCTCCTTGGTGGAGATGGGAGTCTTATGGCTTGTTAAGTTCTTGGCTTCCCTCTTGAAGCCAAGCCCATCCTTAATTGAGGGGTGTCTACCAATAGTGTAGGCATCCCTTGCAAATTTTAGTTTTTCAAATTCACTCTTGCTAGTCTTAAGTTGGGTATTAAGACTAGCTAATTCATCATTCAATTTTGAAATGGAGACTAAGTGTTCACTGCACGCATTAATATCAACATCCTTACACCTAGTGCAAATTTCAACATGTTCAACACAAGAGTTGGATCTATTTGCTTCTACTAGTTTAGCATTTAAGTCATCATTAATGCTCTTTAATTTAGAAATTGTCTCATGGCAAGAAGATAGTTCAGAAGAAAACATTTCATTTCTTTTAACTTCTAGAGCATGAGATCGTTGAGCTTCTACAAATTTATCATGCTCTTCATACAATAAATCCTCTTGTTTCTCTAAGAGTTTATCCTTCTCATTCAATGCATCAATCAATTCATTGATTTTATCAATTTTATATCTATCTAAGCCCTTGAACAAACATGAATAATCTACTTCATCCTCATCACTAGATTCGTCCTCACTTGAAGAAGCATAGGTAGAGTTGCGAGTACATACCTTCTTCTCCCTTGCCATAAGGCATGTGTGAAGCTCGTTGGGGAAGAGAGCCGATTTGTTGAAGGCAGTGGCGGCGAGTCCTTCGTCGTCGGAGTCGGACGAAGAGCAATCCGAATCCCACTCCTTTCCAAGGTGTGCTTCGCCTTTGGCCTTCTTGTAAACCTTCTTGTTTTCTCTCTTCCCATTTTTTCTTTGCTCCTGGTCACTATCATTTTCGGGACAGTTAGCAATAAAATGACCAATCTTACCGCACTTGAAGCATGAGCGCTTCCCCTTTGTCTTGTTCTTGCTTGGCTGCCCCTTGTGACCCTTCAGCACCGTCTTGAATCTTTTGATGATAAGAGCCATCTCTTCATCATTGAGCCCGGCCGCCTCAACTTGCGCCACCTTGCTAGGTAGCGACTCCTTGCTCCTTGTTGCCTTTAGAGCAATGGGTTGAGACTCGTGGAGTGGACCGTTCAACGCGTCGTCGACGTATCTTGCTTCCTTGATCATCATCCGCCCGCTCACGAATTTTCCAAGTACTTCTTCGGGCGTCATCATCGTGTACCTGGGATTCTCACGAATATTGTTCACGAGATGAGGATCAAGAACGGTAAATGACCTGAGCATTAGGCGGACGACGTCGTGATCCGTCCAACGCGTGCTTCCGTAGCTCCTTATTTTGTTGATAAGTGTCTTGAGCCGGTTGTAAGTTTGAGTTGGCTCCTCTCCCCTTATCATGGCGAATCGTCCAAGCTCGCCCTCCACCAACTCCATCTTGGTGAGCATGGTGATGTCGTTCCCCTCGTGAGAGATCTTGAGGGTGTCCCATATCTGCTTGGCATTGTCCAAGCCGCTCACCTTATTGTACTCTTCCCTGCACAAAGATGCTAAGAGAACAGTAGTAGCTTGTGCATTTCTATGAATTTGTTCATTTATAAGCATAGGACTATCCGAGCTATCAAATTTCATTCCATTCTCCACAATCTCCCATATGCTTGGATGGAGAGAGAATAAGTGACTACGCATTTTGTGACTCCAAAATCCGTAGTCCTCCCCATCAAAGTGTGGGGGTTTGCCAAGAGGAATGGAAAGCAAATGCGAATTCGAACTATGTTGAATACGAGAATAATCAAATGAAAAGTTCGAATTGACCGTCTTTTTGTAGTCGTTGTCATCATCCTTTTGGGAAGAAGTAGATTCATCACTATCGTCGTAGTAGATGATCTCCTTGATGCGCCTTGTCTTCTTCTTCTTCCCTTCCTTCCGCCTTTGCCCCGAGCCGGAGTCGGTAGGCTTGTCGTCCTTCGGCTCGTTGACGAAGGATTCCTTCTCTTTGTCGTTGATCACGATTCCCTTCCCCTTAGGATCCATCTCTTCGGGCGGTAAGTCCCTTTGTGAAGAGAACGGCTCTGATACCAATTGAGAGCACCTAGAGGGGGGGGGGGTGAATAGGTGATCCTGTAAAACTTCAAAACTTAAGCCACAAAAACTTGTTAAGTGTTAGCACAATTATGGCCAAGTGGCTAGAGAGGAGTCAAAACACAATAACCACAAGAAATCAATCACAGAGATGACACAGTGGTTATCCCGTGGTTCGGCCAAGTACAAAACTTGCCTACTCCACGTTGTGGCGTCCCAACGGACGAGAGTTGCACTCAACTCCTCTCAAGTGATCCAATGATCAACTTGAATACCACGGTGTTCTTGCTTTTCTTTTCTCAATCCCGTTTGCGAGGAATCTCCACAACTTGGAGCCTCTCGCCCTTACAAAAGATGTTCACAGAGAATCACGGAGCAAGGGAGGGAATGAGCAACGCACACAAGACTTCAAAAGATCAGAGCAACACGCACACAAGCAGCAATAAGAGCTCGCAACACAACTCAAAGAGTACACAACTCCACAAGAGCTCTATATGCTATCACAATGAATCGAATGCGCTAGATCAATGTCTTGGTGCTTAGAAAGGTTGTAGGAATGCTTGGTATACTCCTCCATGCGCCTAGGGGTCCCTTTTATAGCCCCAAGGCAGCTAGGAGCCGTTGAGAACAAATCTGGAAGGCCATCTTTGCCTTCTGTCGTCGGGCGCACCGGACAGTCCGGTGCACACCGGACAGTGTCCGGTGCCCGATTCCTTTCCTTAACAGGCGCAGCCGACCGTTGCCGACCGTTGCAGATCTGGCGCACCGGACAGTCCGGTGCACACCGGACAGTCCGGTGCTTCCTTCCGACCGTTGGCTCGGCCACGTGTCGCGCGCCGATCGCGCGGCCGACCGTTGGCCCGGCCGACCGTTGGCTCACCGGACAGTCCGGTGCACACCGGACAGTCCGGTGAATTTTAGCCGAAGTCGCCGGAGAAAAACCCGAGAGCGGCCTCTTCGGCCGAGGCAGCCTGGCGCACCGGACACTGTCCGGTGCACCACCGGACACTGTCCGGTGCACCACCGGACAGTCCGGTGCCCCAGACCGAAACAGCCCCTTGGCTGTACACAGCCAAGTCTTCTCTTCTCTTCTTCTTTCTGTTTCTAACACTTAGACAAGATATTAGTACACAAAACCAATGTACTAAGGCTTAGAAACATACCTTTACTTGTGATTTGCACTTTGTTCAACCATGGACACATCTTCACATTTAAGCACTTGTGTTTGCACTCAATCACCAAAATACTTAGAAATGGCCCAAGGGCACATTTCCCTTTCACTTATCCTCCGGACAGTCCGTAGTACAAATCCCAAAAACCACACAGTCCCTGCCCAAACCTTATTTGGCACCTGCGGGCTGTCAGCTCATCAAGGCCCGACGGTCCGCACTATAATTCAGGGACTGTCCCGAAAGCAGTCTTCTCTGGTCAGGACTGCGGATGGTTCGGCCCCAAGGCCCGGACGGTCCACAGTGCAAAGGAACAGGACATGTCCGAAGTGGTCAGACTTCGGACCCAACTGGTGGATCGCGAACGGTCCGCCCTCAAGACCCAGACGGTCCGCGCATCCAAGACTTTGCACTTTTCAATCAAGCTTTTGAAAGGATTTTTAACTCATGAAATTTGAAGCGATGCTAGTCCTCATGCAAATGCAACCACTAGATGCTCTATGAGGCACTAAGTTTTACACAGATCAAAGTCATTGACCCCTCTTAATAGTACGGCTATCCAACCTACTAATCCGGTCAAGTATCTTCTCTAAACTCCTCAAGACCGACAAAAACGAAACCTATGTTATACCTTTGCCTTCACTTGATCCACAACCAATGCTTATGAATCTCCAAGATTTCCTATTCTATGTGGTCCAACCCTGCATTCTTATTTCTCCAAGAACCGTTAGCCCACAAGCAGTTGTCATTAATTACCAAAACATCACCAAGGGGCCTAGATGATTCACAATGTCCCCCTTTTTGGTAATTGATGACAACACTACATAATATATTAAAGAGAAGTTTTGTTTTTCCAAATCTCCCTCATACCTTACGTATAAGAAGGATTATGGAGATGAGTTTCGTAGGACTTATCTTGATTTGAAGTTCTGCCCGAGAGATAGATAAATCCCAATTAAAACTCAGAATGTAAGAAAGGCTCCCCCTATGTGTGTGCAGGATTATTTCAAGCTGAAGATATAACACACATAATAGATCGGAGTTTTGATGGAGACCTTCATACAGTCATGGTTATCGAGGCGTACAAGAGATGATATGTAAAGTAAGCGCATCAATTATAATCACTCCTCGATTAACCATTCATAGAGTAATTTGAACTAAACATAGTTCAACCCACAGAATATTACAAATAATTGTCCACAGGCATAAGACATAGAGTTCAAAGTTCAAATAGTAGCCAGTACCTGAGAGCACCTAGAGGGGGGTGAATAGGTGATCCTGTAAAAACTTGAACTTAATGCCACAAAACTTGATTAGGAGTTAGCACAATAAAGCCAAGTGGCTAGAGAGGAGTTCTTGCAAGACACGATAACCACAAGAAGATCAACACAGATAGGCACAGTGGTTTATCCCGTGGTTCGGCCAAGTCCAACACTTGCCTACTCCACGTTGTGGCGTCCCAACGGACGAGGGTTGCAATCAACCCCTCTCAAGCGGTCCAAAGACCCACTTGAATACCACGGTGTTTTGCTTTACTTTACTATATCCCGCTTGCGAGGAATCTCCACAACTTGGAGCCTCTCGCCCTTACAATTTGATGTTCACAAAGAAGCACGGAAGTAAGGCTGGGATGAGCAACGCACACAAGACACAAAATCAGAGCACAAGCACGCACACAAGTCACAACTCGAGCTCACAACACAACCCAAGGAGTTCTCAACTCAAATGGAGCTCTAGTTGCTATCACAAAGAATCGAATGCGTGAAATTGGAGTCTTGGTGCTTAGGAATGCTTAGAGAATGCTTGGTGTACTCCTCCATGCGCCTAGGGGTCCCTTTTATAGCCCCAAGGCAGCTAGGAGCCGTTGAGAGCATTCCTGGAAGGCAATTCTTGCCTTCTGTCGCCTGGCGCACCGGACAGTCCGGTGCACCACCGGACACTGTCCGGTGCGGATTTCTTTCCTTCTTTGGCGAAGCCGACCGTTGGAGATTCAGAGCCGTTGGCACACCGGACACTGTCCGGTGCACACCGGACAGTCTGGTGCCCCCTTCTGACCGTTGGCTCTGCCACGCGTCGCGCGCGGATTACGCGGCCGACCGTTGGCCCGACCGACTGTTTGCTCACCGAACAGTCCGGTGCACCACCGGACAGTCCGGTGATTTATAGCCGTACGCCGCCGTCGAAGTCCCGAGAGCAGCCAGTTGACAGACGCCAGTCTGGCGCACCGGACAGTCCGGTGCACCCAGACCGAGCAGTCTTTTGGCTGTACACAGCCAACTTCTCCATAATTGTTTCTCCTGTTTCTAGCACTTAGACACAATACATTAGTCTTCAAAACAATGTACTAAGTCTAGAAACATACCTTTAATCTTGATTTGCACTTCTTGAGTCCTTGGCATAATTTAACACTTAGGCACTTGTGTTGGACACTTAATCACCAAAATACTTAGAAATGGCCCAAAGGCACATTTCCCTTTCAATCTCCCCCTTTTTGGTGATTAATGCCAACACAACAAAAGGCAACTAAAAGAAGTGCGACATCAATGCAAATGAGAACACAAATTTGTTTTGATTCAAATTTGGCATATTTGGATCATTCTTTGCCACCACTTGGTTTTGTTTTTGCAAATCAAACTCAATTTCCTATCTCTAAGTCAAATTCACTTGTTGAGGCATAGAGAAAGATATTCCAAGAGAAATTGATCACTGATTCAAAAACTCCCCCTATTTCCCATAATCAAATGTTCTCCCCACAAGAGACCAACTTTTGACAGAAGAGACAATAAGAGATTCAGAAACTCCCCCTATTTCCCATAATCAAATTGTGGCGGAACTGCCCGAATTATTCCAACTTAAGTGCCCAAGTCCCACCTTAGAGGCTAGACCATACTTAAATGGGAATAACCCGTCAATCCCTCGGATCTAGTCCGACACGGCCACGGACAGGATCAAGTACCACAATCTCACTCGAAGGTGAGTCACAGAGCAAATACAATAAAGCATAAAACCATACATGTCACAAGGTTAAGTTATTACATCACCATCATCATCATCGGAGTTTTTGCAAAGTATCCATCATTGTTCGAAGTGCAGCGGAATGAAACTAACGGTAATTAAACAGAGAGATGGGGAAGCCTGTCCCATCACTCCTCATGCTCCTCCTCAGCCGAGGCAGGGTCCCACTCGACAGTCCAACCCGGTGGCAGGGTGGTCGGCCAAGTTATCCCAGCAACCATCTCCTCCAGAGAACCTGTAAAAAAATATGCCACAAGCAAGGCTGAGTATACTAATACTCAGCTAGACTTACCCGGTGTGAGGAGTCTACTCCTCTACCTCTAGACATGCAGCTGTTTGGTTGTGGGGTTTGGTTGCCAAAAGCACTAGCTGAGTTTCTAAATCAAGATTTTAACTTAGTCAAAGTTAAGTGTGACTCTCTTAAGGCTAAAAGTGAACTATCTACTCATACATGGTAGCAAGCATTATTAACAATCAACATCTTATCTCAACTCATCATACTTCCACTTATTACTCAATGTAGCAGCATGGATCAAGCAGTCTCATTAACTGCGAGAAGCAGACGATTCGAATCGAGTTTTTATCCTTGCAAGGTAAACCTAAACACACGACAGGTAGGGGCACTCCGTCCCCACACACATCAACCGTCCCCATCGATTCCCTGGCAACAGATCAGGGCTCACCGCCTTGGCGTACAATGCCCCACTGACCCCGACTGGCCGTCGTGCAGTGGCCGCACTTGTACCCACCATAACCGGAATGGGAGACCTCGTCTCAGGTCGCGTGAGGGGTAAAGTCTGCGGGCAGGTTCACTCAGGTACTAGGCTTACCGATTTACCATATTTCTCGGTATGTGTTTAGTACGTTCAAACGCTTGACTCACGGTACCACACCTTAATCCTTATTCCAATTTTTATCCCGTGGACAACCAATCCCCATGGATTGTTGTCACACACCAGCATCAGTATGATATGAAAGTGGGTACAATCAATGTCCTGACCTCGCGCGAGTGCTAGAAAAATCACTCGACTTCTACCGAGATCCTACTTTATAAAGCAGCTACTCGACTTAGCATACTAGTATTCATCTCAAATAGGATTCCTGAGATCATGCAACTAGGGTTTCAAGAAATTCCTACACTTAAGTGCACAATCAAACCTACAATCATTAAGTGAAGTAAAATAGCATAGATAACAGGTTATGCATAAAACCGGGGCTTGCCTTCCAAAGCAGTGGCAGGCAGGTCCTCTGGTGCTGGCTCTGGTGCTGGATCTGGGGCTACCTCCTGAGCAGCTCCTTGCTCCGGCACGAGGATGTACTCTCCGTCAGCAAGATTACAGTCTATCGAAATGCAATGAACATGTATGTCATGATTATGCATGATTTAATAACATTATGCAAAAGAAACTAAGTTGAGAAGTAACTTAAGGTTTTTCTTAGTTGTGCGGGGCTTCTAGTGGTGCATAGATAGACTTATTACTTTTTGGACTTAGGTTTTCCTTTAGGACAACAATATTGGTTTGGTATTGCTTTGATATATTTTTGTGGACAGCAATAAAGTTTTTAGGGACAACCTTTATTCATATCTTTTATTTCTCTTCCCTTAATTTCCATTTAGGTTTTCTAGGGTAGATTTGAACTACAACAGGGTTTTAATAATTTCCAAAAATTCTATAATTATTACAGTGGGTTGTTACTGGCTATTTTAGCTTGTTTTAAGAATTTGAGGCTTAAGGTATAAAAGTTAGGCCTTAAACAAAAATAACAGAAGTTAGGTAAAAAGGGGCACTTTACACTACACCTCCTAGTTAGGGGTAGGCTCTGTCCTAAAGGTTATTTTTGTTGACATCCTATGGTGATAAAAGGTCTTTGTGCTAAAAATCACAGGAAACTAAAGGGTGGTTAATTAGCTATGATTTTCCCAAGTTTAATGTCAAAAAGGCACTTTCTACTACCTTATTATTTGAAAAATGTCAAACAGCAGATTTCATATTTTTCTTAGGTTCTTTCTGATAAAACAATAGTTATCCCAAGGGTGGGGGTGTTTTCACCTTGGGGTTATTTTTGTGGAGTTTTTCTAAGTTATCCCTGTTTTATTAATTTAAAAGAGATCTTAATTATTTTACACTAAAACAGGGTATGATATATTTTTCTAGTGAACTTCATTAACTAAGTATCTTAACAAAAATAGGGGTGCTCTCTGGTTCAATATTTGTGTCACTTTTCCTATTTTTCTTAAACTTTAAGCATATTTGGAATAAGGGGTTAAAACTAACTTAATGTAATGGACAGAGGGGTTTAACATTTTTAAACAGGTTAGTAGGTGAATATAAACTTCTCCAAATTTTTCTAACCTTAGTCAAATAGCCTAACTATTTTTCTTACTATTATTTAGCTTTTGGCCAAAGTTAATATTAAATCAGAACTTTTAAGTTTTCCACAGCACCAAGGGGTTTTATATTTTTCCTAAATAGGTTACATGATTTAGAGTCTGGCAAAATTGATTTGACCAAAATTGGATAAACCAAACAGAAGTTATGGGTTTTTAAAGTTTCTGTTTGAATTTAAAATAGGTTTTAATTAAGTTTTCCTGGAAAAACAGTTTGCGCCGAGGCCCCTGGGTTTAAAACAATTCAAACCTCGCAGATCTACCCTTAAGGCACTATTCACTTGAGTCTCTGACCTTTCACTTATCCCCCCTGGGTTTCTCTCCCTCTCACCCGCAGTCCCTCCCTCAACTGAAACAGTAGCCGCGGAGAAAGAAAGGGCGGCGCGGCTTACCGGCGGCGAGGGAGGTCCGGCGAAGTGTAGGGTTGGCTCGGGGAGGGTCTGGCGATCACGTCGAGGTATGGCTCGTCGTCGGGGATGGCCGGAATCGCCCGGTCCACGTGAGCAGGCGGGCGAGCTCGTCGGCGGCGTGTGCTCCGGCCTATCCACGGCGGCATAGTTCAATCCAAGGGCATAGGGAGCTTCGTGGAGGTCCAAGGAGTCTAACCGTGCAAGGAATTGAAGAGAGGTTCACTGTGTACCTCGGTCCACGGTTGCCGGCGGTCGGTTGAAGTCCGGTGACCTTGGGCCGGCCTCTCCGGTGAAGCAGAGCCCGATTCCTCGCTCGGGGAGCTTCACGGAGACGGGCACAGCCTTCTCCGAGGGCTGGACGGGGCTAGGAATGGCTGGGCTGGCCGGTCTACGGTGGCAGGGGGCTCGGGTGGCCGCGGGCGCGTCGCGTATGGGCAACCGGCGGCGAACTGAGCTCCGGTGAGGCTTGAGCGCGTGCGGAGGGGTACGGCCAAGGCTCCTGGGCGTTTTATAGCCGCGGACGCGGACCAGGGCACCGGCTTGGCTCGGGCGCGGCGCGGGGCGTGCTCGGGCGTGCTCTGGCGCGGCAGACGGCGTCGAACACGTGGCGGTTTGTTTCTTCCAGTGTTCAAATGTCGCCAGCGGTCGCAACCGTGCGAATCTTTGCAAAGGTCCGGCGCAGACCTCTTCCTGGCACCTAGGGCTGTCACTCAACTGTGAGACGCCGGGGCAGATACGGCCTAGGGAGGAAGATCTTCGGGTGCCAAAACAGGTGTGTCCTACTGAGCATAACACGACAAAAGCCATGCCATGGCATGTCAAACGTCCGCGTCTCGAGCTCAACTTTTTCCAGTGGGTGCCCCAAGTGGTATTGCACATATTTGGTATAGAACCCAAGTGGTTTTGGCGCCATTTTTGAAGTGAACACGGTTGATCTTTGATTTAGGGCTAAAATGGGACTTAGGGGGAATTAGAGAGCTCTAGCTCTCTCTCCACTTGGAGATTTGAAAAGGGGTTTCCCTAGGGGCCTTTTTGCAATTATTCCCCCTCCCTAATTGATGGTTATAATGTTGCTTAGGGTTTGGGTAAAGATTACCTATGTTTTGCACCTTTGCTCACTCTCTTTCCCCTCTTATCCATGGCTTTGGGAGATAGGGTTTAAGAGAGGCCTAGGGTTCTTTCTCCCTCTCCCAAGGTGATAGTTGCACACAATTAGGGTAAAGCCTTTGGTCATTCTCAACTCTTAGTAAAAACTTAGCTTCCAAAGCCCCTTATACTTTTGCTCCTTAAGTTCTTCCACATGTGATCATAGTCTTGAGTGCCAAGGTGTGTTCCAGCCATGGCAACACCTGGGGTGTTACAGCCCTCCCCCCTTAAAGGAATCTCGTCTCGAGATTTTTAGGTAGAGTCCTTTGGAGGGTGCTGGAAGGTGTGTTGGTGTTACTCTTTCTTTATACTCAAGTTTCTCTCGTTAACTGCTCTTCGAATGTCATTCTCTTTGCAACTTCAGAAGGAAGCCCTTCTTAAGTTAAATCCACAACTTAGACTACCCTTGTTATCTAAGTTTTTCTCATAATTGTATTCAAAGGGCAGGTGGGGGGGTTCTGGGGTTACATACCGACTCCTTTGGGTAGAAAGTCGGGGAAGCGAGAGCGTAGAAAATCCTCAGTCTCCCATGTAGCTTCTTCTGCTGAATGGTGGCTCCACTGAACCTTATACATTCTGACCGACCTTGCCCGAGTTGATCTCTCCTTTTGATCTAACACCTTGACGGGGTACTCTTGATAGGACAAGTCTGGTTCTATCTCGATGTCTGGTTCCGGGAGTACTTCAGTGGGTAGACGAACGCATTTTCGCAGCTGAGATACATGGAACACATTATGAACTGCCGACATGTGAGGTGGCAATTCCACTTGATAGGCTACTGGTCCACAAGCCTCCTTGATCTCGTAGGGTCCAATATAGCGAGGAGCTAACTTGCCCTTGATCCCGAATCTCTGAACACCCTTGGTGGGTGATACCTTAAGATAGACATGATCTCCCACCTCAAACTGTAGAGGCTTCCACCTCTTATCATGATAGCTCCTTTGCCTAGCCTGAGCAGCTTCCAAGTTCTTGGTAATGACCCTGACCTTTGCCTCTGCTTCAAGTACTAAGTCTGGCCCAAAAATTTCCCTTTCTCCTGCTTGAGACCAATTCAGTGGGGTCCTACACCTTCTCCCATACAAAGCCTCAAAAGGTGCCATCTTCAGACTGGATTGATAGCTATTATTGTAAGAGAATTCTGCCAAAGACAGACACTTATCCCAATCCTTTCCATAATGTAGTGCACAGGCTCGCAACATATCTTCCAAAATCTGATTCACCCTTTCTGTCTGCCCATCGGTTTGGGGGTGGTATGCTGAGCTTCGGATGACATGGGTCCCAAGTGACTCTTGCAATTGCTCCCAAAATCGTGCCACAAAAGGTGCTCCTCTGTCAGATATAATGGTCTTGGGAATACCATGCAATCTTACTATCTGATCAACATAAATTTCAGCGTACCTCTCTGCCCTGTGGGTGGTATGCACTGGCAAGAAATGAGCAGTCTTGGTCAACCTGTCCACGATAACCCAAATAGAATCATGGTGCCTGGAGGTATTGGGTAATCCCACTATAAAGTCCATGCAAATGTCCTCCCATTTCCAAGATGGTATGGGAAGGGGTTGCAAAGGGCCTGCTGTCTTCAAGTGACTAGCCTTTATTCTCTGGCAAGTATCACACTCGGATATGTACTTGGCAATTTCTCTTTTCATTCTAGTCCACCAATATAAAGATCTGAGATCATGATACATCTTATTGCTACCAGGGTGCATGGAGAATTTGGAAAGGTGAGCTTCGTCCAGTATCTTCTTTCTGAGCTCAGGGTCCTTGGGAACAACCAATCGATCTCCAAACCATAGAATTCCCTTGTTGTCCTGTCGGAAACACTTGTATTTCTCTGCCTTTTGCTTGATCATATCCTTGATAACCTGAACACCCTTATCCTCAACCTGTGCCCTGACTATCTGTTCTTGCAATGTGGGCTCCACTGAGATGTAGCTTAGGTCACCCACAGAAACAACTTCCAAGTTCAATCTGCACAACTCATCACACAGGGTGGTCACTCCTACATCCATGCTCATGCAATTGCACTGGGCCTTTCTGCTCAAGGCATCTGCCACAACATTGGCCTTTCCTGGGTGGTAATGTACCTCTAAATCATAGTCCTTGATTAACTCCAACCATCTCCTTTGCCTCATGTTCAGATCTGCCTGAGTGAAGATGTATTTGAGACTCTTGTGATCAGTGTAGATGTTACAGTGAGCTCCCATCAGGTAGTGTCTCCAAATCTTTAGAGCATGAACTACAGCTGCCAACTCTAGATCATGTGTAGGGTAGTTCTGCTCATGGGGCCTGAGTGCCCGAGAAGCATAAGCAATCACTCTATTCTCTTGCATCAAGACACATCCCAAACCAGTACCAGAAGCATCACAATAAACTTCAAATGGCTTGGTGTTGTCAGGTTGAGCTAACACCGGGGCTGTTGTCAAATGCTGCCTCAAGGTATGAAAGGCATCTTCACACTTTTGGCTCCACTCAAATTTGACTCCCTTCTTCAACAGTTCAGTCATTGGTTTGGCAATTCTGGAGAAATCTGGAATAAATCGTCGATAATACCCTGCCAATCCTAGAAAACTCCGAATTTGCTTTACTGTGGTCGGGGGTTTCCAATCCATCACTTCTTGCACCTTCTCAGGATCAACTGATACCCCATCTTGAGAAATTGTATGACCCAAGAATTTTATTTCCTTCAGCTAGAACTCACACTTACTCAGCTTAGCATACAACTGATGATCACGCAGTCTCTGAAGTACAGTATGCAAGTGTTTGGTGTGCTCGGCTTCGTTCTTGGAATAAATCAGTATATCATCAATGAAAACGACCACAAACTTGTCTAACTCTGGCATGAATACTGAGTTCATCAAGTACATAAAATAAGCCGGGGCATTGGTCAGCCCAAAAGACATCACCAGAAACTCATACAGTCCATATCTGGTAGAGAAAGCTGTCTTGGGAATATCACTAGCACGGATCTTTATTTGATGGTATCCTGAGCGAAGGTCTATCTTGGAGAATACCTTGGCTCCCACCAACTGATCAAACAGAACATCAATGCGAGGCAACGGGTATTTGTTCTTTATGGTCACCGCATTGAGAGGGCGGTAGTCAACACACATCCTCAAACTCTCATCCTTTTTCTTCACAAATAATGCTGGACATCCCCATGGTGAGGTGCTTGGACGAATAAATCCCTTGTCCAACAACTCTTGCAGTTGCTTCTTCAATTCTGCCAATTCCGCGGGAGGCATCCGATAGGGTCTCTTGGAGATCGGAGCAGTCCCGGGTTGCAACTCAATTGCAAACTCAATGTCTCGGTCAGGTGGCATTCCTGGCAATTCATCCGGAAAAACATCTGGATAGTCACAGACCACTGGGATCTTTTCCACCAGGGATTCTATCATAACAAAGGCACAAGATCGGGTACAACCCTGGTCGGGCAAATACAGTGTGGTCTCACCACAAGTTGGTGAGTGCACCTCAATGGCTCTGGCTGCGATATCCATAACTGCTTGGTGCCTGGTCAACCAGTCAGCTCCCAATATAATATCCACACTATCCAACCCCATTATCATTAGGGTAGTTTTGATTATGAGACTACCCAGCTTAATTGGTACGTGCCTACAGATCTGATAGGAAGCAACCCTGCCTCCTGGTGTTGAGATTGTAATACCCCCATTGGTGTGGTGGAAAGGCAATTGGCACTTGGAACAAAATTTGGTACTGATAAAACTATGTGAAGCACCGGAATCAAAAAGAACAATAGCAGGAAAATTTAATACTGTAAAGATACCAGTCAAGACGGGTGCTCCCTCTGGGATATCAACCATGGTGGTGAAGTTCAGCCTGCCCTGCCTCACTTGCACCTTCTGCCTCTTGCCTTGGTTCTGATTTGCATTCTGCCCCTGCCTCTGCTGGTTCCTGGGGCAATTCTTGGCATAATGCCCAGTGTTGCCACAAGTGAAACATCTGTTATCATTGGCTTGGCGATACTGCTGCTGCTGATTATTCCGCTGTGCTGGAAACTGGTTGCGGTTGGGTGCCTGCTGCTGCTGCTGCTGCTGAGGTCGGATTACCCATCGCCCTTGCTGCTGCTGGGGTCCCCTGCCCTGGGTGTCGGACACAATCCGGAAACGCTGTGGCTGAGCTAAGGGTCCTGCCACAGGGGTCTTCCTTTTCTTCTCTGCCTGCCTAGCTGTAATGCAGTCTTCTTGGGAGATAGCCATGTTGACCAGCTCATTGTAGCTGTTGGCCCTGACAGTGTTGAGACGATCCCGGAGCTTAGTGCTGAGCCCCCTTCTGAATCTGTCCCTCTTCTTCTCATCTGAATCCGCATGATATCCCGCATACTGGCACAAGTCATTAAAGGCCTGGGCATACTGCAACACTGTCCTGTTGCCCTGAGTTAGTGCCAAGAACTCATTGAGTTTCCGGTCCATGATCCCGGCTGGTATATGGTGTCCTCTGAAAACTGCCTTGAACTCCCTCCACTCCACCTCTCGGTCCTCTGGCTGCATAGCAAGAAAGTGATCCCACCAAGTCCTTGCAGGTCCGCGAAGCTGTTGGGTGGCAAACCTGACTTTGGTGACCTCTGAACACACTCCATGAAGCAGTGGGAATTTGGATTCTACCACCCTCAACCACACATCTGCATCAAGTGGGTCCTCCGCCCTGGTAAACAATGGTGGCTGAGTGCTGAGGAACTCCTGGTAGGTAGCAGCGGCGGGGTGACGCTGATGGTCTCCACCATAATGCTGGGGTGGTGGCTGTCGTTGAGCCAGCTGCCTCAGAATCTCATTCTGCTGAGCCATGAGCTCCTGCAGAGTGGGAGGTGGGGGTGGTGGTGGAACGTGCTCGTTCTGGCCACGACGCTGCCTCCCAGCCATCTGAAAAACCACATACTTACTTAACACCACAGTTCCAATTTCAAGATTTTATCACGGGGAAAAAGTTAAAAACAGCATGAAAGATCTAACGTCAACAAAAGGGATTCCTTAAGAGGCATAAATTCTTCCTTCCAAGATCAAGCTAATAATAGCATCCATCAAACAAGCTCCCAAGATAGTTTAACACGGTTACATCAAATTGTGTCCAAAATGACTCAACTCTATCTAGCCTAGTACCCAAGGGTGCAAAAGCTAAGCTAGTTGCGAGGAGTCCGACTGTCCGACTTCTAAGCCTACCCTGGACACCTAGTGAGCGAACGAAGCAACACTGGACTCGGGGGAAGGTGGTCTTCCCGAGCCAGCAGTGTCCACACTGGAGGCAGGCTCATCTCCTCCCTCAATGTCGACGTCCTCGTCGTCCTCCTGGTCCTGGATCTCCTGGTGGTGCATGTCCAAGTGCTCATTTGCTTCTGCCAGCTGCTGCTGAGTGTTGAGGAGCTGATCCTCTAGGACCTCAATGGTGTTCTCCCGGGTGCCCACTAGCTCCTCCAACTCATGAATCTCACCAGACAGCTGCTCCACTTGCAAATCTTTCTCGACCATTTCTTGCGACAAGTCGACCACAAGCTCCTCTCGGTTATCCAACGTGATCTTGGTGGCCTCCAGCAGTGCCATCAGATGGGACATGGCCTCACCGCGCATCACCTGCAGACGGTACAGAGCATTCATGCACCGTACTGTCAAGTGTGCAGTCTGACCTGGGTAGATGGCCCAGATGTCCTTGGCATGTTCCACCCGATCCTTCCACATTGGGTCGTCCTCCTTTTCAGCGGGGAACAAGCCAATGGGATGGGTAGCCAGCTCCAAGGGATGGAACCCGCAGAAGGTAGTCAATCCATGCAGCGCGATCGCCTCGATCGTGTCCTCCACTCGGTATCCGAAAGACTCTGAGTCCAAGGAGCGCCAGCCTGGCTGCAGGGGATGAGGCTCCAAGGTCATCCTCACCCTACAGCGGGGCACTCGGTGCTTCTCGAACTGCTGCACCGCGTACTGAGGGGGTGTCGTGTATCCAGCCCCCTGAAGTACCTCCCACAGAATGAGGGGAAAACCTTCTCGTGCAAGTCCGTCCGTGTGGGTCAGTGCATTTCCGTCATCGGAGGATCCGTGGGAAGTCATCTGTGTACGGTTAAGCGTAAGTAAAAGAGAAAGAATGTAACAAGAACAAGGAAAAATAAAACTCAGCCCCCCTCTAGTTAAGTAAAAAGGCACTAGGGACCTAGTTGGTTGTTATCTTGTTTTTAAGTCTTTTACTCAGTTATCCATTTGCTTAATTATGAATGCATGCATGCTCGTCCTGAACGGCCTCACAACAAGATAGAAGGAATAGGGAGGAACTCCCATCCTGTAAAAGTGGCCTGTAGGGCCTAGTTACTTAGCCACCTAGCTACCCTTCTATTAACCTAAGGCTTCACGTCCTAGGTCTATCCTGCTCGTCCTACTATCTATCCAACTTGTTTCTATCAAGTTTTATTTAGAAAATTGATGGTATTTACATTTTATTGATTCCTCTGTGGTGGTACAAGCTCCGATACCAGCTGTGGCGGAACTGCCCGAATTATTCCAACTTAAGTGCCCAAGTCCCACCTTAGAGGCTAGACCATACTTAAATGGGAATAACCCGTCAATCCCTCGGATCTAGTCCGACACGGCCACGGACAGGATCAAGTACCACAATCTCACTCGAAGGTGAGTCACAGAGCAAATACAATAAAGCATAAAACCATACATGTCACAAGGTTAAGTTATTACATCACCATCATCATCATCGGAGTTTTTGCAAAGTATCCATCATTGTTCGAAGTGCAGCGGAATGAAACTAACGGTAATTAAACAGAGAGATGGGGAAGCCTGTCCCATCACTCCTCATGCTCCTCCTCAGCCGAGGCAGGGTCCCACTCGACAGTCCAACCCGGTGGCAGGGTGGTCGGCCAAGTTATCCCAGCAACCATCTCCTCCAGAGAACCTGTAAAAAAATATGCCACAAGCAAGGCTGAGTATACTAATACTCAGCTAGACTTACCCGGTGTGAGGAGTCTACTCCTCTACCTCTAGACATGCAGCTGTTTGGTTGTGGGGTTTGGTTGCCAAAAGCACTAGCTGAGTTTCTAAATCAAGATTTTAACTTAGTCAAAGTTAAGTGTGACTCTCTTAAGGCTAAAAGTGAACTATCTACTCATACATGGTAGCAAGCATTATTAACAATCAACATCTTATCTCAACTCATCATACTTCCACTTATTACTCAATGTAGCAGCATGGATCAAGCAGTCTCATTAACTGCGAGAAGCAGACGATTCGAATCGAGTTTTTATCCTTGCAAGGTAAACCTAAACACACGACAGGTAGGGGCACTCCGTCCCCACACACATCAACCGTCCCCATCGATTCCCTGGCAACAGATCAGGGCTCACCGCCTTGGCGTACAATGCCCCACTGACCCCGACTGGCCGTCGTGCAGTGGCCGCACTTGTACCCACCATAACCGGAATGGGAGACCTCGTCTCAGGTCGCGTGAGGGGTAAAGTCTGCGGGCAGGTTCACTCAGGTACTAGGCTTACCGATTTACCATATTTCTCGGTATGTGTTTAGTACGTTCAAACGCTTGACTCACGGTACCACACCTTAATCCTTATTCCAATTTTTATCCCGTGGACAACCAATCCCCATGGATTGTTGTCACACACCAGCATCAGTATGATATGAAAGTGGGTACAATCAATGTCCTGACCTCGCGCGAGTGCTAGAAAAATCACTCGACTTCTACCGAGATCCTACTTTATAAAGCAGCTACTCGACTTAGCATACTAGTATTCATCTCAAATAGGATTCCTGAGATCATGCAACTAGGGTTTCAAGAAATTCCTACACTTAAGTGCACAATCAAACCTACAATCATTAAGTGAAGTAAAATAGCATAGATAACAGGTTATGCATAAAACCGGGGCTTGCCTTCCAAAGCAGTGGCAGGCAGGTCCTCTGGTGCTGGCTCTGGTGCTGGATCTGGGGCTACCTCCTGAGCAGCTCCTTGCTCCGGCACGAGGATGTACTCTCCGTCAGCAAGATTACAGTCTATCGAAATGCAATGAACATGTATGTCATGATTATGCATGATTTAATAACATTATGCAAAAGAAACTAAGTTGAGAAGTAACTTAAGGTTTTTCTTAGTTGTGCGGGGCTTCTAGTGGTGCATAGATAGACTTATTACTTTTTGGACTTAGGTTTTCCTTTAGGACAACAATATTGGTTTGGTATTGCTTTGATATATTTTTGTGGACAGCAATAAAGTTTTTAGGGACAACCTTTATTCATATCTTTTATTTCTCTTCCCTTAATTTCCATTTAGGTTTTCTAGGGTAGATTTGAACTACAACAGGGTTTTAATAATTTCCAAAAATTCTATAATTATTACAGTGGGTTGTTACTGGCTATTTTAGCTTGTTTTAAGAATTTGAGGCTTAAGGTATAAAAGTTAGGCCTTAAACAAAAATAACAGAAGTTAGGTAAAAAGGGGCACTTTACACTACACCTCCTAGTTAGGGGTAGGCTCTGTCCTAAAGGTTATTTTTGTTGACATCCTATGGTGATAAAAGGTCTTTGTGCTAAAAATCACAGGAAACTAAAGGGTGGTTAATTAGCTATGATTTTCCCAAGTTTAATGTCAAAAAGGCACTTTCTACTACCTTATTATTTGAAAAATGTCAAACAACAGATTTCATATTTTTCTTAGGTTCTTTCTGATAAAACAATAGTTATCCCAAGGGTGGGAGTGTTTTCACCTTGGGGTTATTTTTGTGGAGTTTTTCTAAGTTATCCCTATTTTATTAATTTAAAAGAGATCTTAATTATTTTACACTAAAACAGGGTATGATATATTTTTCTAGTGAACTTCATTAACTAAGTATCTTAACAAAAATAGGGGTGCTCTCTGGTTCAATATTTGTGTCACTTTTCCTATTTTTCTTAAACTTTAAGCATATTTGGAATAAGGGGTTAAAACTAACTTAATGTAATGGACAGAGGGGTTTAACATTTTTAAACAGGTTAGTAGGTGAATATAAACTTCTCCAAATTTTTCTAACCTTAGTCAAATAGCCTAACTATTTTTCTTACTATTATTTAGCTTTTGGCCAAAGTTAATATTAAATCAGAACTTTTAAGTTTTCCACAGCACCAAGGGGTTTTATATTTTTCCTAAATAGGTTACATGATTTAGAGTCTGGCAAAATTGATTTGACCAAAATTGGATAAACCAAACAGAAGTTATGGGTTTTTAAAGTTTCTGTTTGAATTTAAAATAGGTTTTAATTAAGTTTTCCTGGAAAAACAGTTTGCGCCGAGGCCCCTGGGTTTAAAACAATTCAAACCTCGCAGATCTACCCTTAAGGCACTATTCACTTGAGTCTCTGACCTTTCACTTATCCCCCCTGGGTTTCTCTCCCTCTCACCCGCAGTCCCTCCCTCAACTGAAACAGTAGCCGCGGAGAAAGAAAGGGCGGCGCGGCTTACCGGCGGCGAGGGAGGTCCGGCGAAGTGTAGGGTTGGCTCGGGGAGGGTCTGGCGATCACGTCGAGGTATGGCTCGTCGTCGGGGATGGCCGGAATCGCCCGGTCCACGTGAGCAGGCGGGCGAGCTCGTCGGCGGCGTGTGCTCCGGCCTATCCACGGCGGCATAGTTCAATCCAAGGGCATAGGGAGCTTCGTGGAGGTCCAAGGAGTCTAACCGTGCAAGGAATTGAAGAGAGGTTCACTGTGTACCTCGGTCCACGGTTGCCGGCGGTCGGTTGAAGTCCGGTGACCTTGGGCCGGCCTCTCCGGTGAAGCAGAGCCCGATTCCTCGCTCGGGGAGCTTCACGGAGACGGGCACAGCCTTCTCCGAGGGCTGGACGGGGCTGGGAATGGCTGGGCTGGCCGGTCTACGGTGGCAGGGGGCTCGGGTGGCCGCGGGCGCGTCGCGTATGGGCAACCGGCGGCGAACTGAGCTCCGGTGAGGCTTGAGCGCGTGCGGAGGGGTACGGCCAAGGCTCCTGGGCGTTTTATAGCCGCGGACGCGGACCAGGGCACCGGCTTGGCTCGGGCACGGCGCGGGGCGTGCTCGGGCGTGCTCTGGCGCGGCAGACGGCGTCGAACACGTGGCGGTTTGTTTCTTCCAGTGTTCAAATGTCGCCAGCGGTCGCAACCGTGCGAATCTTTGCAAAGGTCCGGCGCAGACCTCTTCCTGGCACCTAGGGCTGTCACTCAACTGTGAGACGCCGGGGCAGATACGGCCTAGGGAGGAAGATCTTCGGGTGCCAAAACAGGTGTGTCCTACTGAGCATAACACGACAAAAGCCATGCCATGGCATGTCAAACGTCCGCGTCTCGAGCTCAACTTTTTCCAGTGGGTGCCCCAAGTGGTATTGCACATATTTGGTATAGAACCCAAGTGGTTTTGGCGCCATTTTTGAAGTGAACACGGTTGATCTTTGATTTAGGGCTAAAATGGGACTTAGGGGGAATTAGAGAGCTCTAGCTCTCTCTCCACTTGGAGATTTGAAAAGGGGTTTCCCTAGGGGCCTTTTTGCAATTATTCCCCCTCCCTAATTGATGGTTATAATGTTGCTTAGGGTTTGGGTAAAGATTACCTATGTTTTGCACCTTTGCTCACTCTCTTTCCCCTCTTATCCATGGCTTTGGGAGATAGGGTTTAAGAGAGGCCTAGGGTTCTTTCTCCCTCTCCCAAGGTGATAGTTGCACACAATTAGGGTAAAGCCTTTGGTCATTCTCAACTCTTAGTAAAAACTTAGCTTCCAAAGCCCCTTATACTTTTGCTCCTTAAGTTCTTCCACATGTGATCATAGTCTTGAGTGCCAAGGTGTGTTCCAGCCATGGCAACACCTGGGGTGTTACACAAATATTCTCCCCACAAGAGACAACTTTTGACAAAAGAGACAATAAGAGATTTTTGACAAACCAAAAGTCCTAACTCTACTATTTTCAAAATTCTCAAGTGGTAGCTGATCCATTTATTGCTTTGGCCTTATTTTCTCCCCCTTTGGCATCAAGCACCAAAACGGGATCAATCTTGGCCTTCGAACCCCATTGCCTCACCAAAATCTTCAATTAAGAGTTAAAAAGGCAATAAGAGCATGTAGATGAACTTGGAGTTAGTTACTCTTTCATCGGAGTGCAGTGGAAGTCTTGCATGGTCCAAGTCCACCTTTCCCTTTCAATCCTCCTTTGAGACTAAATTAAGAAAACTCAAGCACATGGTTAGTCTCAAAGGGTCAAGTTGTAGCACATCTCCCCCTAAATATGTGCATCACTTACACATGGACTTTTGAGGTCTGGGGAGTGATTGTACAACTTGAACACCATACATAAACAACAAAATGCATAAGGAACATGATCAAAGGCATAAACACATGTATGTTATAAATCAATCCAAGTTCCGCGAATCTAAGACATTTAGCTCACTACGCAGCCTGCAAAAGGTATTCTCATCTAGAGGCTTGGTAAAGATATCGGCTAGCTGGTTCTCGGTGTTAACATGAAACACTTCGATATCTCCCTTTTGCTGGTGGTCTCTCAAAAAGTGATGCCGGATGTCTATGTGCTTTGTGCGGCTGTGTTCAACAGGATTATCCGCCATGCGGATAACACTCTCATTATCACATAGGAGTGGGACTTTGCTCAGATTGTAGCCAAAGTCCCTGAGGGTTTGCCTCATCCAAAGTAGTTGCGTGCAACACTGTTCTGCGGCAACATACTCGGCCTCAGCGGTGGATAGGGCAACGGAAGTTTGTTTCTTAGAGCTCCATGACACCAGGGACCTTCCTAAGAATTGGCACGTCCTTGATGTACTCTTCCTATCGACCTTACATCCAGCATAATCGGAGTCTGAATATCCAATCAAGTCAAAGGTAGACCCCTTTGGATACCAGATCCCGAAGCAAGACGTAGCAACTAAATATCTAAGAATTCGCTTAACGACAACAAGGTGACACTCCCTTGGGTCGGATTGAAATCTAGCACACATGCATATGCTAAGCATAATATCCGGTCTACTAGCACATAAGTAAAGTAACGACCCTATCATAGACTGGTATGCCTTTTGATCAATGGACTTACCTCCTTTGTTGAGGTCGACATGTCCGTCGGTTCCCATTGGTGTCTTGGCGTCCTTCATTCCAAACCGCTTTAGCAAGTCTTGCGTGTACTTTGTTTGGGAGATGAAGGTGCCGTTCTTGAGTTGCTTCACTTGGAACCCAAGGAAGTAGTTCAACTCGCCCATCATCGTCATCTCGAATTTCTGAGTCATCGCCCTCCTAAACTCTTCACAAGACTTTTGGTTAGTAGAACCAAATATTATGTCATCGACATAAATTTGGCACACAAAAAGATCACCATCACAAGTCTTAGTGAATAAAGTTGGATCGGCTTTCCCAACCTTGAAAGCATTAGCAATTAAAAAGTCTCTAAGGCATTCATACCATGCTCTTGGGGCTTGCTTAAGTCCATAGAGCGCCTTAGAGAGCTTACACACGTGGTCGGGGTACCGTTCATCCTCGAAGCCAGGGGGTTGCTCCACGTACACCTCCTCCTTGATTGGTCCGTTGAGGAAAGCGCTCTTCACATCCATTTGGAACAACCTGAAAGAATGGTGAGCAGCATAGGCTAACAATATGCGAATTGACTCTAGCCTAGCCACAGGAGCAAAAGTCTCCTCAAAGTCCAAACCTGCGACTTGGGCATAACCTTTTGCCACAAGTCTAGCTTTGTTCCTTGTCACCACTCCTTGCTCGTCTTGTTTGTTGCGGAACACCCACTTGGTTCCCACAACGTTCTGCTTGGGACGAGGCACCAGTGTCCAAACTTCATTTCTCTTGAAGTTGTTGAGCTCTTCCTGCATGGCCAACACCCAGTCCGGATCTAGCAAGGCCTCTTCTACCCTGAAAGGCTCAATAGAAGAGACAAAAGAGTAATGCTCACAAAAATTAACTAATCTAGAGCGAGTAGTTACTCCCTTGCTAATATCACCCAAAATTTGGTCGACGAGATGATTCCTTTGAATCGTCGCTCGAACTTGAGTTGGAGGAGCTTGAGGTGCTTCTTCCTCCATAGCATGATCATCTTGTGCTCCCCCTTGATCACATGCCTCCTCTTGATGAACCTGTTCATCGTCTTGAGTTGGGGGATGCACCATTGTTGAGGAAGAAGGTTGATCTTGCTCCTTTTGTTCCTGTGGCTGCACATCTCCAATCGCCATGGTGCGTATTGCGGCGGTTAGAAGCTCATATGAAGTCTTCTTGAGGAGGCGATGAAGGTAGACCCGGTTGATGGCGTGGCAAGCCGTGTTCACGGCTTCCGACCAAAACCGCTCGGGGGTCTTGAACTCTCCAAGCATCGTCCTTGCCATGTCAATGAGTGTCCTGTTCTTCCTCTCTACCACACCGTTTTGCTGTGGTGTGTAGGGAGCGGAGAACTCGTGCTTGATCCCTTCCTCCTCAAGGTACTCCTCCACTTGAAGGTTCTTGAACTTGGACCCGTTGTCGCTCCTTATCTTCTTCACCTTGAGCTCAAACTCATTTTGAGCTCTCCTTAGGAAGCGCTTGAGGGTCCCTTGGGTTTCAGACTTATCCTGCAAAAAGAATACCCAAGTGAAGCGGGAAAAATCATCAACTATAACAAGACCATACTTACTTCCTCCTAAGCTTAGGTAGGCGACGGGTTCGAAGAGGTCCATATGAAGTAACTCCAAGGGTCTTGATGTAGTCATCACATTTTTGGTATGATGAGAGTTTCCCACCTGTTTACCTGCTTGACAAGCTGCACAAGGTCTATCCTTTTCGAAGGTTACGTTTGTTAGACCTATCACGTGTTCTCCCTTTAGAAGTTTGTGAAGGTTCTTCATCCCCACATGTGCTAATCGGCGATGCCACAGCCAGCCCATGCTAGTCTTAGCAATTAAGCATGCATCTAGATCGGCCTCTTCTTTTGCAAAATCAACTAAGTAGAGTTTGTCGTCTAATACACCCTTAAAAGCTAATGAACCATCACTCCTTCTAAAGACAGACACATCTACATTTGTGAATAAGCAATTATATCCCATATTACAAAGCTGACTCATAGACAATAAGTTATATCCAAGCGATTCAACTAAAAACACATTAGAAATAGAGTGCTCGGATGAAATGGCAATCTTCCCTAGTCCTTTGACCTTGCCTTGATTCCCGTCACCGAATATGATTGAGTCTTGGGAATCTTTGTTCTTGACGTAGGAGGTGAACATCTTCTTCTCCCCCGTCATGTGGTTTGTGCATCCGCTATCGATAATCCAGCTTGATCCCCCGGATGCATAAACCTGCAAGGCAAATTTAGGCTTGGGTCTTAGGTACCCAACTCTTGTTGGGTCCTACAAGGTTAGTGACAATATCCTTAGGGACCCAAATGCAAGTTTTATCTCCCTTGCATTTTGCCCCTAATTTCCTAGCAATCACCTTCTTATCCTTTCTACAAATAGCAAAGGAAGCATTGCAAGCATGATAAATAGTAGAAGGTTCATTAATTTTCCTAGGAACATGAACATTTCTCCTAGGCACATGATGAATGACATTTCTCCTAGGCATATCTCTACCATGCACATAGGAAGAACTTGAAGCAAACATGGCATTTGAATCATTACAACTCCTATGAACATTTCTATAATATCTCTTATCGCCATAAATGAAAGCATGATTCTTTTGACTACTATTAGCCATAGGAGCCTTCCCTTTCTCCTTAGCGGAGATGGGAGCCTTATGACTTGTCAAGTTCTTGGCTTCCCTCTTGAAGCCAAGCCCATCCTTAATTGAGGGGTGTCTACCAACTGTGTAGGCATCCCTTGCAAATTTTAGTTTATCAAAATCATTTTTGCTAGTCTTAAGTTGAGCATTAAGACTAGCCACTTCATCATTTAGCTTAGAAATGCAAACTAGGTGTTCACTACAAGCATCAACATTAAAATCTTTACACCTATTGCAAATCGTAACATGTTCTTCACGAGAGGTTAATTTACTAGCTATTTCTAACTTAGCATTCAAATCATCATTAACACTTTTTAGGCTAGAGATAGATTCATGGCATGTAGACAATTCACATGAAAGCATTTCATTTCTTCTAACTTCTAAAGCAAGAGAATTTTGTGCTTCTACAAACTTATCATGTTCTTCATACAAAATATCCTCTTGCTTTTCTAACAATCTATTTGTCGGGGACCATAATTAGGGGTACCCTCAAGACTCCTAAATCTCAGCTGGTAACCCCCATCAACACAGAGCTGCAAAGGCCTGATGGGTGCGATTAAGTCAAGGATCGGTCCATTCAAGGGACGAGATCGCGCCTCGCCCGAGCCCAGCCTCGGGCAAGGGCAGCCGACCCCGGAGGGTTTACGTCTCGCCCGAGGACCCCCTACGGCAACGGACACACCTTTGGCTCGCCCGAGGCCCAGTCTTCACCAAGAAGCAACCTTGGCCAAGTCGCCACGCCAACCGATCGAATCGCAGGGGCATTTAATGCAAAGGTGGCCTGACACCTTTATCCTGACGCACGCCCTCCAGTCGACAGAGCCGAAGTGACCGTAGTCACTTCGCCGCTCCACTGACAGGCCTGACAAGAGGACAGCGCCGCCTGCGCTGCTCCGACTGCCGTGCCCCTCGACAGAGTGAGTCTGACAGCAGCCAAGTCTGGCCTCAGGCGCCGTAGGAAACTCCGCTTCGCCCGACCCCAGGGCTCGGACTCGGGCTCAGCCCCGGAAGACGACGAACTCCGCATCGCCCGACCCCAGGGCTCGGACTCGGGCTCAGCCCCAGAAGACGACGAACTCCGCTTCGCCCGACCCCAGGGCTCGGACTCGGGCTCAGCCCCAGAAGGCGATGAACTCCGCTTCGCCCGACCCTAGGGCTCGGACTCGGGCTCAGCCCCGGAAGATGACGAACTCCGCTTCCCCTGACCCCAGGGCTCGGACTCAGCCCTGGCCTCAGCCGACGGTCTCCGCCTCGCCCGACCCAGGGGCTCGAACTCGACCTCGGCCTCGGGAAACAGACTCGACCTCGACCTCGGAGGAGCCTCCACCTCGCCCAACCTAGGGCTCGGACCAACCACGTCATAGGAGGCGCCATCATGACCCTACCCCAAGCTGACTCAGGCTACAGGGAACAAGACCTGCGTCCCATCTGGCTCGCTCCGCCAAACAAGTAATGATGGCGCCCTGCCCGCTCTATGACGACGACGGCTCTCAGCCCCCTTACAGAAGCAAGAGGACGTCAGCAAGGACCCGACAGCCCCGACAGTTGTCCTTCCGCCAGGCTCCAGCGCTCCTCCGACGGCCACGACACCACACGAACCGGGTGCCAAAACCTCTCCGGCTGCCACGATGGCATGTACTTAGGGCGCTAGCTCTCCTCCACTAGACACGTTAGCACACTGCTACACCCCCCATTGTACACCTGGATCCTTTCCTTACGCTTATAAAAGGAAGATCCAGGGCCCTCTTACAGAGGGTTGGCCACGCGGTGAAGGACGGGACGACACTCGCGCAAGGCCGCTCTCTCCCTCCTGCGTGGACGCTTGTAACCCCCTACTGCAAGCGCACCCGACCTGGGCGCGGGACAAACACGAAGGCCGCGGGATTTCACCTCTCACGCCTGTCTCCCTCCGGCTGCTTCCCCCCTTCGCGCTCCGTCTCGCGCCGACCCATCTGGGCTGGGGCACGCGGCGACAATTTACTCGTCGGCCCAGGGACCCCCCGGGTTCGAAACGCCGACAGTTGGCGCGCCAGGTAGGGGCCTGCTGCGTGTTGACGAACAGCTTCCCGTCAAGCTCCAGATGGGCAGTCTCCAGCAACCTTTCCAGCCCGGGACGGTGCTCCGTTTCGGGAGTCTCGAGTTCATGTCCCTCAACGGCAGCTACGACATGATACTCCTTCCCCCGCCGCGCGACAGCGACAATGGCGGCCGACAACCCGCCCGCCGGCGGCGGAATCGACGACGTCTTCCCCACGTGGTGGAAGAACAACTTTCGGGCTTGTCCCGTCCCCTCCCCCGCCGACGGAGGAGGAGGCGGGGCAACCAAGGCCAAGCGGGAGGCGGCACCTGGTCGTCTGTCGAGCGAGTCGACGGCGCCGGTGCCCCAACAGGGGGTACGTCGGGCATCGACCTCGCGTCTGAGACGAAGACGAGCGTCGTCTCCCCGCAACATGCCAACCCCAAGCAAACAGACGACGCCAGCACGCTCGCGAAGGACTTGCTAGGCGTCACCCTCGTACCTGAGACGACGATGCAGTCAGTCCCTGACGTGACTTTGTCACCGCCCGTCGACCAAGAGGTACCAACCTATTCCCATCTCGCGCCTTTTGGATTCAGCCTCGACCCACCAAGCGACTTCGCTTCGGTGGACGCTCCCATAGAGGCGAGTTCAAACCCTCTGGGGTATCGTATGCGGTCACCCTGGGACCGGCTGACGGCCGTCTCGACCTACGGGCCCTCGGGGTCCGAGGAAGATGACGAGCCCGACTTCTGTTGGGATTTCTCCGGACTTGGTAAACCCAGTGCCATGCGGGACTTCATGACCGCATGTGACTATTGCCTTTCTGACTGTTCCTACGGTAGCCGCAGCCTCGACGACGAGGGCTGCGACCCAAGTCGTGAATGTTTCCACGCTGATCTAGGGGGTCCCGACGAAGGCAACCATCTTGGTATGTCGGAGAACGGTGATCTCCCTAGGCCTGTGCCTCGCGTTGACATCCTTCGAGAGCTAGCTGTGGTCCCCGTCCTGGCGGGGGGTCCTGACCCACAGCTCGAGCAAATCCGCGAGATGCAGGCCAGGCTCGACGGGGGAGCAGGAACACTTGAGCCGATCCACCGGGACATCGGGCAGGAATGGGCGAGCCAACCTCCGGCCGGAGAAGTGCATCATCTCCCCCAGGGCTTCCAGCACCGCATCGCCGACGATGTCAGGATAAGGCCGCCACTGACTTCCAGTGGAGTCGGCCAGAACCTGGCTGCAGCGGCAATACTTCTTCGCGCAATGCCGGAGCCATCAACCACCGAGGGACGGCGTATTCAGGGAGATCTCAAGAATCTCCTGGAGGATGCCGCGGTCCGACGGGCCGAAAGCTCTGCCTCCCGAAGGCAGGGGTGCCCCTCGGAACATCGCGCCGCAACTTCCCGATTCATGCGGGAAGCCTCGGTCCACACCGGGCGCACGCGCAACACAGCGCCTGCGGCCCCGGGTCGCCTCGGCAACAAGCACCATCACCGCAACCGTCGGGCCCACCTCGACGAGAGGGTGCGCCGAGGCTACCACCCCAGGCGTAGAGGACGCTACGACAGCGGGGAGGATCAGAGTCCTTCGCCCGAACCACCCGGTCCACAGGCTTTTAGCCGCGCCATACGACGGGCGCTGTTCCCGACCCGGTTACGAACCCCGACTACTATCACAAAGTACTCGGGGGAGATGAGACCGGAACTGTGGCTCGCGGACTACCGGCTGGCCTGCCAACTGGGTGGAACGGACGATGACAACCTCATCATCCGCAACCTCCCCCTGTTCCTCTCCGATACCGCTCGAGCTTGGCTGGAGCACCTGCCTCCGGGGCAGATCTCCAACTGGGACGACCTGGTCCAGGCCTTCGCCGACAATTTCCAGGGCACGTACGTGCGCCCTGGAAACTCCTGGGATCTCCGAAGCTGCCGACAGCAGCCGGGAGAGTCTCTCCGAGACTACATCCGACGATTCTCGAAGCAGCGCACCGAGCTACCCAACATCACCGATTCGGATGTCATCGACACGTTCCTCGCCGGCACCACCTGTCGCGACCTGGTGAGCAAGCTGGGTCGCAAGACCCCCACCAGGGCGAGCGAGCTGATGGACATCGCCACCAAGTTCGCCTCTGGCCAGGAGGCGGTTGAGGCCATCTTCTGGAAGGACAAGCAGCCCCAGGGCCGCCCACCGGAAGATGTCCCCGAGGCGTCAACTCAGCGCGGCGCCAAGAAGAAAGGCAAGAAGAAGTCGCAAGCGAAACGCGACGCCGCCGACGCGGACCTTGTCGCCGCCGCCGAGTACAAGAACCCTCGGAAACCTTCCGGAGGTGCCAACCTTTTCGACAAGATGCTCAAGGAGCCGTGCCCCTATCATCAGGGGCCCGTCAAGCATACCCTTGAGGAGTGCGCCATGCTTCGGCGCCACTTTCATAAGGCCGGGCCACCCGCGGAGGGTGGCAGGGCTCGCGACGACGATAAGAAGGAAGATCACAAGGCAGGAGAGTTCCCCGAGGTCCACGACTGCTACATGATCTACGGTGGGCGAGTGGCGAACGCCTTGGCTCGGCACCGCAAGCAAGAGCGTCGGGAGGTCTGCTCGGTAAAGGTGGCGGCGCCAGTCTACCTAGACTGGTCCGACAAGCCCATCACCTTCGACCAGAGCGACCATCCCGACCGCGTGCCGAGCCCGGGGAAATACCCACTCGTTGTCGACCCCGTCATCGGCAACGTCAGGCTCACCAAGGTCCTCATGGACGGAGGCAGTGGCCTCAACATCATCTACGCCGAGACCCTCGGGCTCCTGCGTGTCGATCTGTCCTCGGTCCGGGCAGGCGCTGCGCCTTTTCACGGGATCATCCCCGGGAAATGTGTCCAGCCCCTCGGACAACTCGATCTACCCGTCTGCTTTGGGACGCCCTCCAACTTCCGAAGGGAGACCCTCACGTTCGAGGTGGTCGGGTTCCGAGGAACCTACCACGCAGTACTGGGGAGGCCCTAATACGCCAAGTTCATGGCTGTCCCCAACTACACCTACCTCAAGCTCAAGATGTCGGGCCCCAACGGGGTCATCACTGTCGGCCCCACGTACCGACACGCGTACGAATGCGACGTGGAGTGCGTGGAGTACACCGAGGCCCTCGCCGAATCCGAGGCCCTCATCGCCGACCTGGAGAGCCTCTCTAAGGAGGTGCCAGACGTGAAGTGCCACGCCGGCAACTTCGAGCCAGCGGAGACGGTTAAATCCGTCCCTCTCGACCCCAGCAACGACGCCTCCAAGCAAATCCGGATCGGCTCCAAGCTCGATCCCAAATAGGAAGCAGTGCTCGTCGACTTTCTCCGCGCGAACGCCGATGTTTTCGCGTGGAGTCCCTCGGACATGCCCGACATACCGAGGGATGTCGCCGAGCACTCGCTGGATATCCGAGCTGGAGCCCGACCCATGAAGCAGCCTCTGCGCTGATTCGACGAAGAAAAGCGCAGAGCCATAGGCGAGGAGATCCACAAGCTAATGGCGGCAGGGTTCATCAAAGAGGTATTCCATCCCAAATGGCTTGCCAACCCTGTGCTTGTGAGAAAGAAAGGAGGGAAATGGCGGATGTGTGTAGACTACACTGGTCTAAACAAAGCATGTCCGAAAGTTCCCTACCCTCTGCCTCGCATCGATCAAATCGTGGATTCCACTGCTGGGTGCGAAACCCTGTCTTTCCTCGATGCCTACTCAGGGTATCACCAAATTAGGATGAAAGAGTCCGACCAGCTCGCGACTTCTTTCATCACACCTTTCGACATGTACTGCTATGTTACCATGCCGTTTGGTTTGAGGAATGCGGGTGCGACATACCAAAGGTGCATGAACCACGTGTTCGGCGAACACATTGGCCGAATGGTCGAGGCCTACGTCGATGACATCATAGTTAAGACGAGGAAAGCCTCCGACCTCCTTTCCGACCTTGAAGCGACATTCCGATGTCTCAAGGCGAAAGGCGTGAAGCTCAATCCCGAGAAGTGTGTCTTCGGGGTTCCCCGAGGCATGCTCTTGGGGTTCATCGTCTCCAAGCGGGGCATCGTGGCCAACCCGGAGAAGATCGTGGCCATCACCAGCATGGGGCCCATCAAGGACTTGAAAGGCGTACAGAGAGTCACGGGATGCCTTGCGGCTCTGAGCCGTTTCATCTCGCGCCTCGGCGAAAGAGGCCTGCCTCTGTACCGCCTCTCAAGGAAGGCCGAGCGCTTCACTTGGACCCCTGAGGCCGAGGAAGCCCTCGGGAACCTGAAGGCCCTCCTCACGAACGCGCCCATCTTGGTGCCCCCCGCTGCCGGAGAAGCCCTCTTAATCTACGTCGCCGCGACCACTCAGGTGGTTAGCGCCGCGATCGTAGTTGAGAGACGAGAAGAGGGGCATGCATTGCCCGTCCAGAGGCCAGTCTACTTCATCAGCGAGGTACTGTCCGAGATCAAGATCCGCTACCCACAGATTCAGAAGCTGCTGTACGCAGTGATCCTGACGCGACGGGAGTTGCGACACTACTTCGAGTCTCATCCGGTAACTGTGGTGTCATCCTTCCCCCTAGGGGAGATCATCCAGTGCCGAGAGGCCTCGGGTAGAATTGCAAAGTGGGCGGTGGAAATCATGGGCGAAACAATCTCGTTCGCCCCTCGGAAGGCCATCAAGTCCCAGGTCTTGGTGGACTTTGTGGCTGAATGGGTCGACACCCAGCTCCCGACAAATCCGATCCAACCGGAACTCTGGACCATGTTCTTTGATGGGTCGCTGATGAAGACAGGAGCGGGCGCAGGCCTGCTCTTCATCTCTCCCCTCGGGAAGCACCTACGCTACGTGCTACGCCTTCATTTCCCGGCATCCAACAATGTGGCCGAATATGAGGCTCTGGTCAATGGGTTGCGCATCGCCATCGAGCTAGGGGTCCGACGCCTCGATGCTCGTGGTGACTCGCAGCTCGTCATCGACCAAGTCATGAAGAACTCCCACTGCCGTGACCCAAAGATGGAAGCCTACCGCGATGAGGTTCGGCGCCTGGAAGACAAGTTCTACGGACTCGAGCTCAACCACATCGCCCGGCGCTACAACGAGACTGCGGACGAGCTGGCTAAAATAGCCTCGGGGCGAACAACGGTTCCCCCGGACGTCTTCTCCCGAGACTTGCATCAACCCTCCGTCAAGACCGACGACACGTCCGAGCCCGAGAAGGCCTCGGCCCAGCCCGAGGCACCCTCGGCCCAGTCTGAGGCACCCTCGGCTCAGTCCGAGGCACCCTCAGCTCGGCCCGAGGCACCCTCGGCTCGGCCCGAGGCACCCTTGGCTCGGCCCGAGGAACCCTCGGCCCCTAAGGGTGAGGCACTGCGCATCGAGGAGGAGCGGAGCGGGGTCACGCCTAATCGAAACTGGCAGACCCCGTACCTACAATATCTCCACCGAGGAGAGCTACCCCTCGACCGAGCCAAAGCTCGGCGGTTGGCGCGGCGTGCCAAGTCGTTCGTCTTGTTAGGAGATGGGAAGGAACTCTACCACCGCAGCCCCTCAGGCATCCTCCAGCGATGCATTTCCATCGCCGAAGGCCAGGAGCTCCTACAAGAGATACACTCGAGGGCTTGCGGCCATCACGCAACACCTCGAGCCCTTGTTGGAAACGCCTTCCGACAAGGTTTCTACTGGCCGACGGCGGTGGCCAATGCCACTAGAATTGTCCGCACCTGCGAAGGGTGTCAGTTCTACGCGAGGCAGACCCACCTGCCCGCTCAGGCCCTGCAGACCATACCCATAACCTGGCCGTTTGCTGTGTGGGGTCTGGACCTAGTCGGCCCCTTGCAGAAGGCACCCGGGGGCTACACGCACCTGTTGGTCGCCATCGACAAATTCTCCAAGTGGATCGAGGTCCGACCCCTAAACAGCATCAGGTCCGAACAGGCGGTGGCGTTCTTCACCAACATCATCCATCGCTTTGGGGTCCCGAACTCCATCATCACCGACAACGGCACCCAGTTCACCGGCAGAAAGTTCCTGGACTTCTGCGAGGATCACCACATCCGGGTGGACTGGGCCGCCGTGGCTCACCCCATGACGAATGGGCAGGTAGAACGTGCCAACGGCATGATTCTGCAAGGACTCAAGCCGCGGATCTACAACGACCTCAACAAGTTCGGCAAGCAATGGATGAAGGATCTCCCCTCGGTGGTCTGGAGTCTGAGGACAACGCCGAGCCGAGCCACGGGCTTCACACCGTTCTTTCTAGTCTATGGGGCCGAGGCCATCTTGCCCACAGACTTAGAATACGGTTCCCCGAGGACGAGGGCCTACGCCGACCAAAGCAATCAAGCTAATCGAGAAGACTCACTGGACCAGCTGGAAGAGGCTCGGGACATGGCCTTACTACACTCGGCGCGGTACCAGCAGTCCCTGCGACGTTACCACGCCCGAGGGGTTCGGTCCCGAGACCTCCAAGTGGGCGACCTGGTGCTTCGGCTGCGACAAGACGCCCAAGGGCGGCACAAGCTCACGCCTCCCTGGGAAGGGTCGTTCGTCGTCGCCAAGGTTCTGAAGCCCGAAACGTACAAGCTGGCCAACAGTCAAGGCGAGGTCTACAGCAACGCTTGGAACATCCAACAGCTACGTCGCTTCTACCCTTAAGATGCTTTTAAGTCGTTCATACGCCTCGTTCACACACAAAGTCTAGTCATCAAGGAAGGGTCAGCCTTGCCTCGGCAAAGCCCGACCCTCCCTCGGGGGCTAAAAGAGGGGGGAACCCCCCCTGCGCCGAAATTTTCAATCGAAAAGGCTTCTGCGTTCCCCGGCTATATCAGTAGCAGGACCCCAAGAAGCGAACGCGCGCGCATGTAAGTGGCAAGGCTGACTGAGCTGAGGGAGTCCTACGCCTCTGGGATACGGATACCTCACTCGTCACCTACCACGAAAAATGGCTCCTACTTGGGCAAGTCACCCTGCTACTGACGAACGGGGCTGGACACGCAAAATGGAAGGAAAAGGAGCACGACTTTATACTACGATAATAAAGTGTTCGGGCCTTAGCGGCCGCAAAAGACACACGTGCATTCAAGGAAAACTGCTCCGGTAGAATTAGGCATCGCCCGGAGAAGGAGCCACGCCCTCGGCTTCATCCCTGCCTTCGGCAAAGTCCACCCCGGCCTCAGACGACGGCGCAGGCGTGAGGATCTCTGCCTCGAAGGTGGTTGCCAGCACCGCGCTCGGGCCCGCGGCGGCCGCGTCGATCCTCTGAACTTCAGCCAGGGCGGCTTCATCTTCGTCAGGGAGGCAATACCCCTCGCTGACCCGCTCCAGATCCACGACGTAGTGGGAAGCAAGCACGGCGAAGGCCCGCCTGACGCCGTGATGTAGCGCCTCGCAGAGTCTGCGGCGCACATGGTCACCCAAGGCCTGCAGGCGACTTTGAGGGGAGCTTCCTGAGGGGACGTCGCCAAGCCAAAGACCCGACAGAAGTCCGAGATGGCCTCGGACATGGCCGCGTGGTCGGCCTCCCTCTGCTCGGCCGCCTGGGCAAGCGCCCTGGTGGACTCATCAAGGGCAGACTCGAGCTCTGCGAACAGCCAGAGCGCAAGGCCTCAAACACAAGTGGAGGAAACGAGCTGAAACAAAAACTGAAAACAGCCAGGACATACCTCCGGCTCGGGCACACTGCTCCAAGGATGCGGCTTGGGCTACGGCTAGGTCTGCTGCAAGGGCTCCGGCCCGGCTTTAGGCCTCGGCGGCCCGCCCCGAGATTGATCCCGCTCATCGGCGACCTGGTCAAACTCCGACTGCCGTCGCTGCACCTCTGCGCGTGCCGCTGCCGCCTCTGCTCTCAGATCGGCGCAGAGCAACCGATGGTTCGCCACCTCGGCGCCCTGCTAGGAGAGGCCCGCGGTAGCCCTGGCAAGCGAGGTCCTTAGGGATCGCAGCGAGCCCCAGACATCAACCTCGCGGCGGATGAACGGCGACTTGGCGGCGCTCAGATCCGTCAGATCTTGAGGGAAGGAAGCGGGGCGTCACAAAGGACGCCTTGATCACAAAAAAAGGGGGGGTATGCCCGAAATCATTACCTGGAGGATCTTGGGGACGTCCCTGCAAAAGACCTCCAAGGATGACCGGAGCGACCCCACCGTTGCCTCGGCGCACTCGCGGAGCTCGTCCCAAGACTGCTCCTCCCGCTCATCGTCAAGAACGAAGAAGGGATCCGAAGCCTCACGGGTCCGAAACCGGAGCAACTGGCGCCGCCCCTCGGAGCTCCGCCGCGCAGGGACAAGGCTGCCGCTCGACGGGACGGGTCACGTTTCCACGCCCCCTCCTCCGAGGCACCAAGAGGCGACGCCTCGGCCATCTCAGCGTCGGCGGCGACAGGTCGCTCCACGACCAGGATGACAACGGCTTCGGCAGCAGCTGGCGCTAGTGCCGGCGACATGTCTGGTGGGCCCGAGGCCACGTCCGCACCAGCCGCCTCCCCCAGCGCGACGGCCACCTCGACAGAAGAGCCGGCCTCGGGAACTCGCTCCACGGCAACTGGTGCCGCCTGAGCCCCCCGCTGTGGGGCGTCTTGCGAGAAGGTCAGCTGAACGGCGAGGCCCGACGCGACACCGGCTGCGGAAGCCGACGCCGTCTTGAGGACTTTCCGGGGAGCCAGATCGGTCAAGCCATGGCTCCGCTTGCTGAGGAGGAAAAGAAAGTCGCGGTCGGGACATACAAATGAGGAGCCAGGACAAAGACGTTCTAAGGTACTTACCCGCTCCGGGCCATGATCAGCCGTGCCTGTGGGGAGGTCTCTCGGATCTCGACCCCCGAAGGTACCGCCGAGGTCCGCCTCGCCGCCAGCTTCGGTACCATCCTCGCCTTGGGCACCTTGGACGCCCGGAAGACGGACTGCCCAGGCGCTTCCACAGCGACCTGAGGGTCGCTCTCCTGCGCTGCCGGCATGGGCGACAGTTTTCGGGGAACAGGCACCTCGGCCTGACTCCCCGGGGTCACCTCAACTTCCCCAGCCGAGGGGTCGAGTACCCCCTCGGTCTGCCCTCGCTCTTCGGGTTGGGACCTCGGCGTCCCGACCCCGGGAACTGACGGCGCCAGCCCGCACGGGGGCTGGCTTGACGACTCCTGGCCTAGCCTCAAACCCGGGCTGAGGCCAAGGCGGGCAGCCATGTCGTCATCGTCTTCATCATCGTCGTCGTCGTCAGGCGTTTCCGGCGACGGCTCCCTCGGGAGTCCATCCCTCTCCTGCCGACGACAGAGCTTTTCCAAGGCGTCTCGGGCCCGCGTCCGCTCGCGGGCCCGAGCCTTCTTCGCGTCCTTTTTCCTCTTCTTCTCCTCCGCGGCAACCCGCCGCGCTGCTCGGTCCACCGCGTCCTCCGGGACCCGTGGCAGGGAAGGCTTGTGACACCCTACTTCTTGGAGACAGATGAAAGGTCTCGACCGTAAGGACCAAGGGCAATCCGACGCAAGGAGAAAGAAGGAGCGGACACTCACCAGGGACACACACCCGCGGTCGGGACGCATCAAGGGCTGAGAGAGGGCGCTGGCGTCCGGTTTTCCCAACGCGACGGCCACCCGCCCGTGGAGAACGTCGACGAGAAGGGGATCCGAGGACATCCGCGAGCCCTCCAAGTCAGCCTCTAGCGTCATCTCCCAAAGCGGCAACCGCTGCTCCGCCAAGGGAAGCACCCTCTGGCGATGAATGGCGGTAATCACTCCCGCAGCGGTGAGCCCTCCTTTCCGCAACACCTCCAGGGCCTTGAGAAGGGGCTCGAGATTTTTCTGTCTGTCGTGCGGGGTCCCGTAGCGCCAAGCAACGGCGGCGATGGTGACCACTCGCTGAGAAAACGACGGGAGCCTCCCGTTGTCATTCCGAAGATAGAACCACCGGCACTGCCACCCTTTATTCGAGGACGCGAGGACGGCGGGAATATACTGCGACGTCCGTGACTACCTCAGCTGGAGGATGCAGCCGCCGGCCCGCACTGCCGCGCGGACCCTTCTCTCCCCCGTCGGCGAAGCAAAAAGCTCCGCGGAGAAGAAATGAGTCCACAGGTCCCAGTGGGGGTCGATCCCCAAGTATCCTTCGCAAACCGCTACGAAGATGGCGACTTGCGAGATGGAGTTGGGGCTGAGGTTGTGCAGCTCCACCCCGTAGTTATGCAGAATCGCTCGCATGAAGCGGCTCGCCGGCACTACGAATCCCCGCTCGTGGAAGGTGACGAAGCTCACGACGTACCCCGACGGCGGGGACAGGGCGGCTCCGCTCGAGGGGGGGATCCACTCCGGCTGCCTCTCATCAGAGAGAGGGCGAAGTAAACCCTCGGCAACGAGATCCTCCAGGTCATCCGCCGTGACTGTGGAGAAAGGCCATGGGTCGCGCGACGGAATAATGGTCACCCGGTCGGCCATCACCAAGCAGAGGAGGTGGCGGCGGAAAGGATTGGGTGGGCGGATTCCTTTTCTCTGGCTAATCCCTCAGGTCGCGAAAACCTAAGAAGGAGGCGAGTAGCAGAGCAAAGAACCGTCACCGGACTCTCCCCCGAGTATATAAAGACCCCGGCGAGACCCGTTCAACGCGTCGCCCGAACCCGCCGCGGATTTCAAACTCAAAGCGAAACGATCGTTCCTCGAACGGCTCGTGCACGCGCAACGGCTGCCCCGCGAACCACTCGCCCCGTCGCATTAACTCCACGACGGGACAGGCGGCGCCTTTGGCAGGAGAAGCGAGCGACGCTTCGCCTTCGCCATAATGACCGCGTCAAAAAAGGTGCACCACGTCATCTCGATTTCGTATTCTTTCCCTTTTCCTCTTTCTCTCTCTTCCATGTCATCTCGATTTCGTATTCTTTCCCTTTTCCTCTTTCTCTCTCTTACTACAGGGATCAGGAAAGGGGGATACCCCGAAAGGGATCCTTCTCGGCGAAGGAAACGGGCCCCGAGCCCCCCTACTGATCAGAGGTTCGAAGGCTGGCCCCTCGGAGGGGTTGAACAGCCGCCTCAGAGCGCTCGGGCTCCGCGCCCACTACTGGTCAGAGGTTCGAGGGCCGGCCCCTCGGAAGGGTTCAACAGCTGCCTCAGGCCACTCGGGCTCCACGCCCACTACTGATCAGGGGTTCGTAGGCTGGCCCACGAAGGGTTCACAGCCGCCTCAGACACAGAGCGAGGGATGACCCTGGGTACGTTCGATACATAACCAAGGCTCGGGCTACGCTCCCGAGGTACCCTAGGACATTTCCGAGACCAGCGGGAACGATCTAGTAACGGAATCCCATCAGAGGGAGGCATCGAGCCCTCGGACCCCGTCAAAAGGGGACCGGGTGCGGCAGATCACCCGCAGGTACTTTTGGAGCGTGCCTCCGGGCCTCTAGCCGACCCCTAACAAATGGGGCATGGGCGTCCACTCGGATTACCCGTCAGCAGCTCACTGGAGACACCATGTTCGGCGCCCTCCAAGGGCAACATGGCGCTTTTCCCCCTCCTCCTTGTGGAAAGGCGACGCAGGGGCGTATGTAAAAAAGTCGAGTCTGTCCTTGACCGTCCTCTCGCCCTGTGCGGAGGCTCGGGGGCTGCTCTCGCAAACCTGGCTCCGGCCAAACCGTTGACAGCGTCAACATACCAGCCCGAGAACTTGGGACCCGACCGTGCACCCGGGCTACGGCCAGCTCGCATGAGGGAACGACCAGACCAACCGAAACATTGCGAAATGCATTAAGACCTCGAAGGAGTCAAACCACTCCTCCGAGGCCTCGGGGGCTACACCCGGCGGGTGCGCTCGCGCGCACCCACCGGAGCAGGACGCAACCGAGAAAGGCTGGTCCCCTTGCAAACAAGTACAACAAAAGCCTCCAAGCGAGTATTAACACTCCCTTTGACGCTCGGGGCTACAGTCGGGGACCATAATTAGGGGTACCCTCAAGACTCCTAAATCTCAGCTGGTAACCCCTATCAGCACAAAGCTGCAAAGGCCTGATGGGTGCGATTAAGTCAAGGATCGGTCCATTCAAGGGACGCGATCGCGCCTCGCCCGAGCCCAGCCTCGGGCAAGGGCAGCCGACCCCGGAGGGTTTACGTCTCGCCCGAGGACCCCTACGGCAACGGACACACCTTCGGCTCGCCCGAGGCCCAGTCTTCACCAAGAAGCAACCTTGGCCAAGTCGCCACGCCAACCGACCGAATCGCAGGGGCATTTAATGCAAAGGTGGCATGACACCTTTATCCTGACACACGCCCTCCAGTCGACAGAGCCGAAGTGACTGTAGTCACTTCGCCGCTCCACTGACAGGCCTGACAAGAGGACAGCGCCGCCTGCGCCGCTCCGACTGCCGTGCCCCTCGATAGAGTGAGGCTGACAGCAGCCAAGTCCGGCCTCAGGCGCCGTAGGAAACTCCGCTTCGCCCAACCCCAGGGCTCGGACTCGGGCTCAGCCCCGGAAGACGACGAACTCCGCTTCGCCCGACCCCAGGGCTCGGACTCGAGCTTAGCCCCGGAAGATGACGAACTCCGCTTCGCCCGACCCCAGGGCTCGGACTCGGGCTCAGCCCCGGAAGACGACGAACTCCGCATCGCTCGACCCCAGGGCTCGGACTCGGGCTCAGCCCCAGAAGACGACGAACTCTGCTTCGCCCGACCCCAGGGCTCGGACTCGGGCTCAGCCCCGGAAGACGACGAACTCCGCTTCGCCCGACCCCAGGGCTCGGACTCGGGCTCAGCCCAGAAGACGACGAACTCCGCTTCGCCCGACCCCAGGGCTCGGACTCGGGCTCAGCCCCGGAAGACGACGAACTCCGCTTTGCCCGACCCCAGGGCTCGGACTCGGGCTCAGCCACGGAAGACGACGAACTCCGCTTCGCCCGACCCCAGGGCTCGGACTCAGCCCTGGCCTCAGCCGACGGTCTCCACCTCGCCCGACCCAGGGGCTCGGACTCGACCTCGGCCTCGGGAAACAGACTCGACCTCGACCTCGGAGGAGCCTCCACCTCGCCCAACCTAGGGCTCGGACCAACCACGTCACAGGAGGCGCCATCATTACCCTACCCCAAGCTGACTTAGGCTTCGGGGAACAAGACCGGCGTCCCATTTGGCTCGCTCCGCCAAACAAGTAATGATGGCGCCCTGCCCGCTCTATGACGACGGCGACTCTCAGCCCCCTTACGGAAGCAAGAGGACGTCAGCAAGGACCCAACAGCCCCGACAGCTGTCCTTCTGCCAGGCTCCAGCGCTCCTCCAACGGCCACGACACCACACGAACCGGGTGCCAAAACCTCTCCGGCTGCCACGATGGCATGTAATTAGGGCGCTAGCTCTCCTCCGCTAGACACATTAGCACACTGCTACACCCCCCATTGTACACCTGGATCCTTTCCTTACGCCTATAAAAGGAAGATCCAAGGCCCTCTTACAGAGGGTTGGTCGCGCGGGGAAGGACGGGACGGCGCTCGCGCAAGGCCGCTCGCTCCCTCCCGCGTGGACGCTTGTAACCCCCTACTGCAAGCGCACCCGACCTGGGCTTACAAACACGAAGGCCGCAGGATTTCACCTCTCACGCCTGTCTCCCTCCGGCTGCTTCCCCCCTTCGCGCTCCGTCTCGCGCCGACCCATCTGGGCTGGGGCACACGGCGACAATTTACTCGTCGGCCCAGGGACCCCCCGGGTTCGAAACGCCGACACTATTCTTATCATTCAAAGCATCAATCAATTCATTGATCTTATCGATTTTAGTTCTGTCTAGGCCCTTGAATAAACATGCATAGTCTATTTCATCATCACTAGATTCATCATCACTAGAAGCATAGGTAGACTTTTGAGTGTTTACCTTCTTCTCCTTTGCCATTAGGCATGTGTGATGCTCGTTGGGGAAGAGGAACGACTTGTTGAAGGCCGAGGCGGCGAGTCCTTCGTTGTCAGAGTCGGACGACGAACAATCCGAGTCCCACTCCTTGCCAAGATGTGCCTCGCCCTTAGCCTTCTTGGAGGCCTTCTTCTTTTCCCTCTTCTTCTCTTTTTCCTAGTCACTATCATTATCGGGACAATTAGCGATAAAATGACCAATCTTACCACATTTGAAGCTTGAGCGCTTCCCCTTTGTCTTGTTCTTGTTGGGATGCTCCTTGCGACCCTTTAGTGCTGTCTTGAATCGCTTGATGATGAGGGCCATTTCTTCTTCGTTAAGCCCCGCCGCCTCAACTTCTGCCACCTTGCTAGGTAGCACTTCCTTGCTCCTTGTTGCTTTGAGAGCAACGGTTTGAGGCTCGTGGATTCGGCCATTCAATGCATCATCAACGTATCTTGCTTCCTTGATCATCATCCGCCCGCTTACAAACTTCCCAAGTATTTCCTCGGGCGTCATCTTGGTGTACCTAGGATTCTCACGAATATTGTTTACAAGATGTGGATTAAGGACAGTGAAAGACCTTAGCATTAGGCGGACGACGTCGTGGTCCGTCCATCGTGTGCTTCCATAGCTCCTTATTTTGTTGACGAGGGTCTTGAGCCGGTTGTACGTTTGGGTTGGCTCCTCGCCCCTGATCATTACGAATCTCCCAAGTTCGCCCTCCACCAACTCCATCTTGGTGAGCATGGTAACGTCGTTCCCCTCATGTGAGATCTTGAGGGTGTCCCAGATCTGCTTGGCGTTATCCAAGCCGCTCACCTTATGGTATTCATCCCTGCACAATGATGCTAGAAGAACAGTAGTAGCTTGTGCATTTTTGTGAATTTTCTCATTGATAAATATGGGACTATCAGTACTATCAAATTGCATTCCACTCTCTACTATCTCCCATATGCTTGGATAGAGAGAGAACAAGTGACTACGCATTTTGTGACTCCAAAATTCGTAGTCCTCTCCATCAAAGTGAGGAGTTTTACCAAGTGGAATGGAGAGTAAATGAGCATTTGTACTTTGCGGAATACGAGAATAATCAAAAGAAAAGTTTGAATTGACCGTTTTCTTTTTCTCGTAGTTGTCGTCGTCCTTTTGGGAAGAAGAGGACTCGTCACTGTCGTCGTAGTAGACGATCTCCTTGATGCGCCTTGTTTTCTTCTTCTTCCTGTCTTTTCTTTTGTGGCTCGAGCCCGAGTCAGTAGGCTTGTCATCTTTTGGATCATTGACGAAGGACTCCTTCTCCTTATCATTGACCACCATCCCCTTACCCTTAGGATCCATCTCTTCGGGCGATTAGTCCCTTACGTGAAGAGAACGACTCTGATACCAATTGAGAGCACCTAGAGGGGGGGTGAATAGGTGATCCTGTAAAAACTTGAACTTAATGCCACAAAACTTGATTAGGAGTTAGCACAATAAATCCAAGTGGCTAGAGAGGAGTTCTTGCAAGACACGATAACCACAAGAAGATCAACACAGATAGGCACAGTGGTTTATCCCGTGGTTCGGCCAAGTCCAACACTTGCCTACTCCATGTTGTGGCGTCCCAACGGACGAGGGTTGCAATCAACCCCTCTCAAGTGGTCTAAATACCCACTTGAATACCATGGTGTTTTGCTTTACTTTACTATATCCTGCTTGCGAGGAATCTCCACAACTTGGAGCCTCTCGCCCTTACAATTTGATGTTCACAAAGAAGCACGGAAGTAAGGCTGGGATGAGCAACGCACACAAGACACAAAATCAGAGCACAAGCACGCACACAAGTCACAACTCGAGCTCACAACACAACCCAAGGAGTTCTCAACTCAAATGGAGCTCTAGTTGCTATCACAAAGAATCGAATGCGTGGAATTGGAGTCTTGGTGCTTAGGAATGCTTAGAGAATGCTTGGTGTACTCCTCCATGCGCCTAGGGGTCCCTTTTATAGCCCCAAGGCAGCTAGGAGCCGTTGAGAGCATTCCTGGAAGGCAATTCTTGCCTTCTGTCGCCTGGCGCACCGGACAGTCTGGTGCACCACCGACACTGTCGGTGCGGATTCCTTTCCTTCTTTGGCGAAGCCGACCGTTGGAGATTCAGAGCCGTTGGCGCATCGAACATTGTCCGGTGCACACCGGACAGTTCGGTGCCCCCTTCTGACCGTTGGCTCTGCCACGCATCGCGCGCGGATTACTCGGTCGACCGTTGGCCCGGCCGACTGTTGGCTCACCGGACAGTCCGGTGCACCACCGGACAGTCCGGTGATTTATAGCCGTACGCCACCATCGAAGTCCCGAGAGCAGCCAGTTGACAGACGCCAGCCTGGCGCACTGGACACTGTCCGGTGCACCACCGGACAGTCCGATGCACCCAGACCGAGCAGTCTTTTGGCTGTACACAGCCAACTTCTCCATAATTGTTTCTCCTGTTTCTAGCACTTAGACACAATACATTAGTCTTCAAAACAATGTACTAAGTCTAGAAACATACCTTTAATCTTCATTTGCACTTCTTGAGTCCTTGGCATAATTTAACACTTAGGCACTTGTGTTGGACACTTAATCACCAAAATACTTAGAAATGGCCCAAAGACTTTTGGTTAGTAGAACCAAATATTATGTCATCGACATAAATTTGGCACACAAAAAGATCACCATCACATGTCTTAGTAAAAAGAGTTGGGTCGGCTTTCCCGACCTTGAAAGCATTAGCAATTAAAAAATCTCTAAGGCATTCATACCATGCTCTTGGGGCTTGCTTAAGTCCATAGAGCGCCTTAGAGAGCTTACACACGTGGTCGGGGTACCGTTCATCCTCGAAGCCAGGGGGTTGCTCCACGTACACCTCCTCCTTGATTGGCCCGTTGAGGAAAGCGCTCTTCACATCCATTTGGAACAACCTAAAAGAATGGTGAGCGGCATATGCTAGCAAAATACGAATGGACTCTAGCCTAGCCACAGGAGCAAAAGTCTCCTCAAAGTCCAAACCTGCGACTTGGGCATAACCTTTTGCCACAAGTCGTGCCTTGTTCCTTGTCACCACCCCGTGCCCGTCTTGTTTGTTGCGGAACACCCACTTGGTTCCCACAACATTTTGCTTGGGACGAGGCACCAGTGTCCAAACTTCATTTCTCTTGAAGTTATTGAGCTCCTCTTGCATGGCCAACACCCAGTCCGGATCTAGCAAGGCCTCCTCTACCCTGAAAGGCTCAATAGAAGAGACAAAGGAGTAATGCTCACAAAAATTAACTAATCGAGACCGAGTAGTTACTCCCTTGCTAATGTCACCCAAAATCTGGTCAACGGGATGATCCCTTTGAATCATCGCTCGGACTTGAGTTGGAGGTGCCTGTTGTGCTTCTTCCTCTATTACGTGATCATCTTGTGCTCCCCCTTGATCATACGCCTCTTCTTGATGAACCTGTTCATCGTCTTGAGTTGGGGGATGCACCATTGTTGAGGAAGAAGATTGATCTCGCTCATTTTGTTCCTGTGGACGCACATCTCCAATCGCCATGGTGCGTATTGCGGCCGTTGGAACGTCTTCTTCATCTACATCATCAAGATCAACAACTTGCTCTCTTGGAGAGCCATTAGTCTCATCAAATACAACGTCGCTAGAGACTTCAACCAAACCCGATGATTTGTTGAAGACCCTATACGCCTTTGTATTTGAGTCATATCCTAACAAAAACCCTTCTACAGCTTTGGGAGCAAATTTGGAATTCCTACCCTTCTTCACTAGAATGTAGCATTTACTCCCGAAAACTCGGAAATACGAAACATTGGGTTTGTTACTGTCACACCCGGTTTTAGAAGGCAAACCGAATGCGAACCATGTACGTGCCAGGATCAGTTATTCACGTACACAGCAGTTACATAATATGGACATCATCACACAGTGCTCAAAATAGTATTAATAAGGGAAATAGTCGATTACATCATACGTCTGAGACGTCCATATAGTTCTTACAATAAATCAAAGTGCGGAAAAGAAACGTAGATAACGCGGCCTTCACAGGCAGCCGACTGGGGGGTTGCCGCTAACCCACACCTAGAACTCGTCGTAGTCTTGGAACTCCTGGAAGTCTCCTTCCACAGCTTCATCTTCGCCTGAGCAGTGGTTGCAATGCTGACAACCTGGGGGGGGGGGGGTTTGGTGTGTAGAGCAAGGGTGAGTACACATCAACATATTCAGCAAGTATCCTGTTTGGCTGTAGTGGACTAGCTTTATGTGGGGATAAGTCAAGCAGTTGCTTTTAGTTGGTCAGGTTATTACTTACTAGTAGAAAGCCAGGTTTTAACATTAACCCAAGTTATTAGCCCAATGTATCCTTTCCAAACGGAAAGAATACCACTTACCAATACCATAATCGTAATCAGAACCATCAATCTCATTGTCACCTGTACCAAAGTATCTCTGATCAAGTATCACTAATCTCTGGAGCTCCCTTGGCCGCTCATAACCGCGAGCACGGCTGATATATCAGTTTCATAACACTCTGCAGAGGTTGTGCACTTTACCCACAAGCCGTGATTCCCTCTCTGGCCCGGGCTTGCAAGACCCTTATTCACTCCCGAGGTGAATGGCCAAGGATTCACTACGAAGCCTTTACAAAGATTCCCTGGGGCTGTAGCCACCCGTTAGGTTTCCTAAATGTACCGCACTCCTCCCCAAGGGACAAATCAACCTTGGCAGAGCGAGCCGCATACACCGAGCCCCATTGACGGCACGACGGCGAAGCGAACTACACCCCGGATCCTCTAATTATTCAGCTAAGGGCACCCCATTCCACCCTCATGGTTGCACTGTTTTCCCGGGCGGTCATCCATTGAACAGGTCCTTACGGAGAGGCACTCGAGAAACCGCTCGAGTCCCCTTAAATGCCACAAGTATAATCATAAATAAGAACGGGAAAACAGCGTATCATAGATAACCACATCATGTTCATTGATTAAAGTTGAGCAATAGCATCAAACTAAGCAGTAATAATCCGACCCAAATAGGTAAACAAGGACATGGATAACAAAAAGCTAGTCAATCCTTAGGTATAAATGTGTGATGCGGGAGGTGAATTAAAGAATGATTAGGACAGAGATAGGTCAAAGGACACTTGCCTCCACCAACCGACTGCTGCTCAGGGGCTTCTCCTGCGAATTCCTCGGGCTCTTCGACCGGATCGTTCTCTATGCGAGCGCAAACATACATACATCCATCCACATATTTAATACAAAAGAACAGTACACCATACAAGGGAACAAATAAAGCGAATATGCATCAAGTATGACATTTGACATTGCATTTGTTATGGTTAGAAAGAAACGGGAAAAGGGTCTCGCAGGGGGGTTAAAGTTTATGCACTAATGATTAGTTAAATTATGCACTCTAGTTTCAATAGGTTCCTAACAAAAGAATTCTGTTATATGCACTAGTGGGAACCTAATCATTTTAAGTTGATTAACATTGCACGGGATAAACAATTAACTAAATGAATCAACTAGCGCAACGAAATTCTAAATTAAACTTCTCATTTCCATAGCATGAACCATGATTAGTCTACCCAAAATAAGGTAATTATGATCACAGAAAGTAAATAAAATAAAATAAAAATAAAAAAATAAAAAAAACAGGGGGGGGGGGCGGTTGAACCGGCCCTAGGGCGGTTGAACCGGCCGGATGGGCGAGCGGCTGGGCCGGCCAAGGGCGCGGCCGAACCAGCGGGCAGGGGGCGGCTAGCGGGCGGCCAGGGGCCAGGGGCGGCCGAGGGCGCGGCCAGGGCGGGCCGGGGGCGCGGCTGGGCGCGGCCGGGGCCGGCCAGGGCGCGGCCGAGGCTGGCCAGGCGCGGCTGGGGCCAGGGCGCGGCCGGCGGCTGGGCTGGGGGCGGCCAGGGGCGCGGCCAGGGGTGGCCGGGCGGCTGGGCTGCCAAGGGGAGGGAGGAGGGGAGAGGGGAGAGGGAGGGAGGAGAGGGAAAGGGGGGGGCTCACCGGCGATGGGCGGCCGACGGCGAGGGCGGCGGCCGAGCAGGGGGCGGCGGCGGTTAGGGCAGAGGGGTAGGGGCGGCGGCTTAGGGAGAGAGAGGGAAAATGAGAGGGAGAGAGAGAGGGAGAGGGAATTGGGGAAAAAAAGGGGAGGTGGGGGGCGGCTGGGCCTGCCAAGGCCCAAGAGGGGGGCGCGCATGGGGCTTGGGCCGGCCAAGGGGCGGCTGGGCCGGCCAAGGAGCCCATGGCGCGGGAGAGAGGGAAAGGGGAAGAGGGAGAGAGAAAGAAAGAGAAAGAAAGAGAAAGAAAAAGAAAAGATTATTTCCCTGTTTTCGAAATCCGATCTTCCTAGATGAATGCATTTGCACTTTCAAACAATCAAAGAATGCATAGCTCGGCATGGTGCATCAAACAACATAAAGTATTTTTTTAGAGTTTTTCTTTACACGGGAATTCCAAACCGAATCCCGCTAGCTTTGGAAAAAGTCAAGGTCTAGCGAGGGCAAAAAGAAAAAGAAAAGGTAACGCCCGAATTTGGCGAGTAAAGAAAAGAAAAAATTCAACTGCAAAATTCGGGGCGTTACAAACCTATCCCCCTTAAAAGAATCTCGCCCTCGAGATTCAGGGCTGGCTAGCAAAGAGCTCTGGGTACTTGGCCACTAGATCATCTTCACGCTCCCAGGTTGCTTCTTCCTCAGAGTGGTGATTCCATCTGACTTTGCACATTCTGATGGTCTTCCTTCGGGTGACTCTGTCTGCAATCTCAAGGATCTGAGCTGGCTTCTCAACATAGGTCAAGTCCTCCTGGACCTCAAGACCTTCCACTGGCAACTGCTCTTCTGGCACACGCAAGCACTTCTTCAACTGAGACACATGAAAGACATCATGCACAGCAGACAAATTCTCTGGCAGGCTGAGCTGATAAGCCACTTCTCCACGCTTTGAGAGGATCTGGTACGGACCAATGTAGCGGGGTGCTAGCTTGCCTTTCACTCCGAATCTTCTGACTCCTCTGATCGGTGACACCTTCAGATAGACAAAGTCTCCGACTTCAAAACTCAGCTCTCTTCTTCTTGTGTCTGCATAGCTTCGCTGCCTCGATTGCGCTATCTTCAGATTCTCTCGGACCATCTTGATGTTCTCTTCGGCTTCAAGCAGAATGTCTGGCCCAAACACTTGCTTCTCTCCAGGTTGATCCCATTGCAACGGAGTTCTACAACTCCTTCCATAAAGCGCCTGAAACGGTGACATCTTCAAACTGGCCTGGTAACTGTTGTTATAGGAAAACTCTGCATAAGGCAATCGCTTGTCCCATCCGGACTGATCTTGCAACGCACAGGCTCTCAACATATCTTCGAGAATTTGATTGGTCCTTTCAGTCTAGCCATCTGTCTGCGGGTGATAAGCTGAACTGAAATTCAGATGTGTGCCCAAGGCTTCATGCAACTGCTGCCAGAAATGAGAGGTGAACTGCGTTCCTCTGTCTGACACTATCTTCTTTGGCACACCATGAAGACAAACGATCCGAGACATATACAACTCTGCCAATACTGCACTGTTGTAGCTGGTCTTGACAGGTATGAAGTGGGCTGACTTGGTCAAACGGTCCACCACTACCCAAATAGAATCGTAGCCGGCTCGAGTGCGAGGCAATCCGACTATGAAATCCATACCAATTTCATCCCATTTCCACTGAGGGATCTGCAACGGTTGCAACAATCCAGCTGGTCTCTGGTGCTCTGCCTTAATTCTTCGACAACTATCGCACTTAGCCACATGCTCTGCGATTTCCCTCTTCATTCCGTACCACCAGAATTTCTTCTTCAGATCCTGATACATCTTCTCACTACCAGGGTGAATCGAATAGGCTGTCTCATGAGCTTCCTTGAGGATCAACTCTCGAATAGACTGGACATTGGGAACACATAAGCGGTCTTTGAACCATATCACGCCTTCAGCATCTTCTCGAAAATCTTTGCCTCTGCCATCTAGAATCAATTGCCGAATCTCACTGATCTTTTCATCATTCTTCTGCGCTTCTTTGATTTCTCGCTCCAAGGTAGGTTCCAATTCAACTGTGACTCCTCGCGAATTGTTCAGAAACCCGAGACTCAACCTGTCGAACTCCTTGGCCAACTCATAAGGCATCGGGCGAGCGACCATCAGATTGACTTGACTCTTTCTGCTCAAAGCATCTGCCACTACGTTTGCTTTGCCTGGATGGTAATGAATCTCCAACTCATAGTCTTTGATCAGCTCTAACCATCTTCGTTGCCTCATGTTCAGCTCTGTCTGAGTGAATATGTACTTCAGACTCTTGTGATCTGTGTAAACATCGCATTTCTGTCCATACAGATAGTGCCTCCATGTCTTCAGTGCGTGAACCACTGCTGCCAACTCTAGATCATGGATTGGGTAGTTCTTCTCATGAACCTTCAGCTGTCGGGACGAGTAAGCCACAACTCTTCCCTCTTGCATCAACACGCATCCCAAACCTGTGTAACAAGCATCACAATACACCGAGAAGGGCTTGTGCACATCAGGCAAGATTAGGACAGGCGATGTAGTCAACTTCTCTTTCAGCGCTTCAAAGGCCTCTTGACATTTCTGGGTCCATTTGAACTCAACCTTGTTGCCTAGCAACGCTGTCATTGGCTTCGCAATCTTCGAAAACCCTTCAATGAATCGCCGATAGTATCCGGCCATTCTAATGAAGCTCTTGATTCCTCGAGCATCCGTTGGCGCTTTCCAGTTCAGAATGTCTGCCACTTTCTTCGGATCCACAGCCAATCCTTCCTTGTTGATTATGTGACCCAAGAACAGGACTTCGCTGATCCAGAACTCACACTTGCTCAACTTTGCGTACAACTGGTGCTCTCGCAATCTCTGCAATACCATCCTCAAATGATCTGCGTGCTCTTCTTCGCTTTGGGAATAAATCAGAATGTCATCAATGAATACCACCACAAACTTATCAAGGTAATCCATGAATACACTGTTCATCAGATTCATGAAGAACGCTGGTGCATTGGTCAAACCAAAAGACATCACTGTGAACTCATACAAACCATACTTGGTAATGAATGCCGTCTTCGGAATGTCCGAAGGTCGGATCCTGAGCTGATGATAACCTGACCTCAGATCAATCTTGGAGAACACACTGGCTCCTCTCAACTGGTCGAACAGATCTTCTATTCTGGGCAAGGGATACTTGTTCTTGATCGTGACCTCATTCAAAGCTCGATAATCGATGCACATCCTCTTGGTGCCATCTTTCTTTTCCACAAATAAGACAGGGGCGGCCCAAGGCGAGGTGCTTGGCCGGGTGTAACCTTTCTCTGACAGCTCATCAATCTGCTTCTTAAGCTCAACCAACTCTGGTCCAGATATTCTGTAAGCTCTCTTGAAGATAGGGGCGGTTCCGGGAAGAAGCTCTATGGCAAACTCAACTTTCCGCTCTGGTGGCATACCCGGTAAGTCCTTTGGAAACACATCTGGGAATTCAGACACAACCTTGATACTCTCAATTGGATCTGCTTCACTGCTATCGACAGCCATCTGATAACAACTTCCTTTCTTCGGCTCAGGTGGGACTAACTCGGTCACCACTTCCTTTCCTAGTGGGGACACCAACTTGATTGTCCTTTTATCACAACTGATAACTGCCTGATACTTATCTAACCAATTCATCCCTAGGATGACATCTATTCCCTGAGTACCCATTACTATAAGGTTGGCGGGAAACGCTATCCCCCTTATTTCCACACTTATATTTAAACAAATGCTATCAGCTCGAATTCTACCACCAGCTGAGTCAATTTGAATGGGGGTTGACATGGTAGTAGTTGGAAGATTATGTGCTTCTACCCATGATGCAGTAATGAAAGAATGCGTTGCTCCAGTATCAAATAACACTTCTGCAATATGGGAGTCGACTGGGAACATACCTACTATCATGCCGGGGGTCTCCTGAACTGCTTCAGCCTCCAAGTGATTCAATCTTCCATGATTATAGCGCTGTTGAGGGCGGTTGCCTGCTCCAGGCTGAGACACATTCTGCTTTGCTGGGGCATTGGGGCCTGACTGCTGTTGGGCTGCCTTCTTCGGACATTGCATCACCCAATGGCCCTGCTCTCCACAGTGGAAACATGCCCTGTTTCCAACCTGAGCTGGTGCTGCCTGACTGTTCTGCTGGTTTGCTGGGGCAGGAAGACGGGGTGCTTGCTGATTCTGCCTTTGAAACTGACCTCCTGACTGATTGCTCTGACGGTTCTGGTACTGATGCTGAGGATACTGCCTTTGGAACTGCTGATGCTGCTGACGCTGCTGAGGTGGACGCTGGTTCTGCCTGAACTGCTGAGGTTGATTGCCTGAAAAACGAGGGCGGCTGCTGCTTCCAGGCTGGGGTCCACTGATCTTGCGCTTACGATCTTCCATCTCCTTACGCTTCCTTTCTGTCATGATCGCTCTATCAATCAGGTGCTGGAATGTCGGGAAGGTGTGATTCATCAGTTGATACTGCAGGGGGTCGACCAAGCCTCTCAGAAAACGGTATTGTCGCTTGGCGTCAGTGTTGACATCCTCAGGAGCATAGCGAGACAATTGCAGAAACCTGTCTCGATACTCACTGACAGATGATGACCCTTGCTTAAGGGCCAGGAACTCCTCCTTCTTCACGGTCATCAGACCTGCAGGCACGTGGTACTGACGAAAGCTACCTCTGAATTCTTCCCAGGTGATGGTGTCGGGGTTGGCATGGGTGGCGAGGTAAGACTCCCACCATGATTGGGCTGCTCCTCTCAACAGACGGGGACCATACAAGACTTTCTCCCTGTCATCACACTGAGCGGTATGCAACTCCCGCTCCACAGTGCGCAGCCAATCTTCAGCATCCATGGGGTCAGAAGAGTGAGCGAACGTTGGGGGATGACCTCTCATGAATTCAGCACGCTTGTCTCTGGGCATCTGAGGCATCTGAGGCTGGGGTGGTGCTTGCTGCTGTTGCTGCTGCTGAATGGCGGCCAGAGTCTGACCGATGGCCTGAACTGCCTGAGTCTGCATCAGAAACATCTGCTCGATCGACATCGGGGGCGGGGGTGGCAGCTGCTGCTGCTGGGGCGCCTCATCTTGTTGACCGGCTTGCTCCTGCTGAGCACGCCTTCCTCCTCTGCGCCTGTTCTCTGACATCTGCAGAATGCAACCACACATCAGAACTGATCTGGCAAATCTTGCAGCATAAGAAAAGAGTATAGAATTCTTCAACAGCACTGAGCAGGTGAGCATCTTCACTGATCTCCAACACAGACCACACAGCTTCTCAGATCAAGAGGAAAGTGGAATAAAAGGTTTCCCAACTATATAACTAACTCCATTAACATAATATGTAAACCAAAATGCAGGGGATACCCACACTCTGGTGACAATCATTACAAAGATCCAAACCAAACATAGTTCATCATGACAAACATAAATGCACAGGATATAGCAAACTGCCCTGTCTAACTAAGACTAACTAAGACCGAGATTAACGCTAAGACTGAAGCTTCTATGCATATATTTCGTATTAATTACAAGATCCAACTCTAGCGATCTATGGTTCTAGATTTATCTTGGTCTTGCAGTCGGGATTGCCATAAGGCTGGTGTCCACGCTGAGGTGAGCGGTACAGGTGCTGAGTCCCGACGGGAGCGGGGGAACCACCATCCAGATGACGACGTTCCGCGCGCTCAGCCCGCAGCAGGGCGATCTCAGCACGAGCCCTACTCAGCTCGTCTAATGCATGGTCCAGCTCCGTGTTTAGCACGGCGGCTAGGTTGACTGTGCTGCTCAACCTAGGATTGCTCTCACCGACAGGTGAGACAATCACGCCTCCTGTGCTGCCAGATGGACGGCGGGGGTAATACTTCAGGTCAAGACCGTCAGCTGCCCCACCGAAAACCGAGCAGTAGTGCGAAAGCGCACGCCGTGCAGCATCTTGCATGGCTGCCTCAGCTGAGTCCCGTTCAGAGATAGAATAGTGCTCTGAGCAGGCCTCTGCACCCTGGAGACTGTCCTCCGGGCAGCGCACCAAGCAAGTCGCCTCCCAGCGGTCCGGGTAGACCCCGCGACTATGCTGGTAGACCACACAGCGATACTCGACGGACCAAGTATGCCGGTCAAATGCCCGACGTAGCAGGGTGTCGAGCGCATCGTGGAAGTGACACCCGCGAGCAGCGTCGCGAGTGATGGGTCGAGCAACCCATCCTTCCGGCTCAGGGTTAGCAGAGAAGTCGGTGTCGTGGCTCGAGCTGTCGTCGCCATCTCCGTCGTCTGGGTCTCCTCCAGCAGCTACTCCAGAAGCTGGGGCGCCCAGTGGTGGTGCAGGGGGCGGCTCCAGAGGAAGCACAGGGGAGCAGCTCCTCACAGACTCTATCTCCTGGTGGAGCGAGAAAGAAGAGCCCTGCTGCTCCTATCGTCGACGTTCCTGCTCCTCACGCAGGCGGTGGTGTAGTCTCTCCAAGTGGCTGGACTGTCCGGCCACGGGACGGCGAAGCGGACGCTCAGCAAGGCGGGAGGGTAAGAAGGGGATGACGGACTTTCGTGCAGTGTGTCTAAGTCGAGCCATCTACAAAAGACATCGCAAGCAAAAGGGTGAGAACAGAATTAATATGACCAGCAAGTAATAAGTAAATGAAGGATCAGAATGAAACACAATTTTTTAGCAAGGTATAATATATAGTAGAACATAGGTTTGGTCAGTAGGACCAACTTTTGAAGAGATATCAAAGTCAAGGTAGGGACAGAGGTCTATAATCCTTAGAACGACCATTCTACTCTAGGTTAGCGGTCCTACAGTCAGCCTGGCTTTGATACCACTTATGTCACACCCGGTTTTAGAAGGCAAACCGAATGCGAACCATATACGTGCCAGGATCAGTTATTCACGTACACAGCAGTTACATAATATGGACATCATCACACAGTGCTCAAAATAGTATTAATAAGGGAAATAGTCGATTACATCATACGTCTGAGACGTCCATATAGTTCTTACAATAAATCAAAGTGCGGAAAAGAAACGTAGATAACGCGGCCTTCACAGGCAGCCGACTGGGGGGTTGCCGCTAACCCACACCTAGAACTCGTCGTAGTCTTGGAACTCCTGGAAGTCTCCTTCCACAGCTTCATCTTTGCCTGAGCAGTGGTTGCAATGCTGACAACCTGGGGGGGGGGGTTTGGTGTGTAGAGCAAGGGTGAGTACACATCAACATACTCAGCAAGTATCCTGTTTGGCTGTAGTGGACTAGCTTTATGTGGGGATAAGTCAAGCAGTTGCTTTTAGTTGGTCAGGTTATTACTTACTAGTAGAAAGCCAGGTTTTAACATTAACCCAAGTTATTAGCCCAATGTATCCTTTCCAAACGGAAAGAATACCACTTACCAATACCATAATCGTAATCAGAACCATCAATCTCATTGTCACCTGTACCAAAGTATCTCTGATCAAGTATCACTAATCTCTGGAGCTCCCTTGGCCGCTCATAACCGCGAGCACAGCTGATATATCAGTTTCATAACACTCTGCAGAGGTTGTGCACTTTACCCACAAGCCGTGATTCCCTCTCTGGCCCGGGCTTGCAAGACCCTTATTCACTCCCGAGGTGAATGGCCAAGGATTCACTACGAAGCCTTTACAAAGATTCCCCGGGGCTGTAGCCACCCGTTAGGTTTCCTAAATGTACCGCACTCCTCCCCAAGGGACAAATCAACCTTGGCAGAGCGAGCCGCATACACCGAGCCCCATTGACGGCACGACGGCGAAGCGAACTACACCCCGGATCCTCTAATTATTCAGCTAAGGGCACCCCATTCCACCCTCATGGTTGCACTGTTTTCCCGGGCGGTCATCCATTGAACAGGTCCTTACGGAGAGGCACTCGAGAAACCGCTCGAGTCCCCTTAAATGCCACAAGTATAATCATAAATAAGAACGGGAAAACAGTGTATCATAGATAACCACATCATGTTCATTGATTAAAGTTGAGCAATAGCATCAAACTAAGCAGTAATAATCCGACCCAAATAGGTAAACAAGGACATGGATAACAAAAAGCTAGTCAATCCTTAGGTATAAATGTGTGATGCGGGAGGTGAATTAAAGAATGATTAGGACAGAGATAGGTCAAAGGACACTTGCCTCCACCAACCGACTGCTGCTCAGGGGCTTCTCCTGCGAATTCCTCGGGCTCTTCGACCGGATCGTTCTCTATGCGAGCGCAAACATACATACATCCATCCACATATTTAATACAAAAGAACAGTACACCATACAAGGGAACAAATAAAGCGAATATGCATCAAGTATGACATTTGACATTGCATTTGTTATGGTTAGAAAGAAACGGGAAAAGGGTCTCGCAGGGGGGTTAAAGTTTATGCACTAATGATTAGTTAAATTATGCACTCTAGTTTCAATAGGTTCCTAACAAAAGAATTCTGTTATATGCACTAGTGGGAACCTAATCATTTTAAGTTGATTAACATTGCACGGGATAAACAATTAACTAAATGAATCAACTAGCGCAACGAAATTCCAAATTAAACTTCTCATTTCCATAGCATGAACCATGATTAGTCTACCCAAAATAAGGTAATTATGATCACAGAAAGTAAATAAAATAAAATAAAAAATAATAATAAAAAAAACAGGGGGGGGGGGGCGGTTGAACCGGCCCTAGGGCGGTTGAACCGGCCGGCTGGGCGAGCGGCTGGGCCGGCCAGGGGCGCGGCCGAACCAGCGGGCAGGGGGCGGCTGGCGGGCGGCCAGGGGCCAGGGGCGGCCGAGGGCGCGGCCAGGGCGGGCCGGGGGCGCGGCTGGGCGCGGCCGGGGCCGGCCAGGGCGCGGCCGAGGCTGGCCAGGCGCGGCTAGGGCCAAGGCGCGGCCGGCGGCTGGGCTGGGGGCGGCCAGGGGCGCGGCCAGGGGTGGCCGGGCGGCTGGGCTGCCAAGGGGAGGGAGGAGGGGAGAGGGGAGAGGGAGGGAGGAGAGGGAAAGGGGGGGGGCTCACCGGCGATGGGCGGCCGACGGCGAGGGCGGCGGCCGAGCAGGGGGCGGCGGCGGTTAGGGCAGAGGGGTAGGGGCGGCGGCTTAGGGAGAGAGAGGGAAAATGAGAGGGAGAGAGAGAGGGAGAGGGAATTGGGGAAAAAAAGGGGAGGTGGGGGGGCGGCTGGGCCTGCCAAGGCCCAAGAGGGGGGACGCGCAGGGGGCTTGGGCCGGCCAAGGGGCGGCTGGGCCGGCCAAGGAGCCCATGGCACGGGAGAGAGGGAAAGGGGAAGAGGGAGAGAGAAAGAAAGAGAAAGAAAAAGAAAAGATTATTTCCCTGTTTTCGAAATCCGATCTTCCTAGATGAATGCATTTGCACTTTCAAACAATCAAAGAATGCATAGCTCGGCATGGTGCATCAAACAACATAAAGTATTTTTTTAGAGTTTTTCTTTACACGGGAATTCCAAACCGAATCCCGCTAGCTTTGGAAAAAGTCAAGGTCTAGCGAGGGCAAAAAGAAAAAGAAAAGGTAACGCCCGAATTTGGCGAGTAAAGAAAAGAAAAAATTCAACTGCAAAATTCGGGGCGTTACAGTTACCGGTTAGTAGCTCATACGAAGTCTTCTTGAGGAGGCGATGAAGATAGACCCGGTTGATGGCATGGCAAGCCGTGTTCACGGCTTCCGACCAAAAGCGCTCGGGGGTCTTGAACTCTCCAAGCATCGTCCTCGCCATGTCTATAAGCGTCCTGTTCTTCCTCTCTACCACACCATTTTGCTGTGGTGTGTAGGGAGCGGAGAACTCGTGCTTGATTCCTTCCTCCTCAAGATACTCCTCCACTTGAAGGTTCTTGAACTCGGACCCATTGTCGCTCCTTATCTTCTTCACCTTGAGCTCAAACTCGTTTTGAGCTCTCCTTAGGAAGCGCTTGAGGGTCCCTTGGGTTTCAGATTTATCCTGCAAAAAGAATACCCAAGTGAAGCGGGAAAAATCATCAACTATAACAAGACCATACTTACTTCCTCCTATGCTTAGATAGGCGACGGGTCCGAAGAGGTCCATATGAAGTAACTCTATGGGTCTTGATGTTGTCATCACATTTTTGGCATGATGAGAGCTTCCCACCTGTTTCCCTGCTTGACAAGCTGCACAAGGTCTATCTTTTTCGAAAGTAACATTAGTTAGACCTATCACGTGTTCTCCCTTTAGAAGCTTGTGAAGGTTCTTCATCCCCACATGAGCTAAGCGGCGATGCCACAGCCAGCCCATGCTAGTCTTAGCAATTAAGCATGCATCTAGACCGGCCTCCTCTTTTGCAAAATCAACTAAATAGAGTTTGTCGTCTAATACACCCTTAAAAGCTAATGAACCATCACTTCTTCTAAAGACAGACACATCTATATTTGTGAATAGACAATTATATCCCATATTACATAATTGACTTACGGATAACAAATTATATCCAAGTGACTCTACTAAGAATACATTAGAAATAGAGTGCTCATTTGAGATTGCAATCTTGCCTAAGCCTTTAACCTTGCCTTGATTCCAGTCACCCAATATAATTGAATCTTGGGAATCTTTATTCTTGACGTAGGAGGTGAACATCTTCTTCTCCCCCGTCATGTGGTTTGTGCATCCGCTGTCGATTATCCAGCTTGATCCCCCGGATGCATAAACCTGCAAGGCAAATTTAGGCTTGGGTCTTAGGTACCCAACTCTTGTTGGGTCCTACAAGGTTAGTGACAATATCCTTAGGGATCCAAATGCAAGTTTTATCTCCCTTGCATTTTGCCCCTAGTTTCCTAGCAATCACTTTCCTATCCTTTCTACAAATCGCAAATGAAGCATTGCAAGCATGATAAATTGTAGAAGATTCATTTATTATTTTCCTAGAAACATGAACAACATTTCTTCTAGGCATGTGATTAATAATATTTCTATCATGCATAATAGAAGAACTAGAAGCAACCATGGCATGAGAATCAAAAGCATCATAACTTCTATAACCATTTCTAGAATGTCTCCTATCATGATACATGAAGGCATGGTTCTTTGGAGCACTACTAGCCATAGGGGCCTTCCCTTTCTCCTTGGTGGAGATGGAAGCCTTATGACTTGTTAAGTTCTTGACTTCCCTCTTGAAGCTAAGACCATCCTTAATTGAGGGGTGTCTACCAATCGTGTAGGCATCCCTTGCAAATTTTAGCTTGTCAAATTTACTCTTGCTAGTCTTAAGTTGGGCATTAAGACTAGCCACTTCATCATTTAATTTAGAAATGCAAACTAGGTGTTCACTACAAGCATCAACATTAAAATCTTTGCACCTATTGCAAATCATAACATGTTCTACACAAGAGTTAGATTTATTTGCTACTTCTAGTTTAGCATTTAAATCATCATTAACACCTTTTAAAGTAGAAATGGTTTCATGACAAGTAGATAGTTCACAAGAAAGCATTTCATTCCTTTTAACTTCTAGAGCAAAAGAATTTTGTGCACTAACAAATTTATCATGCTCTCCATATAAAAGGTCCTCTTGTTTTTCTAGTAATCTATTCTTATCATTCAAAGCATCAATCAATTCATTAATCTTATCAATCTTAGTTCTATCTAATCCCTTGAATAAGCATGAATAGTCTATTTCATCATCATCACTAGACTCATCCTCACTTGAAGAAGCATAAGTAGTATTGTTTCGAGTACATACCTTCTTCTCCTTTGCCATGAGGCATGTGTGATGCTCGTTGGGGAAGAGGGATGACTTGTTGAAGGCGGTGGCGGCGAGTCCTTCGTTGTCGGAGTCGGACAAGGAGCAATCCGAATCTCACTCCTTTCCAAGATGTGCCTCGCCCTTCGCCTTCTTGTAATTCTTCTTCTTTTCCCACTTTCCACTCTTCTTTTCCTGGTCACTATCATTATCGGGACAATTAGCAATAAAATGACCAATCTTACCACATTTGAAGCAGGAGCGCTTCCCCTTTGTCTTGTTCTTGTTGGGGTGCTCCTTGCGGCCCTTTAGCGCCGTCTTGAACTGCTTGATGATAAGGGCCATTTCTTCCTCATTAAGCCCGGCCGCCTCAACTTGCGCCACCTTGCTAGGTAGTGCCTCCTTGCTTCTTGTCGCTTTGAGAGCAACGGTTTGAGGCTCATGGATTGGGCCATTCAATGCATCATCCACATATCTCGCCTCCTTGATCATCATCCGCCCGCTTACAAATTTCCCAAGAATTTCTTCGGGCGACATCTTGGTGTACCTAGGATTTTCACGAATATTATTTACCAGATGTGGATCAAGTACAGTAAAGGACCTTAGCATTAGGCAGACGACGTCGTGGTCCGTCCATCGCGTGCTTCCATAGCTCCTTATCTTGTTGACGAGGGTCTTTAGCCTGTTGTAAGTCTGGGTTGGCTCCTCCCCTCTTATCATCGCGAATCTCCCGAGTTCGCCTTCCACCAACTCCATCTTGGTGAGCATGGTGACGTCGTTCCCCTCATGTGAGATCTTGAGGGTGTCCCAGATCTGCTTGGCATTGTCCAAGCCGCTCACCTTATGGTACTCGTCCCTGCACAATGAGGCTAATAACATAGTAGTAGCTTGTGCATTTTTATGAATCTGTTCATTGATAAACAAAATACTATCCGAGCTATCAAATTTCATTCCACTCTCTACTATCTCCCATATACTAGGATGGAGAGAGAACAAGTGACTACGCATTTTGTGACTCCAAAATCCGTAGTCCTCTCCATCAAAATGAGGAGGTTTACCAAGTGGAATGGAGAGTAAATGAGCATTGGTACTTTGAGGAATACGAGAATAATCAAAAGAGAAGTTTGAATTAATTGTCTTCTTTTTCTCATAGTCGTTGTCGTCGTCCTTTTGGGAAGAAGAGGATTCGTCGCTGTCGTAGTAGACTATCTCTTTGATGCGCCTTGTTTTCTTCTTCCTCCCATCTTTTCTTTTGTGGCTCGAGCCCGAGTCAGTAGGCTTGTCCTCCTTTGGATCATTGACAAAGGACTCCTTCTCCTTATCGTTGACCACCATCCCCTTGCCCTTAGGATCCATCTCTTCGGGCGATTAGTCCCTTTCTTGAAGAGAACGGCTCCGATACCAATTGAGAGCACCTAGAGGGGGGTGAATAGGTGATCCTGTAAAAACTTGAAACTTAATCCGCAAAACTTGATTAGGAGTTAGCACGAATGAGCCAAGTGGCTAGAGAGGAGAACTTTCACAATACGATAACCACAAAGAGATTAACACAGATGGCATAGTGGTTTATCCCATGGTTCGGCCAAGTCCAACACTTGCCTACTCCATGTTGTGGCGTCCCAACGGACGAGGGTTGCAATCAACCCCTTTCAAGCGGTCCAAAGACCCACTTGAATACCACGGTGTTTTGCTTTCACTTTACTATATCCCGCTTGCGAGGAATCTCCACAACTTGGAGCCTCTCGCCCTTACACTTTGATGTTCACAAAGAAGCACGAAGTAAGGGAGGGATGAGCAACGCACACAAGACACGAAATCAGAGTACCAACACGCACACAAGTCACAACAAGAGCTCACTGAAAGTAGCCTAGAGGGGGGGTGAATAGGCTACACCTGAAAATTTTCACTAAAAACTTCGAAATAGGTTAAATTAAAGTTGCACAGGTGCAAACCGGTTCAGTCGATTTTAATCACAACTGAACAAGTTTGAACCCACTCAACTTAAATTTAATAATCTATTGAACAAATGCGAAGTAGTAAAGAAAATAGCTAAAGATTTGCCCTACACAAGAACTACTTAAATGAATAATATGAACCAACCACCGAATATGAAGCGCTTAACAAGAACACACAAGAACACGCGATATAACCCGAGGTTCGGCAACCACCACAAAGGTGTCCTACTCCTCGTTGAGGAACCCACAAAGGGCCGGGTCTTTTCCAACCCTAATCCTCCACAAGCCGACCACAAAGGTCAAGGCAATCTCTTCTCAAATCTGCTCAAGGAGCGGGTGATACAAACTTCTTGGGGTCGTCCACAGATTTGGAGACTCCCAAGCAACCTCTAACAGTCAAGGAACACGAGGTTCCAAGAGTAACAAATCCGCACACGGTTAAGTTTGCAACGAGCTCAAGAACAAGAGAATGGGAGAATCGAGATGAAATTGACAGCGAGTTCGATCGAGTTCACCTCACACCAAGGGTCCTTCAAATGATTGAAGGAGATGCGATTGTGGGTGTGAGAGGTGAAGTGAATGCTCTTGTTTGAGGGTTGGTCAGCCAAAGATTCGTGGGAGAGGCAGGAGTAAATGAGAGAGAGAGTGTGAGGGGGTATATAAAGGATCCCCCAAAAAGCTGGCAGCCGTTGGGAGAGAATGGACAAAAACCGATTGAACCGGTTTTCAAACCGGTTGAACCGGTTTCTGCCAGGGAGATCCCGGTCCACTGGTCTACTCAGCCGGACACTGGACCGGTTTTAAAACCGGCTGAGTAGGGACAAAAATCGGCTCAACCGGTTTCTGAAAAATATCTGCTGCGACTTTTCTGACAGCTCTGACTGTCAGACAGGTCAGAGCAGAGGTGGCAGGGTGAACAGTACCGAAACCGGTTGAACCGGTTTCAGGACCGGTTGAACCGGTTTTGGGGGCTGAAACCAAACTTTTGAGAATTTTGAAGAGAACAAAGAGGGAGACTTTGTGGGAAGTGAAATTTGTTTTTCTCAAGAGCATTCATGATCTGGGAAAAGTGATCTCAAAGGAGTTTTCAAAAGAATTGAACTTGGCTCGTTTCACAACTTACTTAACCGTCGTGGATCCCTCTTAATTGTACGGCGATTCTTATGACTCAAGAATTATAAACTTAGCACCGCCGTTATTTCATAGCACTTGGAGCACGCCATTTGATGTGGAATTTTAAATCCGTTGTGCTTTATACTTTTATGCTCGTAAGATCTGTGCTTCTCCTGTCTGTAGAAATACTGTGTACATACTAGGAGCAAACTTGTTAGAATCTTAGTTTGTTTTGTCATTAATCACCAAAACCCTCAATTAGGGTTGATTGCACTTACAATCTCCCCCTTTTTGGTGATTGATGCCAAAACAAACTATAATGGAAATAATAATTAAAAGTTACAAATACTTGCGATAAAAAATCTTTTGTGTATTTGTAGCTCCCCCTAAATATGTGCATGAGTTTTGCGATATTAACATTGACTTGATATGTCAATTTGCAACATATTTAGAGAGAGAGAACAATCAACACCATACACAAAAATGATGAGATATGAAACATAATTGAATATAAAGAGTAAAAGCACATTCAAGCTCATCATTGCATAGCATATGATATGAAAAATGATGAGATATGAAAAAGTTCTACAGCTATTACAATAATGAGAGCTCGTCTCATCACATCATCAAGTGTTTATGGCATTCAAGCCATGCATGCAGCAAATAGTTATTACAGACCAAGTGTTCATTACAAAAATAAAGTACTGAATAATAAACGTTCTCCCCCTTTTTGGCACCAAGAACCAAAAAGAGAGAGAGAGAAGCACCAATCCAAGGATCACCAGTGGGGAGGAGGATGATGAGGAGCGAAAAGGTGTTGCGCCAGGTCGGAGGCAAAGTGTTCCTCTCCAGACTGGGCCGGAGGAGGAGCACTGCCAGACGGGTCCTGGGGCGGAGGGTAAGAAGACGATTGGCCCGGATCCCCGTGATATGGGGGAGGGTCAAACTGCTCCGGATCATCAAAATAAGTTTCTTCTTCGTCGACGTCATCGGCTGATGAAAAAGGTACCCCATACGCCTGCTGGTACCACTCGTTGACATCTGGAGGAGGAGGGTGAAGAGGTACATCAGGAGAGCGAGGGGCGAAGGGAGTACCCAAAGCGGAAGCTTGACGACGAAGGTTGTCGTCGGTCTCCCGCTGACGTCGAGCCACCTCATGGACATCTGCAGCAATATTTCGGCACATGGAGAAGAAGGCCGCAAACCCGTGGGCCAGGCGGGCACCCATCCCACGGCCACGACCTCGACCACGACCACGACGACGTGGTGTGGGAGATCCGCGGCCAGGGGAAGGGCGCGAGGCACCAGTAGCAGCAGCACCACCAGCACCAGCACCGGCAGACGGACCAGCAGATGTATGACCACGAGAACTGGAGGGGGCTTTCCTGAGGCGCCCAGCTGGATTGTTGGGATCAATCCAGAAAGGAGTGTATGACTGATGTCGGGTGCCTTTTTCAAATCTGAATTGGGTCACGACCTCAATCATCTTCATAATGAATGGAGCATGAAGACACCCCTTCAAAGGAAAGCAGGCTGCATGAATAATTTCCTGCCAAATCATGTCAAAGACATTAATCCTTTCTGAGCTATTTGGTTTCATAAAAGAGAGCAAGACTTTGCTCTCCCCAAGGATGTTCATCTGATTTCCCCCTTTTGGAATGAGGGTCATCCTGCAGAGGGAGTTGATATAACGATAATACTTATGAATGTTGGTTGACTCCCAATACTTTCCAGACTCAGACAGATGAAGGTCTTTGGCTTCATCTCTTATGGGCTGCCGGAAATCATGAATCTTGATCTTGTCTCCAGATATATCCTCGTCAGAAAAACCAAGAATGTGAGCAAAACGACGATAGCTCACCTTGTACCAACTACCTTCAATGAAGAAGTTCAGATAGGGGTAGTTGTAATGACTCTCCTCATCAGCAAGCTTTATCCAGAGAGTGGAGTAGAATTGTGCAATCACTTCATCATTCCAATCATATTGGAATGTCATGATGTTCTTCATTTGCTTCCTCTCACATGCCCTCAGTGCCTGTGACATTTCTGGGTCCCCAATTGCTTCACAACCTTCCCAGTTAATATATCGTTGATGAAGGATGGGTTGATGCTTCTTGGGAAGAATGACTGAATTATAGAAATCCACGTGGTGAAGAGTCCAAAAGCGATTTCCATCGATCCTGGCATCGCGAATACGCAATACAGGATTTTGGAAACGAAGATCCTGGAGAAGAGCGGACCCTCCACTGGCCGTGAAGTCAGTGACTGGCTCATTGCCAGCACGCCGAGCCTCGGCCCGGTGGAGCACCAAGCCGCGAATCACAGGAGCCTGAGCCGGGGGAAGATCAACTTCATCGTCCTTCCCACCATCATCATCACTTGCAGGCTCCCACGCCTGTGGATTCGTCGCAGGTCGAGACCGACCGGAAGGAGTCCGGGAAGTCCGACCGCGAGCACTTTGAGACCCGGAGGCCTCAGTACCCGGCATGACATTGCCGCATCCGCGCCCTCGCTTGGATCGAGAGCGAGGAGGGGTATCACCATGAATCTCCTGGTCATCCGAGGAGTCGGATTCGACCACCGACGGGTTCCTTCGATGCACCATTCTAAGAAATAAGAAATAGAACCTATGATGAGCAAGGATCAAACATGTTTGAGAAGGAACGCATAAGATATTGACCATGCACTTTAACCGTTAATATGAGCGGTTCAACTGCAATGAACAACATCGAATCGCCAATCTTTAACAATGTTTGTGACAAATGAAGATAGTCTAAGTGTAGCAATCACTTAAACTAAGGTGTACCCAACGAACGATACAATAGATAATCAAAAATACGTAGGATCGAGTACAAGGAAATAACATAGGACAATACCTCGATCCGAAGATGGGGTCAAGATCTCCCAACGAGATGGAGGAAGATGGTGGAAACACGCCGGGAAGAACGGATCTCCAACCACACTTCCAAAAGGGTGAGGGCTCGAGAGAGTTTGGAGAGGAGAGAGGAGAAAAAGAGATGGCGGCGGCGGCTGAGAAACAAGACTGAGAAGGGAAGAGGAGAGAGGGAGAGGTATAAAAAGGAGAGGAGTCAGCCGCCAGAAAACCGAAAACCGGTTCAACCGGTTTCGGGTCAAACGGCGCAGTAAAAGCGCGCAGAAAACAGTGTTGACTGCGCGAAAAACCTGGCAGTCTGACAGCACAGACTGCAAAACTGACAGCGCAGACTGCGCAGCTGTCAGCGCAGACTGCGCGCGGACTGACGGCGCGACGGCCAAAACCGGTTCAACCGGTTTTTACACCGGTTCAACCGGTTTCCACCAGGAAGAAACCGGTTGAGTGGTCTACTCAGCCGGTTTACTCAACCAGATTTCAAATATTGCCCGGAATGGCTGAAATAGCACTTAGCAAATATGACATGAGATATTTTAAAGATAAAAATGACATTTCTCATTTCATATTGCTCAAACAATCAATTTTCAATTATCAAATTTGATCAAAATTTGAGTTATTAAGACACGTTTCGAGAATCCAAGATATTTAGCTCACTCCTAAGAAAACAAAACCTAGTCTCATCAAGGGGTTTTGTGAAGATATCGGCTAGTTGATTTTCGGTGCTCACATGAAATAGTTCGATATCTCCTTTGGCTTCATGGTCTCTCAAGAAATGGTGTCTGATGTCAATATGTTTAGTTCTAGAGTGTTGCACCGGATTGTTTGCAAGTTTTATGGCACTCTCATTGTCACACAAAAGTGGAATTTTATTAAACTCACAACCAAAATCTCTAAGGGTTTGCTTCATCCATAGCAACTGTGCACAACATGCCCCAGCTGCTATGTATTCAGCTTCTGCAGTGGAGAGTGCAACACAATTTTGTTTCTTGGAACTCCATGACACTAAGGACCGCCCAAGGAATTGGCAAGTCCCAGTAGTGCTTTTTCGATCTACTTTGCAACCAGCATAATCTGAGTCAGAATAGCCAAGCAAATCGAAAAAGGAGCCTTTAGGATACCATAATCCTAGGTTTTGGGTGTGGACTAAATATCTTAGAATTCTCTTAACGGCTACAAGATGACAGTCTTTAGGATTTGCTTGAAAACGTGCACACATACAAACACTCAACATTATATCAGGCCTAGATGCACATAAGTAAAGCAGTGATCCTATCATTGATCTATATAATTTTTGATCTACAGGTTTACCTTCCTCATTTAGGTCGAGATGTCCATTTGATGACATTGGAGTCTTGGCGTGCTTTGCTTTTTCCATGCCAAACTTCTTGAGCATATCTTGAGTATATTTAGTTTGGCATAGAAAGGTACCTTCCTTGAGTTGTTTGACTTGAAATCCCAGGAAGTATTTAAGCTCGCCCATCATAGACATCTCAAACCTGTTCGTCATTACTTTGCTAAACTCTTCACAAAATTTTTCATTAGTACTACCAAATATAATGTCATCAACATATATTTGGCACACAAATAATTCATTATCAACTTTTCGAGTAAACAAAGTAGAGTCAGCTTTTTCTATTGTAAACCCATTTTTAATTAAAAAATCTTTAAGACAGTCATACCAAGCTCTAGGGGCTTGTTTAAGCCCGTAGAGTGCCTTGTGAAGAAGATAAACATGATTTGGCTTCTTTGGGTCTTCGAAGCCCGGTGGTTGCTCCACATATACTCTTTCTTGTAGTGGTCCATTTAGAAAAGCGCTCTTGACATCCATTTGATATAGCTTGAAATCATGGTTAGTAGCATAGGCAATTAATATTCTAATTGATTCTAACCTTGCTACCGGCGCATATGTTTCACCAAAATCAAGTCCTTCCACTTGAGTATAGCCTTGGGCAACCAACCTTGCCTTGTTTCTTGTAACAACGCCATTTTCATCTTGCTTGTTCCTAAAGACCCATTTAGTCCCAATCACATTTTGTTTGGGTCTTTGGACTAAGGACCAGACTTCATTCCTAGTGAAGTTGTTCAACTCCTCTTGCATCGCAATTATCCAATCCGGATCACCCAATGCTTCTTCAACCTTAAGTGACTCAAGAGAGGAAACAAACGAGTAAAATTCACAAAAATTAGCTAAACGAGATCGAGTCGTTACCCCTCTCCTGATGCTACCCAGGATGTTGTCCACCGGATGATCCCTTTGAATTGTATGATGGACTCTTGGATGAGGCACTGATGGATGTCTTTGTATTTGCTCTTCCTCATCAGTTACTTGATCAAGAGGCACTTCACCATCAATATTTTCTTGTTCATCTTCTACCACTGTTGGCATCCTTTGATGATTTTCTTCGTGGTTTGGATGACTTGAGGTTGATGGGTTTGCTTGGGTGGAGACATTGTCACACACCACCCTTGCACCCACATCAACTACCTCATTGGTCATCCACAAGGTTCCTTCTTCATCATCCCTTTTTTGAGGTCTCACCTCACCTATGGCAAGTTTCTTTATGGCCTCACAAGGTAGTTCTTCATTTTCTGCAGTGTCATTAGAAACATGCCCTTGCGAGCCATTAGACTCATCAAATGTCACGTCTATCGCTATTTCAACAAGACCGGTGGAATTGTTGAAAACACGATATCCATGCGCATTTGATGCATAACCAAGCAAGAAACCCTCGTCCACTCTAGGAGCAAACTTTGAGCTCTTGACTTTCTTGTTAAGAATAAAACATTTACAACCGAATACTCTAAAATAATCAACTTTAGGTTTGTTACCAGTGAGAAGCTCATAAGCAGTCTTTTTGTAGATCTTATGAAGATAGAGGCGGTTGATTGCATGACAGGCGGTGTTGACCGCCTCTGCCCAGAAGTTGTCAGGTGTCTTGTATTCATCCAACATGGTTCTTGCAGCTTCAATTAGAGTCTGGTTCATTCTTTCCACAACACCATTTTGTTGTGGAGTGTAAGGCACCGAGAACTCATGTTTGATTCCCTCTTCTCCTAAGAATTCTTCGACACCTGTGTTCTTGAATTCCGTCCCATTATCGCTTCTCACTTTCTTGATTTTGAGCTCAAATTCATTTTGAGCTCTCCTCATGAATTTCTTTAAAATTTCTTGAGTTTCACCTTTGTCACTCAAAAAGAAAACCCAAGTGAATCGAGAAAAATCATCAACAATAACTAAACCATACTTACTACCACCAATGCTAATGTAGGCCACAGGTCCGAAGAGGTCCATGTGAAGAAGCTCCAATGGCCTTTTTGTTGTGACCACATTCTTTGATTGATGTGGGACTCCATGTTGCTTTCCTGCTTGGCATGCGCCACAAACCCTATCTTTCTCAAATACAACATTTGTTAGTCCAATGATGTGATTATCCTTTTGAAGTTTGGCCAAATTCCTCATACCGACATGAGCTAGCCGGCGATGCCATAGCCAACCCTTGTCGGATTTTGCCACTAAACAAGTCTCAGGCGTCACTTTACTTGTTGTGAAATCAACAAGATAAAGCTTGCCCTTCAAGCGACCGGTAAAGGCAACTGAGGAGTCCTCCATTCTAAGGATCTTCACATCCACATCCGAAAATAAGCAATTATAACCCATTCCACAAAGTTGTGAAACGGACAACAAATTATAGCTCAAGGAATCTACTAATAAAACATTTGAAAGTGATTATTGGTCAGAGATAGGAATTTTACCAATACCAATCACCTTACTCTTGCCACTATCTCCAAACACAATTTCTTGTGCTTCTTGAGTTAGTTGCAATGTATGAAACATGTCTTTCTCCCCGGTCATGTGATTTGTACATCCACTGTTAAGCACCCAACTTGACCCACCAGAGGAGTAGACCTGCAAAACAAGTTTAGGCTATACTTTTAGGTACCCAAATTGAATTGGGTCCTACAGTGTTAGTTATAGCCTTGGGTACCCACACACTTCTTTTCATGACTTTTTGTTTAGTGTAGGCACCCACATATTTCACAACCAATTTCCCTGAATCCCAAGTCAACATATAATCACAAAGATATGAGTGGGAAATGGGAGCATTAGATTTTTGTCCACTTGAGGATCCCACTTCCTTCATCTTACTCTTTGTGGAACTCAAGTTAACTTTTACCTGAGATGACTTGTCATTTGAGGAGTGGATCCTCCCCAAGGCATCATATAGAGTGGTTCCCTCTATGAACTTGGGGGATCTCCACCCCTTATGCACTGTGCTAGGGTTTTCCTTGGATGAGTTGAACCCAAGCCCCCTTCTACCATTGTTGGGCTTAAGGGACTTGTACTTGGGTTCAACTTTCTTTAACCCATCATTGCTAGAGCATCTTTTCAAAATTTCTTTGACCTTCACCTGTGGGCTATGCTTCCTTGCATGGTTAGTTAGACAACAAGAAGCATGATATTTGGCACAATGCTTGCAAGAATCATCATTAGAGCTAGACTTAGATTCAAATACTAAAGTGGGGGCATTGATGTTCTTGCAATTTTCAAGTTGCACTTGAAGTTCTTGATTTTGAACATTCAAGCTTAACATGCTTGATTCAAGTGCATTCTTTCTATTTGCAAGGTTATCAATAGAGGTTTTCAAGTTAATTACTTCTTTATCTTTATTGTGAATCAACTCTTGAAGCTCTAGGTTTCTTTCCTTTTCAAGGATAAGCAAGTCTTCTTGAGCATCAAGAGTTGCTTTTCTTTTATCTAGCTTTTCCATTAATTTTGTGATAACATTGTATCCATTTAAGCCAAATTCTTTAATCATTTTATTTTTCATGGCAATTTGATCATCATCCTCATCATTTGAAAAATCATTACTAAATAAAGTTACCTTATCTCCCTTTGCCATGAGGCAAGTTGGAGTGTAGGAGTCATCTTGAAGGTTGGTGAAGAGTTGCGCGCTTGATGTAGATTGGATGGCCACATTTGCCACCACTTCCTCTTCCTCGGAGCTAGAACTCTCATCATCGGAGTTCCATTCTTCACCAATATGAGCTTGTCCATACTTCTTCTTCTTGAAGTATCCCTTGGTCTTGCCTCCCTTTTTAAACTTATCCTTCTTGTATTCCTTCTTGGCTTCTTGTTCCTTCTTGTTAGGACAATCCGCTATGAAATGACCGGTTTGGCCACATTCATAGCATGCCCTCTTCTTTCCTTTCCTTTGGAACTTGTCATTCTTCCTTACAAATTTCTTGAAAGTTTTGATGAACATAGCTGTGTCTTCATCACTTGAGCTATCTTCATCACTTGAGGTCTCGACCACTTTCTTTGCTTTGTGGTCTTTGCTCTTCTTGAGATTGTCTTGTTCATTTGTGATCAAGGCATGAGAGTCTCTTATCTTGATGGGGGCTTCTTCGGACTCGTGTTGTTGAATTTTTGCAAATAATTGATGGGGCGTCATGTCCTCATAATCATCACGATCCCTTATCATCCTTGCAAGACTTTTATCCTTCTATTTATAAGCTCTCATGAACAATCTTGTGACCTTGGAGTCACTCCAATATTCACTCCCAAGAACTCTTATTTTGTTGACCAATACCATCAATCGATCAAAGAGTGATTGGAGAGACTCACCCTTTGTCCAATCATATCTTGCAAGCTCACTTTCCAAAGCTTCAACTCTATGTCTTTTAGCTTTGGGATCTCCTTCATGTGACATTCTAAGAATGTTCCAAATGTCACGAGCATCTTCTCTTCCTTGAACTTTCCGGTATTCTTCCGGACAAAGACTTCCTTTAATTATGCTCACTGCTTGAGCATTTCGATGAACCTCTTGCATCATTTCCGGAGTCATCTCTTCTCCTTGGGCGGGCTTATACATACCTACATTAACAATCTCCCAAAGACTAGGATGCACACCGATTAAATGCGCCTTCATCTTGTCGGCCCACTCATCATAGTTCAACTCACTAAGAGTTGGTAACTTTCCAAGTGGGGCGGAAGAGAAGTTGGGAATATAATTTCTAGAGTAATCGAATTGAACTTTGCTAAAGTCATTACCTTTGCTTTTGGTAGATGATCCTTCGGTGTTGAGACTTACCTTGCTCAATACCTTAGACACCAAAAGATCCACTAGATCGTCATTATAATCAAATGTTCCCTTACCTTTATCTTCTTCGGCCTTTCTTCTTGATTCCTCTTCTTCGGCCTTTTTCCTAGCATCTTCCTCTTTCATTTTGAGGAACATTTTCTCGGCAATCTTCATGGCGAGGTTGAGGACCTTGGGGTCCACTTCCTCACCGGAAGATGTGACGGGGATTTCCTCGAGGAGAGGATCCACATGGTCCCGTTGTGTAGACATGATCGTTTCCTCACACGGTTAAGCGTAAAACGAGGCACGAAGCTCCGATACCAATTAAAAGTAGCCTAGAGGGGGGTGAATAGGCTACACCTGAAAATTTTCACTAAAAACTTCGAAATAGGTTAAATTAAAGTTGCACAGGTGCAAACCGGTTCAGTCGATTTTAATCACAACTGAACAAGTTTGAACCCACTCAACTTAAATTTAATAATCTATTGAACAAATGCGAAGTAGTAAAGAAAATAGCTAAAGATTTGCCCTACACAAGAACTACTTAAATGAATAATATGAACCAACCACCGAATATGAAGCGCTTAACAAGAACACACAAGAACACGCGATATAACCCGAGGTTCGGCAACCACCACAAAGGTGTCCTACTCCTCGTTGAGGAACCCACAAAGGGCCGGGTCTTTTCCAACCCTAATCCTCCACAAGCCGACCACAAAGGTCAAGGCAATCTCTTCTCAAATCTGCTCAAGGAGCGGGTGATACAAACTTCTTGGGGTCGTCCACAGATTTGGAGACTCCCAAGCAACCTCTAACCGTCAAGGAACACGAGGTTCCAAGAGTAACAAATCCGCACACGGTTAAGTTTGCAACGAGCTCAAGAACAAGAGAATGGGAGAATCGAGATGAAATTGACAGCGAGTTCGATCGAGTTCACCTCACACCAAGGGTCCTTCAAATGATTGAAGGAGATGCGATTGCGGGTGTGAGAGGTGAAGTGAATGCTCTTGTTTGAGGGTTGGTCAGCCAAAGATTCGTGGGAGAGGCAGGAGTAAATGAGAGAGAGAGTGTGAGGGGGTATATAAAGGATCCCCCAAAAAGCTGGCAGCCGTTGGGAGAGAATGGACAAAAACCGGTTGAACCGGTTTTCAAACCGGTTGAACCGGTTTCTGCCAGGGAGATCCCGGTCCACTGGTCTACTCAGCCGGACACTGGACCAGTTTTAAAACCGGCTGAGTAGGGACAAAAATCGGCTCAACCGGTTTCTGAAAAATATCTGCTACGACTTTTCTGACAGCTCTGACTGTCAGACAGGTCAGAGCAGAGGTGGCAGGGTGAACAGTACCAAAACCGGTTGAACCGGTTTCAGGACCGGTTGAACCGGTTTTGGGGGCTGAAACCAAACTTTTGAGAATTTTGAAGAGAACAAAGAGGGAGACTTTGTGGGAAGTGAAATTTGTTTTTCTCAAGAGCATTCATGATCTGGGAAAAGTGATCTCAAAGGAGTTTTCAAAAGAATTGAACTTGGCTCGTTTCACAACTTACTTAACCGTCGCGGATCCCTCTTAATTGTACGGCGATTCTTATGACTCAAGAATTATAAACTTAGCACCGCCGTTATTTCATAGCACTTGGAGCACGCCATTTGATGTGGAATTTTAAATCCGCTGTGCTTTATACTTTTATGCTCGTAAGATCTGTGCTTCTCCTGTCTGTAGAAATACTGTGTACATACTAGGAGCAAACTTGTTAGAATCTTAGTTTGTTTTGTCATTAATCACCAAAACCCTCAATTAGGGTTGATTGCACTTACACTCACAACACAACCCGGCGAGTTCACAACTCAAATGAAGCTCTAGTTGCTATCACAAAGAATCAAATGCGCGGAATTGAAGTCTTGGTGCTTAGGAATGCTTAGAGAATGCTTGGTGTACTCCTCCATGCGCCTAGGGGTCCATTTTATAGCCCCAAGGCAGCTAGGAGCCGTTGATAACATTCCAGGAAGACAATTCTTGCCTTCAGTCGCTTGGCGCACCGGACACTGTCCGGTGCGGATCTCTTTCCTTATTTGGCGAAGCCAACCGTTGCAGTCTTGGAGCCGTTGGCGCACTGGACATTGTCCGGTGCACACCGGACAGTCCGGTGCCCCTTCCGACCGTTGGCACTTGCCACGCGTCGCGCGCGGATTCCGCGGCCGACCGTTGGCCCGGCTGACTATTGGCTCACCGGACAGCCCGGTGATTTTTAGCCGTACTCCGCCGACGAAGTCCCGAGAGCAGCAAGTTCGCAGATGTCAGCCTGGCGCACCGGACAGTCCGGTGCACCCAGACTGAGCTGCATTTTGGCTGTACTTAGCCAACTTTTCTTCAAAACAATTTCTCCTGTTTCTAGCACTTAGACACAATACATTAGTCTTCAAATCAATGTACCAAGTCTAGAAACATACCTTTTCTCTTGATTTTCACTTTTTGAGTCCTTTGCACAATTTAACACTTAGGCACTTGTGTTGGACACTTAATCACCAAAATACTTAGAAATGGCCCAAGGGCACATTTCCCTTTCAATATGGGTCAAAGTAGCCTGGACCAGGCTGCCAATACTGCTGAGGCGGAGGAGGAGGTGGAGGTGGAGGCATCTGCTCTGCCTCATCTTCATGATTTGCTCCTGCATCATAACCAGGGTCTTCCTCATCATCTGGGAAGGGAGTGAGTGGCCTGGTGAGAAACCCAATTTCATTCTTGAAGGGTCTAAACGGTGTATGAACTATCTCACAGGGCCCCTCAAATCTTGTCTTTGCTTTGATGAGAGCCATAATATAAGGCGCATAGGCTAAATTCTAGTTTTTGTCCATTTTCAGATCATTTAGCTGTCTCATCATGAAGAGCACAATATTCATTACCTCACCATTCATGACATGGTGGATAATGTTTCAGAATTTGTCTCGAATTTTGCTCTTATCCCCACTCTTAGGAAGAATAATGACTCTTGCAATCTTGTTGATCACAGCAGGATGATGCCTCAGTCCTGCTGTCTCTCCAAACCTCCTAGGTATGTCCAGCCTTGCTGGCTCATAAAATTGCACAAAGTCCTCAAAATTATCTTCAGTGTAGAGATCAATCCCGGCTGAAATGATGCCATAATTTAGACTATTGGCAGCAGCAAAATCAGCAAATGTGGCAGAATATCTCTTGAATCCTGTCATCCAAGTGATGGATTCCTCTTCTATATCAATTTCTGTTGTGGCTAGGAATTGCTTGACTGCCATCTCACTGAAATCAGTTCTCTGCCCCATAAACTGATACAGACCACATGTCTCAAACTTAGGAATCAGGTCCTCCATAACTGATTGTCCTAGCATGAAAGTGCAATCAATCACCTGATGTTTGTGAAAGTTGGTATCCATCAATGTGCCCCAAAAAACATCAAATTGGAGCTGAGTGTGGAAGAATTGAACATTTGTGTCAGATGGCAGAGTATATTGATTCACAGTTCTCCTTGAGCAGTATTCAGCCATAGAAAACCTCCTCTTTGGAAATGTCCATCCTGTGATGTCAATTGGGTAGTCAGGATGTGTATGAGGAATGTCTTCTGTGTCCATAGATTCACTGCCCTCAGCTGAAGATTGGGCCTCTGAATTAGTGGTTGGAGTGTAGTCAGCATCGTCTGCACGAGGGCGCTTTGATTGGAAGCGACATGCAAGCTTCTTGCGAAGACCATCCAGACCACTGCAATAAATATGACAAACATCCATAGATGAATAGTTGATACCAATCGCCACAATCATAGAGAAAAGAAGTGCAATGCTCTGTCAGGGTCCGGACTGTCCGCGCTAGGGAGCCGGACTGTCCGCGCCACAGGTCCGGACGGTCCGCGCTCACCAGGCGGACGGTCCGCGACCGGCCAGGGGCGACTCTCTCTAGAACCCTAGTCGCCTCAATCATTGAAATGTCGATTCCGCAGAAAATATCCATCCAAACGCAATCAAATTTTTGCACAACGCTCATAATGAGTAGCACTAATAATTCCACCAATCAGATTTGTAAAACTATTGTTCAATTCTAGATCAGAGAGGAAATCCGAATAATCCCAAAGTTGAAGAGATTTGATGAAATCCATAAGATTATGAAATACCAGGATGACGACATGTTGGTTGAACTTTTCCACAAGCTTGCGGACTGTCCGTGCGCAACTTCTCTTCTCCATCCGCGCACAATCGACGAAAGTGACCTTTTTGGCGATAGGGGAGCGAGAGAGGAGATGCAATGAGCAGAAATGACAAGTTTGCTGCCTCTGCCCGGCTTTACTGCCTGTCGCGGACGGTCCGCGCAGGGTTGGCAGACGATCCGCGCCCTAATGCATTCAGACTGTCTGCACTTCTGACCGGACTGTCCAGTTCCTGATACTGCGGACGGTCCGCGGTCCATGGGCGGACGGTCCGCGGCCTGATACTCAGTTTTCCAAATTCTGTCCACTTTCTAATTTTGAATTTCAAATCTGAATTGATGCTCATATATGGACATTTCGACCAATCCAAGGGTTAGTATGCATGCATAAACACATCATGTAATTGAGGAATGCAATTTTTTCATATCAAACTACTTAGATCAATTTAAAATGAAAAATTCATCAAAAATCCAAATAAATAGCGTAGAGAGTATATTTAGAGCCGAAATGCAATACTACACATGTGCGATCAACTTCAAGCCACATTTGAGAGATCGATTACATTCATTTCACTTCTTAGAGTATAAAATCTCGTTTCATCCAATGGCTTTGTAAAAATGTCGGCTAATTGATCATCTATACTAATGGAATAAATAGAGATATCTCCCTTTCCAACATGATCCCTTAAGAAGTGATGTCGTATATCAATATGCATAGTTCTTGAGTGTTGGACCGGATTTGTAGCCAATTTTACCGCACTCTCATTATCACACATGAGAGGCACATTCTTGAAAATATTTCCATAATCCAATAGAGTTTGTTTCATCCATAATAGTTGAGCACAACAATTTCCGGCCGATATATAGTTGAGCAACCGAATTTTATTTTTTTAGAGGACCATGAAACAAGAGATCTACCAAGAAATTGACAACAACCGGATGTGCTTTTTCTATCAACTTTGCACCCCGCATAGTCCGAGTCCGAATATCCAATTAATTCAAATTGAGCACCTTTGGGATACCATAGACCAATATTGGGAGTATACTTCAAATATCTTAGAATTCTTTTTGCGGCCTTCAAGTGAATCTCTCTAGGTGAAGCTTGAAATCGAGCACACATGCAAACACTAAACATAAATCGGGCCTAGATGCGGTAATATAAAGTAAACAACCAATTATTGAATGATAAAGTTTTTGATCAACCATAGTACCTCCTTCATCTTAGTCTAGATGACCATTTGTTGCCATAGGAGTCTTGATAGGCTTTGCATTTTCTAAGCCAAACTTCTTGAGCATGTCCTTCAAATATTTTGATTGACTTATAAAAAATCCATCTTTCAATTGTTTGATTTGAAGACCAAGAAAGAAGCTCAATTCTCCTATCATAGACATTTCAAATTCTTTTGACATCATTTTTCCAAATTCCTCACAAAATAATTCATTAGTAGATCCAAAAATCATATCATTAACATAAATTTGACAAACAAATAAGTCTTGGCCAATTCTTTTAGTGAATAGAGTAGTGTCAACCTTCCCAATTTTAAAGTCTTTGGAAAGCAAGAAATCCCTAAGCCTTTCATACCAAGCGTGTGGAGCTTGCTTAAGCCCATAGAGAGCTTTAGAAAACTTGAACACATGGTTAGATCTTTTGGGTCCTCAAAACCGGGAGGTTGTTCAACATACACTAGTTCACTAATCTTACCATTTAGAAAGACACTCTTTACATCCATTTGGTAGAGCTTGATATTATGTGCACAAGCATAAGCAAGAAGAATCCGGATTGCTTCTAATCTTGCCACGGGAGCAAATGTCTCCCCAAAATCCAATCCCTCAATTTGAGTATATCCTTATGCAACTAATCTTGCCTTGTTTCTTACTACTACACCATCTTCATTGTGCTTGTTGCGAAACACCCATTTTGTACCAATAACATTGTGGTTCTTTGGTCTCTCAACAAGCTCCCAAACTTCATTTCGAGTGAAGTTATTTAATTCTTCATGCATTGCATTCACCCAATCAACATCAAGTAGAGCTTCATCTACAAGGTTAGGTTCCATACAAGATACAAAAGAGAAATGTTCACAAAATGAAGCTATGCGAGAGCAAGTTTGAACACCCTTACTAATATCACCCACAATTTGATCAACCGGGTGATCCTTCACAATAGAATGATGAATTCTTGATACCGTTTGATAATTGCTAGTTGAAGCATTAGGAGGAACCAAATGTCTTGAAGTACCTTGATCATGAGTATCCATAATTTCATCATTTGTTGGCTTTGGTGATCTTCTTCATTTACAGTTGAAGATGAAGGAATGACAACCACACTATTTTCATCATCATCTTCCTTTGGCTTTATTTCACCAATGGCCATTGTTTTCATTGCATTTTTCAATTGAGTTCCACCAACATCATCAAGATTGTCACTTTCATCTTGAGACCCATTTGTTTCATCAAACTCAACATCATATGCTTATTCAATAATACCATGAGTTTTATTGAAGACTCTATAAGCCTTACTATTTGATGAATATCCAAGAAGAAAACCGTCATCACATTTCTTCTCAAATTTAGAAAGTCGGCTTCCCTTTCTCAAAATATAACATTTACAACCGAATACCCTAAAATATGAGATATTTGGCTTTCTACCAATGAGCAATTCATAGGGAGTTTTCTTCAAAAGCTTGTGACAATATAGTCTATTTGATGAATGACAAGCGGTGTTTATTCCCTCGTCCCAATAAGAATCTGATACATTATATTCCACTAACATAGACCTAGCCATATCAATGAGAGTCCTATTCTTTCTTTCAACATTACCATTTTGTTCCGGGGTATATTTGGAAGATAATTCATGTTTAATACCCTTATCATCACAATATTCATCAATTCTTGCATTTTTGAATTCAGACCCATTATCACTTCTAACTTTCTTGATATCAAAATCAAATTGATTTTGAGCCAATATAGCAAATGACTTGAATGTTTCAAACACATTAGATTTATCTCGAAGAAAATAAACCCAAGTGAATCTTGAATAATCATCCACAATCACAAGACAATAGGAATTACCACCAATACTCACAAATGATGTGGGCCCAAATAAATCCATGTGAAGTAATTCCAAAGGTCGATGAGTGGACATTTGACTTTTATTTGGATGAGTATTAGCCACTTGCTTCCCGGCTTGACAAGAGCCACACAATTTGTTCTTCTCAAACTTCACATCTTTCAAGCCCCGAACTAAGTCATGCTTGGTTAACCGATTGAGTTGCTTCATTCCAACATGACCAAGTCTTCTATGCCATAACCAACCTAGTGAAGCCTTTGAGAATAAGCAAGTTGTGAGCTTTGCCTCACTAGATGAGAAATCAACAAGATAAAGATTTTCATGTCTAAAACCTTTAAACTTAAGATTGCTACTATCAACACTAGAGATAATAACATCATCAACCGTGAAATTGCAACTAAATCCTAAATCACATAATTGAGCTACGGATAGTAAATTGCAACATTTTCATATCTCCGGTCATGTGTTGAGTGCATCCACTATCTAACACCCAATGATTCCCTCCCACCTTGTAGTTCACCTACAAAAGGAAATCAATCTCTTTTAGGTACCCAAACTTGCTTGGGTCCTTGGATGTTAGTGACCAAGGTCTTTGGCACCAAAATAGCTTTCTTTTGTTGAGTGCATCCACTATCTAACACCCACATATACATCATCAACCGGTCATAACATCATCAACCATGAAATTGCAACATTTTCATATCTCCGGTCATGTGTTGAGTGCATCCACTATCTAACACCCAATGATTCCCTCCCGCCTTGTAGTTCACCTACAAAAGGAAATCAATCTCTTTTAGGTACCCAAACTTGCTTGGGTCCTTGGATGTTAGTGACCAAGGTCTTTGGCACCAAAATAGCTTTCTTTTTGTTTCCAACAATTGAAGTACCAACAAATCTAGCATGAACACCTTTTGCATTATGAGAAAGAACATAACAATGCTCAAAACAAGTGGATGATACATTTTTGAGCTTAGGACAATTTTTCTTAACATGTCCCTTCTTGTGACACTTGTGACACACTTTGTCACATCCTTTCACAAACAATGTCTTTTACTTTATAAAAGCATTCTTTCCTTTCTTGGGAACATATCCAAGACCCTCACGGTTAAGTGAGCACCGTTGACTTCCCAATATGAAATCCAATTTAGCCTTTCCACCATATGCCTTTTCTAGGTCATGAGTTAGAGCATTTACTCTATCTACTAACATTTCATTCTCAACAATGATCTTTGATTCATCAAGAGCAATATTATCATTCATGAGAGAAATTTTGCATTTATCACAAATAGTGTTAGTAGGTAGTGGTTCACTTGTAAGACTATCAAGTAAGTCATAAGTGATTCCAACATCCTCAGTGACCACCACAACTTCATGCACAATAGATGATTTTTGAGCATCCACAAGCTTCTCACAATTTTCTTTTAGATCATTGTGAGAGGTCTTGAGCTCCTCAAAAGACACTTGGAGGTTTTTATACAATTCCTTCAAGGTCTTAAATTTTTATTTTTCTTTGTGCATGTAGTCATCGGCCTCACCTAACATTCTAACAAGATCATCATATGAATAGCCATCATCATCAACATCATCAACATCATCATCATCATTTATATCATTAATATCGGCAGGGGCGGACCCAGCGGGTGGTCCATATGGGCCACGGCACACCCTAAGATCATACAAGGTTACTTAGCATAGTGGTGTAAGTACTATCTTTTGAACTTGACAGTCAAGGATCGAGCCTCATTGATGTCTATTTTTTGTTTCTTTTTTTTATATTTTTCCTGGCACACCCTAAGTCTAGCAGCTGGGTCCGCTACTGATATCGGTGATGATTTTTACCTTAGCTTCTCCCTTTGCCATGAGACAATGGGGGGATGAGAAGAGTGAGGGAGCTTCCTTGATGGCAATTCCGGCATTGAGCTTGGATGAGGTGTCATCATCATCATCATCCGAGTCCCATTCAACTAGGTAGGCTTTGTCATCTTTCTTTTTGTTGTATAATTTCTTTTTCTTCTTATCACTTTCATCCTTGCCCTTCTTCTTCTTGGTAGGGCAATTCATGGCAATGTGACCGGGTTCCCCACACTCAAAACACTTTCTATCATTGAAATCATTTCTTCTTAATGTTTGACCTCTTCTAGGTTGACCTCTCTTCATCTTCATGAATTTATTGAATTTCCTTACAAATAGAGCCATATCACCATCACTCTCACTTTCATTTTCTTCATCATTGCTATCTTCTTTTTCAATTTCCTTAGAGGCTTTAGCTTTAAGAGCTATTGATTCATTTTTCACTTTCTTTGCCAAACTTAAAGTATCGGCTTGAGACTTCTTGAATATATCTTGAGTAAGAATTTCCCTCAATACTTCGGTTGGATAAGTTGTAGATAGATCACTCCTTACTAACATTGTCACAATGGTCTCATATTTCTCCGGAAGTGATCTAAGGAACTTATGAGTGAAATCCACATCCGGTACATTAAAACCAAGTCCCTTGAGTTCATTCACTATCTCATTTAACCGGTTGAACATATCGGATACACTCTCATCTTCTTTCATAATAAACTGCTCAAACTTCCCTTTGCACACATATAGCTTGGCACTCTTCACAATTGTAGTTCCTTCATGAATTCCCATTAGCTTAATCCAAATCTCATGAGCGGTTGTGAGATTCTTGATGCGATTGAACTCATTTATATCAAGAGCATCATAGAATACATTCATGGCTTGATCATTTGTAAGGATATTCTCATTGTCACTAATGGATGGTTCATCTTCTTTCAACACAACAAATCCATCCCTGACAATTGGCCAAATTTTTCCACCCATTGCTCTAAGATGCATTGACATTCTTATTTTCCAATAGTCATAGTTATTTCCATCAAAATGCGGTGGCTTCCCAATGTGCACATTGTTGTTACTAGCCATTTTGTCCTACTCCGGGATGATTAGATCCACAAACAATGGAGTCCTTGGCTCCGATACCACTTGTAGGATCTAGGACACCGGCTAGAGGGGGGTGAATAGACGGTTTTGACTAAAATAAAAAAACTAGGGAAATTTAATCAATATAAAAAAGGTATAAATTCTCTAGTGATAACAAGTAAACAATCTATGAGAATCAACTAAGGTGATTGAATACTTGAAGAACAATATGCAAAACACTAATCACTTGCACGACAATAAGTAATGCAAGAAAGTAAAGACACTGAATTTTATCCCGTGGTATCGGTGATTTGCCGATCACCCCTAATCCACGTTGAGGTGGACTTCAAGCTCTCACTTGCTCCTTTATCAAGACACAGCTTGATCTTTGAGCCAAGTGGACAAGAAATCACTCAATACCTCGATTCCACTAATGTCACCTTTGCCGCTCCGGCGAGGTAGGCGCGAACCCCTCACAATCAACACCGCGGCTTCTCCACAATCTTCTTGGTGAGCTCGACGGAGACAATCACCCGAGCCGTTGTAGGATCTAGGACACTGGCTAGAGGGGGGGTGAATAGACGGTTTTGACTGAAATCAAAAACACTAGGGAAATTTAATCAATATAACAAGAGGAATAAATTCTCTAGTGATAACAAGTAAACAATCTATGAGAATCAACTAAGGTGATTGAATACTTGAAGAACAATATGCAAAACACTAATCACTTGCACGACAATAAGTAATGCAAGAAAGTAAAGACACCGAATTTTATCCCGTGGTATCGGTGATTTGCCGATCACCCCTAATCCACGTTGAGGTGGACTTCAAGCTCTCACTTGCTCCTCTATCAAGACACGGCTTGATCTTTGAGCCAAGTGGACAAGAAATCACTCAATACCTCGATTCCACTAATGTCACCTTTGCCGCTCCGGCGAGGTAGGCGCGAACCCCTCACAATCAACACCCCGGCTTCTCCACAATCTTCTTGGAGAGCTCGACGGAGACAATCACCCGAGCCGTCTAGGAGGCGGCAACCTCCAAGAGTAACAAGCCAATGACGCTTGCTCGGTATACCACCTAGTGCCTCAAGAATCACCGAATGATGCAAATGCACTAGGAACCCTCAATCTCTCACTAGAATGCAATCTCAAGCAAAGAGTGTGAGAGAGTGAGTTAGAGGATCACAAATGAGCTCAATGTGTGCAAGGAATGGCTAAGAGAGGTCTCACACACGAGCTACCCTTGTATTTATAGTCCCCCACCAAATTCCAACCGTTATGAGCAGAAAGGACCTGTTCGGCGCACACGCGGACGGTCCGCGCCCTAGGGACGGACAGTCCGCCGTACGCATAACGGCTATAATTCCCGTTTGAAATCTATCAGAGTTGTCAGAAAAGTTAGGTCTAGACAGTTCGCCCACCATGGCCGGACCGTCCGTGACCTGGCAACTTGAAGCACCCGGACCTCTGACCAAGACCAGTTAACACGGGCGGACCGTCCGCCTATAAGGCCGGACGGTCCGAGACCTGAGACAGTACTGTCCGGACTTATCCTCCGGACAGTCTGTAGTACAATTCCTAAAAACCACACAGTCCCTGCCCAAACCATATTTGGCACCTGCGGACTGTCCGCCCATCAAAGTCGGACGGTCCGCACTATAATTCAGGGACTGTCCCGAAAGCAGCCTTCTCTGGTCAGGACTGCGGACGGTCCGGCCCTAAGGCCCGGACGGTCCACAGTGCAAAGGAACAAAATAGGTCCGAAGTGGTCAGACTTCGGACCCCTCTGGTGGATCGCGGACGGTCCGCCTTCAAGACCCGGACGGTCCGCGCATCCAAGACTTTGCACTTTTCAAACAAGCTTTTGAAGGAAGTTTTAACTCATGAAATTTGAAGCGTCGTTAGTCCTCATGCAAATGCAACCACTAGATGCTCTATGAGGCACTAAGTTTTACACAGATCAAAGTCATTGACCCCTCTTAATAGTACGGCTATCTAGCCTACTAATCCGGTCAAGTATCTTCTCTAAACTCCTCAAGACCGGCAAAACGAAACCTATGATATACCTTTGCCTTCACTTGATCCACAACCAATGCTTATGAATCTCCAAGATTTCCTGTTTTATGTGGTCCAACCCTGCATTCTTATTTCTCCAAGAATCGTTAGCCCACAAGCAGTTGTCATTAATTACCAAAACATAACCAAGGGGCCTAGATGATTCACAATCTTCCCCTTTTGGTAATTGATGACAACACTACATAATATATTAAAGAGAAGTTTAGTTTTTCCAAATCTCGCTCATACCTTAGGTATAAGATGGATTTTGAAGATGAGTTTCGTAGGACTTATCTTGATTTGAAGTTCTGTCCGAGAGATAGATAAATCCCAATTGAAACTCAGAATGTAAGGAAGGCTCCCCCTATGTGTGTGCAGGATTATTTCAAGCTGAAGATATAACACACATGATAGATCGGAGTTTTGATGGAGACCTTCCTACAGTCATGGTTATCTACGCATACAAGAGATGATATGTAAAGTAAGCGCAGCAATTATAATCACTCCTCGATTAACCATACACAGAGTAATTTGAACTAAACATAGTTCAACCCACAGAATATTACAAATAATTGTCCACAGGCATAAGACATAGAGTTCAAAGTTCAAATAGTAGTAGCCAGTACCAAGTACATAAGACATAAAATAGTGCATGCGACATAAATTGGTAAGCATGCACATGCACGGTCTCAATTTCCACATAGACCAACTCCCCCTGAATGTGACAACTGCTCTTCTCTTTCTTCACTTCTCTCCCCCTTTGGCATCAATTGCCACAAAGGAGAGGCTTCACTGATCACTTGGTGGAGGATGCATGTTATAGTAGTGAGTGCTGAAGGTGTCAAAAAGAGAGGAGAACTGGCCAAAGTCTTGCTGGAGTTGTTGCTGCCTCTGACTGATCTCATGCATGCTGTCATTGGTAGAGAGGTTGTCAAATTGATTAGACAGAGCTCCCATGTTATCCTGAAAACTCTACTGCATATTGTTAAGTCTGGTCATGATAGGATCAGTGACATTAGTTTGAATGTGATCACGAAATCCAGAATACTCAGCGTTGAGCGCATCCCAGTTACTGTCAAAACTGGATTGCATGACATCCAGACATTGATCCATATGTGTCATCATTCCCTCAAAGCGAGTATCAAGATGGGTCTGAAGCCCTTGCTGCATATTTTGAAAATATGGGTCAAAGTAGCCTGGACCAGGCTGCCAATACTGCTGAGGCTGAGGAGGAGGTGGAGGAGGAGGCATCTGCTCTGCCTCAGCATCATGAGCTGCTGCTGCATCATAACCAGGGTCTTCCTCATCATCTGGGAAGGGAGTGAGAGGCCTGGTGAGGAACCCAATTTCATTCTTAAAGGGTCTGAACGGTGTATGAACTATCTCGCAGGGCCCCTCAAATCTTGTCTTTGCTTTGATGAGAGCCATAATATAAGGCGCATAGGCTAGGTTCTGGTTTTTATCCATTTTCAAATCATTGAGTTGTCTCATCATGAAGAGCACAATATTCATTACCTCAACATTCATGACATGGTGGATAATGTTCCAAAATTTGTCTCGAATTTTGCCCTTATCCCCACTCTTGGGAAGAATAGTGACTCTTGCAATCTTGTTGATCACAGCAGGATGATGCCTCAGTCCTGTTGTCTCTCCAAACCTCCTAGGTATGCCCAACCTTGCTGGCTCATAGAATTGCACAAAGTCCTCAAAATTATCTTCAGTGTAGAGATCTAGCCCAGCTGAAATGATGCCATAATTCAGACTGTTGGCAGCAGCAAAATCAACAAAAGTTGCAGAGTATCTCTTGAATCCAGTCATCCAAGTGATGGATTCCTCTTCTATATCAATTTGTGCTGTGGCCAGGAATTGCTTGACTGCCATCTCACTGAAGTCAGTTCTCTGCCCCATAAACTGATATAGACCACATGTCTCAAATTTAGGAATCAGATCCTCCATGACTGATTGTCCCAGCATGAAGGACCAATCAATTACCTGATGTTTATGAAAATTTGTATCCATCAATGTGCCCCAAAAAACATCAAATTGGAGCTGAGTATGGAAAAATTGAACATTGGTGTCAGATGGCAGAGAGTATTGATTCACAGTGCGCCTTGAGCAGTATTCAGCCATAGAAAACCTCCTCTTTGAAAATTTCCATCATGTGATATCAATTGGGTAGTCAGGATGTATATGAGGAATGTCTTCCGTGTCCATAGATTCAGTGCCCCTAGCTGAAGATTGGGCCTCTGAATCAGTAGTTGGAGTGTAGTCAGCATCATCTGCACGAGGGCGCTTTGATTTGAAGCGACCTGCAAGCTTCTTGCGGAGACCACTCAAACCACTACAATAAATGTGACATACATACAGAGATGAATAGTTGATACCAATCACCACAATCAAAGAGAAAAGAACTGCATTGCTCTGGCAGGGTCCGGACTGTCCGTGCTAGGGGGCCAGACTGTCCGTGCCACAGGTCCGGACGGTCCGCGCCCACTAGGCGGACGGTCCGCGACCGGCCAGGGGCGACTCCCTAGAACCCTAGTCGCCTCAATCGTTGAAGTGATGAAGCCGCAGAGAATATCCATCCAAATGCGTTCAAATTTTTGCACAACATTCATGGAGAGTAGCACTAACAATCCCACCAATCAGATTTGTAAAACTATTGCTCAATTCTAGATCAGAGAGAAAATCCAAATAATCCCAAATTGAAGAGATTTGATGAAATCCATAAGACTATGAAATACCGTGATGACGACATGTTGGTTGAACTTTTCTCAAGCTGTCGGACTGTCTGTGCGTAACTTCCCTTCTCCGTCCGCGCACAATCGACAAAGGAGACCTTTTTGGCGAGTAGAGAGCGAGAGAGGAGTTGCAAAGAGTGGAAATAACAAGTATGCTGCCTCTGCCCGACTTTTAGTGCCTGTCGCGGACGGTCCGCGCAGGGGCGGCGGACGGTCCGCGGCCTGATGAATTTAGACTGTTTGCGTTCCTAACCGGACTGTCTAGTTCCTGATACGGCGGACGGTCTGCGGTCCATGGGCGGACGGTCCGCGGCCTGATACGCAGTTTTCCAATGTCTGTTCACGTTCTGATTTTGAATTTCAAATCCGAATTGGTGCTCATATATGGATATTTCGACCAATCCAAGGGTTAGTATGCATGCATATACATATTATGTAATTGAGTGATGCAAATTTTTCATATCAAACTACTTAGATCAATTTAAGATTAAAAATGCATCAAAATACCAAATAAATAGCGTAGAGAGCATATTTAGAACCGAAATGCAATACTACACATGTGCGATCAACTTCAAGCCACATTTGAGAGATCGATCACATTCATTTCACTTCTTAGAGAACAAAATCTCGTTTCATCCAATGGCTTTGTAAAAATGTCGGCTAATTGATCATCCGTACCAATGGAATAAATAGAGATATCTCCCTTTCCAACATGATCCCTTAAGAAGTGATGCCGTATATCAATATGCTTAGTTCTTGAGTGTTGGACCAGATTTGTAGCCAATTTTACCGCACTCTCTTTATCACACATGAGAGGCACATTCTTGAAAATAATCCCATAATCCAATAGAGTTTGTTTCATCCATAATAGTTGAGCACAACAATTTGCGGCCGATATATATTCCGCCTCGGCGGTAGAGAGAGCAACCGAATTTTGTTTTTTAGAAGACCATGAAACAAGAGATCTACCAAGAAATTGACAACAACCGGAGGTGCTTTTTCTATCAACTTTGCACCCCACATAGTCCGAGTCCGAATATCCAATTAATTCAAATTGAGCACCTTTGGGATACCATAGACCAATATTGGGAGTATACTTCAAATATCTTAGGATTCTTTTTGCGACCTTCAAGTGAATCTCTCTAGGTGAAGCTTGAAATCGAGCACACATGCACACACTAAACATAACATCGGGCCTAGCTAGATGCGGTAATATAAAGCAAACTACCAATTATTGAACGATAAAGTTTTTGATCAACCATAGTACCTCCTTCATCTATCTAGATGACCATTTGTTGCCATTGGAGTCTTGATAGGCTTTGCATTTTCTAAACCAAACTTCTTGAGCATGTCCTTCAAATATTTTGATTGACTTATAAAAATTCCATCTTTCAATTGTTTGATTTGAAGACCAAGAAAGAAGCTCAATTCTCCTATCATAGACATTTCAAATTCTTTCGACATCATTTTTCCAAATTCCTCACAAAATAATACATTAGTAGATCCAAAAATAATATCATCAACATAGATTTGACAAACAAATAAGTCTTTGCCAATTCTTTTAGTGAATAGAGTAGTGTCAACCTTCCTAATTTTAAAGTCTTTGGAAAGCAAGAAATCCCTAAGCCTTTCATACCAAGCGCGTGGAGCTTGCTTAAGCCCATAGAGAGCTTTAGAAAGCTTGAACACATGTTTAGGTCTTTTGGGGTCCTCAAAACCGGGAGGTTGTTCAACATACACTAGTTCACTAATCTTACCATTTAGAAAAGCACTCTTTACATCCATTTGGTAGAGCTTGATATTATGTGCACAAGCATAAGCAAGAAGAATCTGGATTGCTTCTAATCTTGCCACGGGAGCAAAAAGTCTCCCCAAAATCTAATCCCTCAATTTGAGTATATCCTTGTGCCACTAATCTTGCCTTATTTCTTACTACTACACCATCTTCATTGTGCTTGTTGTGAAACACCCATTTTGTACCAATAACATTGTGGTTCTTTGGTCTCTCAACAAGCTCCCAAACTTCATTTCGAGCGAAGTTATTTAATTCTTCATGCATTGCATTCACCCAATCAACATCAAGTAGAGATTCATCTACACGGTTAGGTTCCATACAAGATACAAAAGAGAAATGTTCACAAAATGAAGCTATGCAAGAGCGAGTTTGAACACCCTTACTAATATCACCCACAATTTGATCAACCGGGTGATCCTTCACAATAGAATGATGAATTCTTGATACCGTTTGATAATTGCTAGTTGAAGCATTAGGAGGAACCAAATGTCTTGAAGTACCTTGATCATGAGTATCCATATTTTCATCATTTTGTTGGCTTTGGTGATCTTCTTCATTTAGAGTTGAAGAAGAAGGAATGACAACCACACTATTTTCATCATCATCTTCCTTTGGCTTTATTTCACCAATGGCCATTGTTTTCATTGCATTTATCAATTGAGTTCCACCAACATCATCAAGATTATCACTCTCATCTTGAGACCCATTTGTTTCATCAAACTCAACATCATATGCTTCTTCAATAATACCATGAGTTTTGTTGAAGACTCTATAAGCCTTACTATTTGATGAATATCCAAGAAGAAAACCCTCATCACATTTCTTCTCAAATTTAGAAAGCCGGCTTCCCTTTCTCAAAATATAACATTTGCAACCGAATACCCTAAAATATGAGATATTTGGCTTTCTACCAATGAGCAATTCATATGGAGTTTTCTTTAAAAGCTTGTGACAATATAGTCTATTTGATGAATGACAAGCAGTGTTTATTGTCTCGGCCCAATAAGAATCTGATATATTATATTCCGCTAACATAGACCTAGCCATGTCAATGAGAGTCCTATTCTTTCTTTCAACAATACCATTTTGTTCCGGGGTATATTTGGAAGAGAATTCATGTTTAATACCCTTGTCATCACAATATTCATCAATTCTTGCATTTTTGAATTCCGACCCATTGTCACTTCTAACTTTCTTGATATCAAAATCAAATTGATTTTGAGCCAATATAGCAAATGACTTGAATGTTTCAAACACATTAGATTTATCTCGAAGAAAATAAACCCAAGTGAATCTTGAACAATCATCAGCAATCACAAGACAATAAGAATTACCACCAATACTCACAAAAGATGTGGGCCCAAATAAATCCATGTGAAGTAATTCCAAAGGTCGATGAGCGGACATTTGACTTTTATTTGGATGAGTATTTGCCACTTGCTTCCCGGCTTGACAAGAGTTACACAATTTGTTCTTCTCAAACTTCACATCTTTTAAGCCACGAACTAAGTCATGCTTGGTTAACCGATTGAGTTGCTTCATTCCAACATGACCAAGTCTTCTATGCCATAACCAACCTAGTGAAGGTATCGAGAATAAGCAAGTTGTGAGCTTTGTCTCATTAGATGAGAAATCAACAAGATAAAGATTTTCATGTCTAAAACCTTTAAACTTAAGATTGCTACCATCAACACTAGAGATAATAACATCTTCAACCGTGAAATTGCAACTAAATCCTAAATCACATAATTGAGCTACGAATAGTAAATTAAAATTCAAAGACTCAACCAAGAGCACATTTGATATGGAATGATCATTTAAAATAGCAATTTTACCCAATCCTTTAACCTTTCCTTTGCGATTATCTCCAAATGTGATACTATCATAATTTGAGCAATCTTCCTCACTCATTTGGGTGAACATTTTCATATCTCCTGTCATGTGTTGAGTGCATCCACTATCTAACACCCAATGATTCCCTCTCGCCTTGTAGTTCACCTACAAAAGGAAATTAATCTCTTTTAGGTACCCAAACTTGCTTGGGTCCTTGGATGTTAGTGACCAAGGTCTTTGGCACCCAAATAGCTTTATTTTTGTTTCCAACAATTGAAGTACCAATAAATTTAGCATGAACACCTTTTGCATTATGAGAAAGAACATAACAATGCTCAAAACAAGTGGAGGATACATTTTTGAGCTTAGGACAATTTTTCTTAACATGTCCCTTCTTGTGACACTTGTGACACACTTTGTCACATTCTTTCACAAACAATGTCTTTTGCTTTATAAAAGCATTCTTTCCTTTCTTGGGAACATATCCAAGACCTTCACGGTTAAGTGAGCACCGTTGACTTCCCAATATGAAATCCAATTTAGCCTTTCCACCATATGCCTTTTCTAGGTCATGAGTTAGAGTATTTACTCTATCTACTAACACTTCATTCTCAACAATGTTTTTTGATTCATCAAGAGCAATATTATCATTGAGAGAAATTTTGCATTTATCACAAATAGAGTTAGTAGGTGGTGGTTCACTTGTAAGACTATCAAGTAAGTCACAAGCGACTCCAACATCCTTAGCGACCACCACAACTTCATGCATAATAGATGATTTTTGAGCATCCGCAAGCTTCTCACAATTTTCTTTTAGGTCATTGTGAGAGGTCTTGAGCTCCTCAAAAGACACTTGGAGGTTTTTATACAATATCTTCAAGGTCTTAAATTTTTCTTTTTTTTGTGCATGTAGTCATCGGCCTCACCCAACATTCTAACAAGATCATCATATGAATAGCCATCATCATCAACATCATCAACATCATCATCATCATTTATATCATTTAGATCGGTGATGATTTTTACCTTAGCATCTCCCTTTGCCATGAGACAATGGGGGGATGAGAAGAGCGAGGGAGCTTCCTTGATGGCAATTCTGGCATTAAGCTTAGATGAGGTGTCATCATCATCATCATCTGAGCTATCATCCGAGTCCCATTCAACAAGGTAGGCTTTGCCATCTTTCTTCTTGTTGTAGAATTTCTTTTTCTTCTTGTCACTTTCATCTTTGCCCTTCTTCTTCTTGCTTGGGCAATTCATGGCAATGTAGAATTTCTCCTTACTAACATTGTCACAATGGTCTCATATTTCTCCGGAAGTGATCTAAGGAACTTATGAGTGAAATCCACATCCGGTACATTGAAACCAAGTCCCTTGAGTTCATTCACTATCTCATTTAACCGGTTGAACATATCGGATACACTCTCATCTTCTTTCATAATAAATTGCTCAAACTTCCCTTTGCACACATATAGTTTGGCACTCTTCACAATTGTAGTTCCTTCATGAATTTCCATTAGCTTAATCCAAATCTCATGAGCGGTTGTGAGATTCTTGATGCGATTGAACTCATTTATATCAAGAGCATCATAGAAGACATTCATGGCTTGATCATTTGTAAGGATATTCTCATTGTCACTAACGGATGGTTCATCTTCTTTCAACACAACAAATCCATCCCTGACAATTGGCCAAATTTTTCCACCCATTGCTCTAAAATGCATTGACATTCTTATTTTCCAATAGTCATAGTTATTCCCATCAAAATGCGGTGGCTTCCCAATGTGCACATTGTTGTTACTAGCCATTTTGTCCCACTCCGGGATGATTAGATCCACAAACAATGGAGTCCCCGGCTCCGATACCACTTGTAGGATCTAGGACCCCGGCTAGAGGGGGGTGAATAGACGGTTTTGACTAAAATAAAAAACACTAGGGAAATTTAATCAATATAACAAGAGGAATAAATTCTCTAGTGATAACAAGTAAACAATCTATGAGAATCAACTAAGGTGATTGAATATTTGAAGAACAATATGCAAAACACTAATCACTTGCACGACAATAAGTAATGCAAGAAAGTAAAGACACCGAATTTTATCCCGTGGTATCGGTGATTTGCCGATCACCCCTAATCCACGTTGAGGTGGACTTCAAGCTCTCACTTGCTCCTCTATCAAGACACGGCTTGATCTTTGAGCCAAGTGGACAAGAAATCACTCAATACCTCGATTCCACTAATGTCACCTTTGCCGCTACGGCGAGGTAGGCGCGAACCCCTCACAATCAACACCGCGGCTTCTCCACAATCTTCTTAGAGAGCTCGACAGAGACAATCACCCGAGCCGTCTAGGAGGCGGCAACCTCCAAGAGTAACAAGCCGATGATGCTTGCTCGGTGTACCACCTAGTGCCTCAAGAATCACCGAATGATGCAAATGCACTAGGAACCCTCAATCTCTCACTAGAATGCAATCTCAAGCAAAGAGTGTGAGAGAGTGAGTTAGAGGATCACAAATAAGCTCAATGTGTGCAAGGAATGGCTAAGAGAGGTCTCACACACGAGCTACCCTTCTATTTATAGTCCCCCACCAAATTCCAACCGTTATGAGCAAAAAGGACCTGTTCTGCGCACACGCGGACGGTCCGCGCCCTAGGGCCGGACGGTCCACCGTACGCATAACGGCTATAATTCCCGTTTGAAATCTGTCAGAGTTATCAGAAAAGTTAGGTCCAGACAGTCCGCCCACCATGGCCGGACCGTCCATGACCTGGCAACTTGAAGCACCCGGACCTCTGACCAAGACCAGTTAACACGGGCGGACCGTCCGCCTATAAGGCCGGACGGTCTGAGACCTGAGACAGTACTGTCCGTACTTATCCTCCGGACAGTCCGTAGTACAATTCCTAAAAACCACACAGTCCCTGCCCAAACCATATTTGGCACCTGGAGACTGTCCTCCCATCAAAGCCGGACGGTCCGTACTATAATTCAGGGACTGTCCCGAAAGCAGCCTTCTCTGGTCAGGACTGCAGACGGTCCGGCCCTAAGGCCCGGATGGTCCGCAGTGCATAGGAACAAAATAGGTCCGAAGTGGTCAGACTTCGGACCCCTCTGGTGGATCGCGGACGGTCCGCCTTCAAGACCCGGACGGTCCACGCATCCAAGACTTTGCACTTTTCAAACAAGCTTTTGAAGGAAGTTTTAACTCATGAAATTTGAAGCGCTGTTAGTCCTCATGCAAATGCAACCACTAGATGCTCTATGAGGCACTAAGTTTTACACAGATCAAAGTCATTGACCCCTCTTAATAGTACGACTATCTAGCCTACTAATCCGGTCAAGTATCTTCTCTAAACTCCTCAAGACCGGCAAAACGAAACCTATGATATACCTTTGCCTTCACTTGATCCACAACCAATGCTTATGAATCTCCAAGATTTCTTGTTCTATGTGGTCCAACCTTCCATTCTTATTTCTCCAAGAATCGTTAGCCCACAAGCAGTTGTCATTAATTACCAAAACATAACCAAGGGGCCTAGATGATTCACAGTCGTCTAGGAGGCGGCAACCTCCAAGAGTAACAAGCCAATGACGCTTGCTCGGTGTACCACCTAGTGCCTCAAGAATCACCAATGGATGCAAATGCACTAGGAACACTCCATCTCTCACTAGAATGCAATCTCAAGCAAAGAGTGTGAGAGAGTGAGTTGGAGGATCACAATTGAGCTCAATGTATGCAAGGAATGGCCAAGAGAGGTCTCACACACGAGGTACCCTTCTATTTATAGTCCCCCACTAAATTCTAACCGTTATGAGCAAAAAGCACCTGTTCTGCGCACACGCGGACGGTCCGCGCCCTAAGGCCGGACAGTCCGCCGTACACATAACGACTATATTCCCCGTTTGAAATCTGTCAGAGCTGTCAGAAAAGTTAGGTCCGGACAATCCGCCCACCATGGCCGGACCGTCCGCGACCTGGCAACTTGAAGCACCCGGACCTCTGACCAAGAGCAGTTAACACAGGCGGACCGTCCGCCTACAAGGCCGGACGGTCCGAGACCTGGAGACAGTACTGTCCGGACTTATCCTCCGGACAGTCTGTAGTACAAATCCCAAAAACCACACAGTCCCTGCCCAAACCTTATTTGGCACCTGCGGACTGTCCGCTCATCAAGGTCCGACGGTCCGCACTATAATCCAGGGACTGTCCCGAAAGCAGTCTTCTCTGGTCAGGACTGCGGACGGTCCGCTGTGCAAAGGAACATGACATGTCCGAAGTGGTCAGACTTCGGACCCCACTGGTGGATCGCGGACAGTCCGCCTTCAAGACCCGGACGGTCCACGCATCCAAGACTTTGCACTTTTCAAACAAGCTTTTGAAGGAAGTTTTAATTCATGAAATTTGAAGCGTTGTTAGTCCTCATGCAAATGCAACCACTAGATTCTCTATGAGGCACTAAGTTTTACACAGATCAAAGTCATTGACCCCTCTTAATAGTACGGCTATCTAGCCTACTAATCCGGTCAAGTATCTTCTCTAAACTCCTCAAGACCGGCAAAACGAAACCTACGATATACCTTTGCCTTCACTTGATCCACAACCAATGCTTATGAATCTCCAAGATTTTCTGTTCTATGTGGTCCAACCCTGCATTCTTATTTCTCCAAGAATCGTTAGCCCACAAGCAGTTGTCATTAATTACCAAAACATCGCCAAGGGGCCTAGATGATTCACACATATGGATCACCTATTTGCCTTAGTCCAATTCTACTTTGAACTATATTCAAAGACACTAACAAATATCAAGAGTTCAGATGGTCATATTAATCATAAAATACCAAAACCTAACTATAAATAGACCTATGCCCATTTACTTTACAAGGTCTCAGCCTCTTTGAGTGCTCTCCTAGCGCATTAGTAGAAGGGACGAATCTTGAGGATTTTTGATACATAGAGGCAGTATTCTTGAACTCGAACGGGAGTCAAAGTCGATTTGAACCATAGTTGTATGATTGCTTACAAGCTGGCTAGAAAATATTTCCTCGCCCGAGTTTGACAAGAAATTGTCAAAATTCTCGACGAGATCATCCAACAAATTTTGATGAAGAGCTATGGATGCTTGGTTCTTTGTAGTCTCCATTAGACGATTGTGGAGTTTTTCGAAAACATTCGCCATGCAGACCAACAATCAAAGACGGAGGTTGACCCTATCTTGATGATTGTGAGGTTCGTCGAGCATTTTGAGTGTTTTATCGTCGATAGCTTCTACCTGACATGCTAGCTGTCAGTATCTGATGACCGATAATCTTACTATAGGGTTACCTACAGTAAGGTTTGGTACGCTCAACGAAAAACCAAACTCGACTGTGAATGCGGGACAACGATTTAGACGTGTATAGACCCCCTAAATAGCGTAATACCCTACATCGTGCAAGTTGAATTGCCTTATGTTGAATTATTGAGTATGAGATGTTACAAAGGATGTGTTTATGTCTCCCTTTTAGTCTAGAGGACAAGCGTACGATTCTAGTACTAATCGGCTATGACAGAAGAGTTCTAATCCTGTTCTAAAGATTGTTTTTCTTAATTGGTTAGATTAGTTTATTCGTTGTAGAAGCTACGCCATCTTGTTTCATGTCTCCTTAGCAATGCCAAGACTAGCTTATCTCTTTATTGGATAGTCCATGATACAGAGAACTCTTATGCACGACACTACTGCTATATACATTCTACTCTTGTACTTGATGAATCTAGCTAATGTAAACCAACTATTCTGCCTTTCCCTGATCACATTGCCTCATATGTACCATGAATTTTTAATATAATTCGGAAGACTATATTACATTTGATGAATCTGTTCACTTTTCAGCTGGAGCTGGAGCTGGAGCTGGAGCTCTGTCACCACCGCCTTTGATCAGCTCAAGCGCGGAGTCCACAATGTCTGGGAAGCTCTCACGGTGCTTGCCAATACCGACGCTGCCCGAGAAGACATGGTAGCACTCGAGCTCCGATGTGGTATCTGCGATGGACTCGAGCAGCCTCTCCATCCCAACTCCCCTCAGCAGCTCCATGTAACTGCCACCACCCGAGCATGCCATCAACCAGATGACCTGCTGCACCACGAACCGTCGCATCCGGGGGATCTTGACCTTCGGGTACTCGTTCTCCCCCAGGATTGTCGCCAGCCGATGCACATACGCCCCCTCCTCCACGCCGGCACCGCGCAGCTCGGCAGCGAACCGGTCACCGTCGATGAACGTGCAGATCTGTGTCGTCAGGCCGATGCACACCTCCAGGACCTTGTTGCTCTTCGTCATGGTGATACCCAGCACCACCGGCAACAACTTGGTCACCACGCGCAGTCGCTCCCTGTATTCTGGGCCCGAGTACGCGCACAGGCTCCGCAGCACCCTCGCCGCGTGCAGTCGGCGGGCGTCGTCACCGTCCAGCAACGCCGAGACGAGCTGGAGCACGTCGGCTCGCTTGAGTATTGCCGCGCAACCCGTCTCGCTCTCCAGCGCTAGCATCGCCAGCGCCTCGCCGGCTCCGTGGCCGAGCTCTCCCTCCTCGGCGCTGATGAATATCGAGAGCAGAAGCTTGACCAACCCTCCGGTGCCCATGATCGCTTCCTTTCCGCTGTCGTCCAGGGCCAGCGCGGTGAGGACGTCGATGGTCAGCATCTGCAGCTCTTTGTGCCGCTGCCCGTACCGCAGTATCCCGCGCAGGTTGCACACAGCGAACACGTTCTCCGCGACGCCCTGCCGGAGCGCGTGGCCCGTGTTGCCCGTCGTGGACACCAGCATCCTCACCACCTGGAGCGCGCACTTCACGGCGCTCACCGCCGAATCCGACACGCATTGGCTGCCGAGGAGATCCTTGGACGTCTGCGTGAAATCGATGATCTTGGCGAGCAGGCCGCGCGCGTTGCTGATCTTCCCGCAGTTGTCCTGATCTTTGGCGAGCTTCTCGAGGATGCTTAGCCCCAGCAGGTTGAGCGGCAGGTAGTCGTTGTCGAAGTCGCGGCCCTCACCGGCAGCATGGTTCGGTTGCGGGTGCATGCCGGAAACGGCGGCGCTCCGGCCTGTGTAGAGCAGGGACATGACGGACTCGATGGCGCCGGGGATGGCGGACAAGCGGAGTGCGTTCTGGCGCTCGCCGGCGAGCTTGCAAACGACCTCCGCCGCTAACTGGCGCACCTCCACCTCGTCAGGCCGCTTCCAGTTGAGCATCTCGACGAGCCGCTCGACGGACCGGGGGCTAGTACCGACCTTGCGCAGCGTATCGCCCGCCGAGTTCACCTTCATGGCGAACTGCTCTAGGATGCGCACGCCGATGAGCTGCTCGTCCAGGAAATCAGACAGGATGAGGTCCTCAGCGAAGGTGACGAGGTCCATCTTGATGCCGTCGAAGATGCTGCCAGTGACGCACCGCGAGTAGGCGTCGTAGAAGAAGCGCGTGAGGGAGACGTGACCGTACGCGCCCAGCTGGCAGTCCTCGCTCACATGACGGAGCAGCTTGCAGAAGGAGAACTTCCATGTCCAGTAGGCCTGTTCCAGAAGGAAGAGCAGCGCCTCCAGCAACGCCAGGGTGTAGAAGAGCAGGAGCGCAGGCCTCATGTTGCCGCCGCTGCCGAAGTCGTGCTTCCAGAGGCGCATCAGCGAGAGCGCGACGCAGGCGAACGCCGAGAGCACCTGCAGGCAGTTGAGCAACCGGCCGATGTTCCTATAGGTGAACATCCGGCCGGTGTAGGGGATCAGCGACACATCGTTCGGCGCGTGCCCAGTGCGCTTCTTCACGACGGCCACGATCTGGTTCTGGAACATTGCCGACGTCGTGATCGCGTCGCCGCCGACATCTGCACCGCCCGCTCCCGGGTGGGCCAGGGCGTGCACGGCGCGGCGGAAGAACCGGCGGCAAGAGCGCAGCGGTGGCAGTGGCAGCACGCCGCCAGCGTCGGTGGTTGGCGTGGCGTGCTGATGCGGCTCCTCTTCGTTACGGCCGCCGCCGCCGGTATGGTCGACGAAGGCGTGCAGGATGCGGCGAAAGAACCGGGAGCTGGAGCGGAGCAGCCCGCCGCCAGCGGTGGACGTTTCCGTGGCGTGGTGCTGCCACTCCAGCTCGTGGCTGCGGCTGAAGACGCGCGCGCCCTCGCCGACGAGGATCACGGTGATGCACCAGAAGTCGGTGATGTTGAGCGTGCTCACGAAACCGCCGAGGAGCACGACGGTGGCCCACACGAAGTCGAGCTTCCCGAGCCCGCTCGCCGCCTTCTCGAGGATAGCCACGCGTAGCGCCAACAGCGTGAGCTGCTTCTCCGGCGGGTCGCTCCTACCAGAACTGCTGCTGCTGCTGCCACGACAACTACCACTTCCAGGCGTCGGCGTCCACGGCTCGGAGAAGGACGCCGTCTTGCCGCCGCCGCTAGCAGGGTGATCCGTAATGTCAAGCTTGATGCTCGGCGGCACATCGCCGCCGCCTTCCTGTGACTTGTCGCCGTTGGAGTCGCGGCCCTTCCTGTACATCATGGCGCCCAACGTGTATGCACAGGCTCACTGTTATTCCAAGCCAGGATCGGAATGGAGCGCATGAGCATGAATTCGAAAGGAATGAGTCGCGGCTCTATATGACGATTGTTTGTAGGTCTGGACATGGAAAGTTCCGCGAGGAACGGAGACGACAGTTCTTGCCTTCTTGGAGCGGAATTCGTCGAGGTCTGGCATGAACAGTCAAGTCACGCATGGAGAGGGAGCTGATGGGAAGTAGCTCATAACGGTGACGTCTTGTGTCTTAGCGTGAGAAAATGACGGCGACGTGATTGGAACAGCCCAAGGTTGCGTGCCTGGAACTGGAAGGCCCAGTTGTAAGAACAAGTGGAGAATTTACAAACAGTGGGCGAATACCGCCTACGGCCACACATCTAAGTCAGTAAACCACCAAAACCAATCCCTCCATTCATTTTTATTTATCGCGTTTTAGTTCAAAAATAAACTAATCAGCGACAAATATTCGAGAACGAAGTTAATACATAAACAGTAGTCACAATAATGTCAGATTCCGAATCTAATTGTACGACCAAACTTGGCCAAGAAATCAGAGCGTTTTACACTCTAACCAGTGCCGATTTGGTTCATCGGTCATCACCACCTACCATGACTTCATTAATAATAGTATGCAGGTTGGACATTTCATAAAAAACAAGGAAGAAATACATGTAGTGAACAGAAATGTTAACAGAGAGCAGGATAGAATTCAGTTGCAAAAAAGATAAAACACTATGGTCTCAAGTTTTCAGTGGGGTGAAAAGTGAAAATATTTTGTGAACTTACACTAAAAAGACTTATACTTTTCAAGGAGAAGACTTGTATTTCCACACGAAACAGTAGGGTCTCAAATTTCCAGTACAGCTGGAACCTCAGTTCACACTTCTAGATCATATCAAAGACCAACAATTTATTTTATCAAAAAATACAAAACATTTATATCTAGCTAAAATTTAGTGTTGGGCATGAATTTATCAGCGAGGAATGCAGTTAGCGAAAGAAGAAAAGGGGACAAAATTCAAAGTCTGTTTGGTTCAGCTGTAGATTCATAAAAATGTGATTCTATATGTGAGATGTGAGAAAATTATTTCAAGTTGACGGTTGTAAAAAAATCTAAAATATAGTTGGTTGAAACAACTGTCAACTATAAATTCTATAAGAGCATGATAGCTTGGTAACATAGATGACAGAAATATAAAAAATCTAAGCTAGGATGAGATTCTGAATTAAATTAGAGAAATCTTTAGTTCTTTTAGAAATCCATTCTGTCGTTGTACTTGTTTGGTTGAGATTCTGCTATTAGAAATCTATCATGCCTTGTTCACGAAGAAGGCTTAAGAATTGTCCTCGACGCTTGGGAAGAACGAAATCATCAGTGTCAATAAGAACACGTTGAAGGCCACAAATCCATTAGTTCATATGTATATGAACCATAGACTTTATACGATCACTTCTATATCTCAGGTGTTTTTTATATAACATGCAATTTTGCCATTGTTTGGTTATAAAGAAATGTAAATTATCTCTTGTAAGTTGTTTTCTAATTGTAGTAGTTGATCGTATGAGATTATTTCTTTAAAGTCCGTAAATATTTAGACACCTGAAATATAACAACTCCCTTATGAAATTTGCACAAATTGAACGAATTCCTCCGAGTTGGGCTTGGAACTATTATATATTCTCTACTTGATGAAACCATCCTCGTTTGGCATGGCATGCAAGTCTCTCTCTCTCTGTACAAAACTTTAAATTCTACACGGTGTCCCTTGTAATTTTCATACTTCTTTACATTCTTTTTACATTCTACACGAGTGCAGAGTGCAGACTTCAGCTGCCCTTTTATGTATTTTCATAATTCCATGCAACCTTTCAGTCTTCAGCTCGGGCTCCATCACCGCTGCCGGCGATCAGCTCCAGCGCGGAGTCCACGATGGCGGAGAAGCTCTCACGGTGCTTGCTGATGCCGACGCTTCCTGAGAAAACGTGGTAGCACTCCAGCTCCGACGTGGTGTCAGCGATGGACTCTAGCAGCCGCTTCATGCCCACCTCCCTGAGGAGCTGAACGTACCCGCCGCTGTGGTCACCGCCTCCGCCCGAACTCGTCATCAGCCAGATGACTTGCTGCACCACGAACCGTCGCATTCGTGGGACCCTGATGTCCGGATACCTGTACTGCTTCAGGATGCTCGCCAGCAGCTCCACGTATGCGCGTTCGTCCGCCACGCCGGCGCCGCGCAGCTCGGCGGCAAACTGCTCGCCGTCGATGAACTGGCAGATCTCCGTCGACAGGCCGACGGACACCTCGAGTATTCTGTCTTTGTCCACCTTGGTGGCGTTCAGCACCGCCGGCAAGGCCTTGGTCACCACGCGCAGCCGCTCCCTCTGCTGTTGCCCCGAGTACGCGCACAGGTTCCGCAGGACCCTCGCCGCGTTGAGGCGCCGCCGTGCGTCGCCGTCCTGCAATGCCGACACGAGCTGGTCCAGCACGTCGGTCTGCCTGAGTATCGCCGCGCATCCGGCCTCGCTCTCCAGAGCCAGCATCGCCAGCGCTTCGCCGGCCTCGCGACCGAGTTCCGTGTCTTGGACATTGAAGAATATCGAAAGCAGCAGCTTGACGACGCCTCCCGTGGCCACGATGGCCTCCTTGCCGCTGTCGTGCATGGCCAGCCCAGTGAGCACGTCCGTGGCAAGCTTCTGCAGCTCCCTGTGCTGCTGCCCGTACCGCAGTATGCCGCGCAGGTTGCTCACCGTGAAGACGTTCTCCGCGACGCTCTCCCGGAGCGCCTTCCCGGTGCTACCCGTCGTGGACACGAGCATCTTGACCACCTTGAGCGCGCGCTTCATGGCGCGCACCTGCGAGTCGGTGACGTGCGGGTTCTGGAGGAGAGCCCGCGACGCCTGCGTGAAGTTGATGACCTTGGCGAGCAGGCCTCGCGCGTTACCGATCTTGCCGCAGTTGTCGTGGTCCCTGGCGAGCCTTTTGAGGATGAGCAGGCCCAGCAAGTTGAACTGCAGGTGGTCGTAGCCGCGGCTCGCCGCCGGCGGTGAGGCTCCGTGCTCGGCGGGAGCACCGGGCAGCTGCGGGTGCGTTCCGGACACGGGTGGACTCGTGGCGGTGTAGAGCAGGGACGTGACGGACTCGATGGCCCCAGGGATGCCGGACACGCGGAGCGCGTTCTGACGCTTGCTGGCGAGCTTGGACACGATCTCGGCGGCGCACAGTCGCACCTCATCCTCTTCGGTACGCTTCCAGTTGAGCATCTCGACGAGCCGGTCGATGGACCTCGGGGTGGTGCCGACCTTGCGCAGCGTGTCGCTCGCGGAGCGCTCGCTGTTGGCGAACTGCTGCAGGATGCGCACGCCGATGATCTGCTCGTCGAGGAAGTCCGAGAGGATGAGGTCCTCGGCGAAGGTGACGAGGTCCATCTTGATGCCGTCGAAGATGCTCCCGGCGATGCACCGCGAGTAGGCGTCGTAGAAGAAGCGCTTGAGGGAGACGAGCCCGTACGGGCCCAGCTCGCACTCGGCGCTCACCTGGTGGAGCAGCTTGCAGACGGAGACCTTCCACGTCCAGTACGCCTTCTCGAACAGGAAGAGCGACGCCTCCACGAGCGCCAGGGTGTAGAAGAGCAGGAGCGCCGGCCTCATGTTGCGGCTGTCGCGGCCGCCGAAGTCCTGCTTCCAGAGACGCATCACCGAGAGCACGACGCAGGCCAGGGCGGAGAGCACCTGCATCCAGTTGAGCAGCCTGCCGATCTTCCTGGAGACGAAGACCCAGCCGGTGTAGGGGAGCAGCGACACGTCCGGCGCGTGCCAGGCGCGGCGCCTCATGAACGCGACGATCTGGCGCTGGAACAGCGCGGCCCTGGCGCGCGCGTCGTCGTCGTCGTTGCGGCGGCCGCCAGCGGCCGCCGCGGCCGGGTCGACGAGGGCGTGCACGATGTGGCGGAAGAAGCGGGAGCTGGAGCGCAGCGCGCCGCCGGCGGTGGAGGTCTGCGTGGCGTGCTGCTGCCACTCCAGCTCGTGGCTGCGGCCGAAGACGCGCGCGCCCTCGCCGACGAGGATGACGGTGACGCACCAGAAGTCGGTGATGCTGAGGGTGCTCGCGAAGCCGCCGAGGAGCACGACGGTGGCCCAGACGAAGTCGAGCTTCCCGAGCCCGCTCGCCGCTTTCTCCAACACGGCCAGCCGGAGGGCGAACAGCGTGAGCCGCTTCTCGGGCGGCTCCCGGCCGTCGCCCCCTCCGCCGGAGCTGCCGCGCCCGCTTCCGCTGCTGCCCGGCGTCCGCTCGCGCCACGGCTCGAAGAAGGACGCCGAGCCGGCGGTGCCTCCGGTCCCGAGCCCGGTTGTGGCGGCGGCGCCACGGTGCTCCATGATGTCCAGCTGGATGCTCGGCGGCACATCGCCACCGCCTTTCTGCCAGCCGCCGTCGCCGTTGGACCCGAGGCCCGTGGCGTCGCGGCTCTTCTTGTACTTCATGCTGGCTGGCGCCAACACCTCAGCTAGGCCTAGGCTCGCTGATCCCGAGAAAGGAGGAGGGGGAAAAGAAGGGGGAATCCCTCGCGCGACTCCGACAACAAGGGGACGAAAAGGGCGACTCAAGAAGTCGAAGAGAAGGGCGACCCAGTTGCGCTGCACTGCACGACGTTTTCTCTCGAGAACTGGAATTGGAAACTTGGGCAAGGAGGAATCGAGAACTGTTGACGCCGACTGGATCAAGGATTCAGCGCCAACAGTCAACTCGCCTATGGGGGAGCAGACAAGAAAAGGCGATCGACTTGGTGTCCTCGCGTGGGGATGATGGCGACGTGATCGGAATCATTCAACTAAGAATAGTAATGCATCTGATGGCGGATGGTGTAGTAGTGCTGATTGTACTCATCGGGCATCGGCGAGAAGAAGCAAATGAGCGACGCCAATCATCTGCATATAATAATGATAAATAATAAAAGGGGGGAATCCAGTTACAAGGTACCGATGGATCCGGCACAGCGAGAAAATGTAGATTTCAGCTTCTCAGTTAGACACAGTCGCTGCCTTCATTGCTCGATATGATCACGAGGAACCCACGTGCTCGACGCTGGAGAAGGTGACGATCGGGCCGGACACACGCGGCCGGCCGTGACTGCGCACGTGAGTGTCGGAGAAGCTTTATTCAAAGTTATGTTTTTTTAAAAAAAAAAATCTTGACAGAAGTTAAAGATTGGAAGAGTGTTTTGAAACTCTCGGAGATGCTCGTATAAACGCAGAAAATCCCTTTTTTTTTGTTCGCTTTGTTTGCAGAGAAGAACACTAGGCGACTACTACTTCCACGCAATAGAGATCGACGGAAACGGATGGCAGAAAAAGCCGTCCATGTCCGCCACCCAGGCATGAGGGTGAGGCATCCACGCCTGCCACGGCCACGGGACGGTGGGTCGACGTCCGCCAGCGCATCGGCGTTGGCGTGCAAGCGATTAAGCGGCATATGCCACGGCCACCACCGGATTGGTCCACTGGAGTCGACGGCGCACACCTGCTGCACGCACGTCTCGGCTCGTTCCGACTTGGGGACACGGACCACGTCCCGACCTCTCGTCCTTCCTTATCCACACGTCCACGGCGGACGCGGAGCCTGATTTCTTGACCGCTGCACCTGCACACAACACAGCACACATCACGGCATCACGCGGCACTGCGGCAGCATCGCACGGAAAGTTCATTGGCGACTCGCAGGAAACGCGACTCCGGGTGGATGAGAACTCCAAGTTCCACCCGTACCAACTGGGCCGGAAGCGCTTTCCGGGCCACAAGAGGGAAACACGAACGGAGCATGCTGGGCCAAAGCACGAACCCGAAGGCGAGGCGCGCGAGACGGAGACGGGAACGAGAGTGGTCGGCACAGCGCAGTAGCGCACGCTGCCGACTTGGCGCGACTTTTCTGAGGCCGGCGACCGAGGGCAGCGAAGGCACTTCGGTTTTCTAGTAGTAGTAGTGGTAGCAGAGCCCAAGTGCCAACCGCGGCCTGGTTCAGTAGGGCCGTCAGACGGTCCACCGTCTCATCACCTGCGGTATGGCCCGGTATGCGCCTCGACTGGCTACCGTGAATGCCATGCGAGATAGTAGCAGCTAGCAAGCAGTTAAAAATATATTTTTTTTATGTTTGGTTCTAATAAAACAGAGCGAAGCGGTTTAATATGAAATGCTTATACTCCACCAAAACAATTAGTGCTCCCTCGAACAGGAAACACGAACGCTCTCCTCTCTTTCCTTCTCTTTAAAAAAACATATAACTCTCCAATCAAACAAAAAATAGAGCAGCTCTTGCCAACACGGCTCGGTTCTCAAAATCTAGAATAGAGCCGCTCCATTATAGTTGACTCTTCAACCAAACACACTCTAAAAAAATCGTTTCCGTCCGTGCAAGGAACACGATAAAAACACAAGGATATTTAAATAAAAAAATATGTTGAGAGTTCATTATTTCACTTCTTGTTATCGTGTTCAAGAAAGTGACCAGCCTCCTGTTTACATGTCTATTTAATCAGTCTTGATAGGTCATCACATGTCCACATGTGTTTGTTCTTTAGTGACGAGGTCACACGATTCAACAATGACCCATACATATCGTTTCACTCTTCCACAACATCATTCCCCCTCACGTGAATCACGTCCATGTACTATATATTGCACGAGCAAGTTATGCTGTATCTGTTGTCTTGTTAAAAACTTTGCGTAAAGAAAAAAATGTCCCCGACAAAAGAAGTACAACGGTTTGGTTCTCGGGATCTGACTTGGTGATCTTTAGGTCTTCGGGGCCTACTTGTCTTCGACACCAGTTTATGGTCTTCCGAAACACAGTTAAGGACTAGTGCTGCAACTTGGGCCGTGCCGTGCCGGCCCGGCACGAGCCCGTCGTGCTTCGGGCCTCAATTAGTCGGGCCTGGCTAGCCCGAAATAGAATCGGGCCATGCCTTACCGGGCCTAGTGAGTAGAAGCAAGGCCCAGCACGGCCCTAAAGCACGACGGGCTTCCATCGGGCCGTGCTGGCCCAGGCACGGCACGCAGTAAGCGAACACAACACAGGGAGACCGTGGTGTTGAACGCAGGGAGACCTTTCTCTGTTGGTCCTTCTTGCAGCTGGCGTGGTGTTGAACGTAGGGAGACCTTTCTCTGTTAATATTTCTGGGAGTTGCTCAAATGACAGGCCACCATTGACTTAGAACATGTGGTTTTCTTCGTCTCGTTCTTGCAGCTCCTATGCAATCGGCATTCGGCAGTAGGCTGTAGGCATATTGACATACATCGCGGCGGAGACGCAGAGGGCAGGAAGGAAGCCAGGCCGGCGGACGCTGCGGCTGCGCTCCAGCTCGTGGACTCTGGACGGTCCACCCGCTGATCTGCAGACCCGCACCGCATGCGCATGCTCTCCTGTCTCCTCGGCTGCGACTCCAGCTCCATCGGTCTCCAGCCTCCAGCACAGCAGTTCAGCAAAGGGAGAAGGTGTCGAGTCGGGAGGAAAAAAGGCCGGGCGCCCGTGCGGCCGTGCTGCCTGCTGGCTGCTGCGCACGACGAGTGAAAGGAAAGGAGCCTACAGCAGGAAGCTGGGCGGCTGGGCGTCCTGGATGAATGGATGGCGGCGGCCAGTGGGAGGAAACCCTAATCGCGTGCGGTAGATGAAAGCCGGTCTGCGCACCGTGCTGTTTCCGTGCCGGGCCGGCACGAACCCGGCCCACAACGACGTGTCGGGCCTTATAGCACGACGGGCTGACATTTAGAGCACGGCCCAGCCCGCGATTCGTGCCGTGCTAGCCCGATTTTAAATCAGCCGTGTCGGGCCGTGCTTTATTTCATTTATTACGGGCCGTGTTCGGGCCGGCCCATTAGGCACGGCCCAGACTTTCAGGACTATTAAGGACTATGGTTTAAGGAGTTTAATTTCTCCTTTCCTGAATCGTGCAGCTCCTTAAGGCATGTACAAAATAGATACTATGTTTTGGTTGTTCAAACGTTAGATACACCTAAGAAAATATTTCATACAGTCCAATGTTTCTAAGTCTTGTATCTTAAGGTATATACAACCTCATTTAATATGAGGTATCTTGAGTGGTCTCTAATGTGCTAAGTGAAAAAAATATAAGAGACAGACTCTTCACGAAGAACCCATCTCTTCACGACTTTTTATACACGTTATCTCTTAGTTGCATTGATGATCTAGGGTCCTAGGGTTGTACCATGCAATCTCTTAGTCGTCTCTTGTATTTGAAAAACCGAACTGATGTCTCAGATTTGTACATGCACTTATTCACTAGAACCTCTCAATATATAACTCATTTATGTGGGTAGATCCGTATTTAGACTTAGAAAACTGTGTTAGAGACGTTCCTTACCAAGATAACGTCTCTTGTGTTTTTTTGCACTTACTCCCTTGATACCTCTTAAGATAGGGATCATTTATGTGGGTTGTAGCCCGCGGCCTCATGACGATTCTGTGAACACACCTTTGTAAGATAACAATTAGTAGATATTTGTAAAAAAAACTTGCTAGATTTTTCAAAAGAAGTTTGTAGGATATTTACTTCCTCTATCCTTTTATGCTCGTTGAGTAAAAAACTTTGGAGCATATATTTTATAAAATTGTTCTTTGCATAAACCTTATACATTTGTGCAACACAAGCAACAATATATTCATAGATAATAGTGAGAAAATTGTTAAAACTGAGGCTACATGACTTTTGGATGTGATCGGTCATCTGTATGAACCAAACTCATTCTTGTGTGGCTTAGTGAAGTACAATTATAGCCGAGTGGTTAGTTGGCGTTGGAAGGAATGATGCCGCCTAAGGGGAAGAGTGAATTAGGTAATTTAATTTCTTTCTAAAATTGTAGCCTCTATTTTTCTTCTAGTCAAAACATATACAATAAATAAACTATCATATGTGCAACTACAATTTTTACTAAGTGTTCCTATCTCTACCACAAAGAGTTACGCAACATAGTTTCTCAAATTAAGAAGTTGTGATTGAGGGGGATTTTAACATATGTGTGAAGCCTAATTTCTTTCTTGTATGATAGGTTTTATAGTAGGTTGAGTCATAGACCAATTGTGTAACAACATGTATCAACTTAATGGTCCTAGTTTTATACTCCATCATGTAAAGGATTGAACCCTCTATATAAATTCAAAGATGTTGGTGCTATAGAGGGTACCCGCTTCCAAACACCTCTGCTTTTGGACGCTGTGCTTTTCTAGAATCAGAAGGGCAAAACATAAGCAAAGTCTTCATGGTTTGGTCTTCAGCCTCTTATTTATTTACTTGGGTCATTTAGAAGGGTCACTGGATCACTAATATTTTTCTAAGCCTAGGGTGCCATAGCCCACTTCAGTTGACATGTAGCTCCATCCCTGCAACATTGTTCTCTAATATATGCAAGACTATATTGTTTTCTAACATATGCAAGACTCTATGACATAGTGCTCTCACATATGAAAGTGATAGTCGCCTAGCAGCGGTGAATAGGTGAAACAAGAAATTAACCACTTACAACAAAAAAAATTGATTCCAATTAGTTGTTAAAGGAAGAGAAAATAGAATCGAGGTAGGAATAGGAGTTCCTCTTGCAAAGTGTTGCTCAAACGATTGCGGAATAAACTTTAGGAGCAACACTTAAGATTTGAATCATGATCAAATGCAAGAGAACTTAGAGAGGGAGAGGGAAGAACAAATAGCATGAAAAACAAACATAAAGAGACGCGATAATTTGATATATAAATATGTATAATATATTTGTAGCCACATTGTATATAATATATGTACATATATATACACACACACATATCTATATACACACACATATATACATATTTCTAAATATATACGCATATATACATATATATATCCTATATGCATGTATGCGGGTTTGTGGGCACGGAGGTACAACTTTTTCGTACCCACGAGAAAAAACCCATTGGATTGGGAATCAAACCCGCACCCGTGCCCACGGGTACAAACTCACCCAAACCCACACCCTATATGGTTTTTATCCGCGGCCACGCAGGTAAAATATGCTCGTTGCCATCCCTACAAGGGATCAGGTCTCTTTCAACCCTCTCAACTGATTCCAAAGATCAAACTTGAGTCCTCTCTTTTCCTCCACTCAATCTGAGACACCAGAGTCTCCACAAGGCACTCACAGATTCAAAGCCTCTTGCTAGCGTTTACAACAATGGGAGTTCGCAACTCAAAACATAAGGGCACAAGATGGTAGCAACACACCCTTATCTAACACACTCACACAAGGCACTACCAAAAACCACTTTAGAGTGTCTATCACTTGCTTGATTCTCTCGATTTGGCGCTTGGGAGGCTTTCGATCTGTATGGAGTGTTGTTCTAGCATGTAGGAGTTAATTCACAACTCTTGTGTACTGAATGGGCTGATTAGGCTATCTTTAGCAGATCCCCTATCACATCCCCTAATCCCCTATTTCAAACTTCACTTTGCAAACAGTGTCAAACATTGTTATCTACAGTTCTGTGCCCCCTATTTTACACTACCCGTTGGATATAGTCTTAGGGGGTATTTGGGTTCATTCACATCCATCGCTCTTTAATTTGCTCCTACCACTCCTTATTCCACCCCTCTCACTCTCGCTTTCACTCCACTAAACATTATCGTCATGTCTTTCTTGAACTCAGATGTTGAGATGACTGAAAATGAAGTACTCAATATTCTGCATCAAACTATGGTGGATGCGACGATAAAGCTTTCCTTCGGGTCTTCAACGAGAAAGAGGTAAAAGTTACATCATTGAAGTTACATCGACTAAGATTATGAAGCCATCTACGACCGGTTGATGAAATACTACTTCAATGATCCATGTGTCTACCCTCCATTCCACTTTTGTTGAAGAGACCACAAGCGGAGGAGCCTCTTTCTTAAAATCTTAGAGAATTTGGGTGATTATCCCCCTTCTTCATTCTCCCCACACAAAAAATGCATCATTGTCCTCCACATGCTCACCTACGGTAGCATTGCTGACTCCATTGATGAGTATATTAAAATATGGAAAATATCAGCCTTAAAGTGCCTCGAACATTTTTTATAGGAGTGTAATTTCATGTTTTGGCAAGAAATATAGTCATCATGCCAGTATTGATGATCTTAGGCGACTTTTATCTAATGTGGAGAAGAGGGGATTTTTTTGGTATGATAGGAAGTATATATTGTATGCATTAGAAGTGGACAATTTACATGGGGGCATTGGATCGTCTATCATCATACACGAATCAGTTGCCTCATATGACTCATGGATTTTACATGTTTTTTTAGGGTAGCGGGGTTGAACAATGATACCAACATGCTCAACTAATCGATGTTGTTCATTGACGTGTTTAAGGAAGAAGCTTCATGGTGAATGTATATAAGTACAACCGAAGGTACTACCTCACCGATGGTATCTATCCCAGGTGGCCAATGTTTATGAATGTCATTTTCCTTCAACAAACTCAAAAGTCGTGTTTGTTGCATGCTTGGAAGGTGCACGAAAGGATATATAGAGAGTATTTTGAGTCCTCAACTCTCGCTTCCATATCCTCGCTAGCGTGGAATGTTAATTTTCCACCCAGCACTCGATGTGATCATATGTGCATATACCATTTTGCACAACATGATAATTAAGGAAGTCAGGTCCTTCATTGTAGCACCATTCATTTTCCCTCCCGAAGCACCGACAAGCTTTACATTGGTCCTTCAACATTGAGATCGCAATTTATGCTAGTTCTAACTATGAAATATATCTTCTCTTCTGTTAATTTGTACCATATGTTAGTAATGTATTAATTTTTGCTGATATCTATACTATACTTAAAGCACCAGTTTTAACGGTCGTCGTACGTCATTTTTTTTTACAAAAAACACCCTCAGTTTTCCTTGGATAAACCCGCCGTCCTCTCCGTGATGGGATCCGCGATCATCGCGCCGCCGCTAACATCACCCTGCCCGATCCGTGATCGCCGTCGTCCCCGCGCGATCCAACTGTGATCCCACCTCGCCTGGATGCGCAACAACCCCACGCCCCACCCGGCGATACGGTAGCCGACACCTCTACCCCGGGTCGTGCCCGTCCCCTCCCCTCCCCCATCCCAGTGATACGGTAGCCCGCCAGCCTCGCGTCCCGCCGTCACCCGTTCACTTCCTCTCCCTGCCGCCACAGCTCGCGCAACCCCCATCTCACCCTCTTCCTTCCTGCCACACCATCGCTACCACCGCCCGCCCTGAGAGGGCCCGGCGTCATGGACCCCCTCAAGAAGATGATGGCGCGGGGAGTGTTCTCGGACCTACAGAACTTCTCCGGCCATATGGAGCACCTGGTCAGCGCCGACGACCTCAATCGCATGGCTCGACGGTAGGTTGCTGGCTCATTCTTTGGATCGTCTTCGATTCATTCGTCGCCTTCGCGGCTCTGGTCCGTGCCCCCGCCGCCCCCACCACCAAGCCCCCAGCGGCTGCCGGTGCGGTCCGCCGTCCAGTGCCACGCGGTCTTGGCGAAGTCGCTGATGCGGCGGAAGCAGAAGCTGCTGCAGTGCCACGCGGAGTTGGCGAGGAGCGGCGCGTCCGTCTGCCGGGAGTGCGCGTACCTCGTCTCTCCGGCCCAGTACCTGTGCATCGACGCCCTCCAGCTCCTGTCATCCACCCGTGTAGCCTGCAGAGGTTCTCCATGGTGACGTTCTCGTGGTAGTAGTGGGGGGATTATTGTCCTCAAGGGCTTGGGAGGAGATTCCCAGATCGGCCAAAGAAAGTACGTCATCTTCCTTCTGCCCATGCGCGTACATATATCATTAGGATTAGAATTGGCACGCCGATCAAGAAGACCATAAGTGCCCTTAGATCACATATTCACATCCCCCGAGCGCACACTTCAGCCTTGACATGGTCAGCGCTGCCTTTGACACAGGCTGCAATGGATTCACCAAACCCATACAATATAAGAAGAGACAACGCACGAGCATGGAACAGCAACGGCCGGCCTCCATGACTAGAGCAGTCCCAGAATCCAACAACAACCAGCATCATTCCCCATTGGAAGGCCGAATGCGCCACACGCCCGCGGCAGATAAGCGTCTCGACGGGCCAAAGAACCTACCCCCTCTCGCCATGCAGCGCAGATCTGACGGGAAGGGAACGCGGGTGAATCGCAGATGCCGTCGGTCTTCTTGTGCCCGTAGTGCTTCACCTTTCTTCACGTTCTACAGGGGAGCAAAAGGTCAACTCTGCAACTTCAGTTGTATCAATGCAACCGTGAGATCCTATGTTCTACTGTCATTAATTTTGTGCCCCCTATTCTAATTGTTGTTAAAGTAAGGCCGAGTATAGTTATTTTGGAAGATGTTTCTATGGCCAATGAGCAATTATATTAATTAAGTCGGTGAAATGAAAAGTTTTGAGGGTTTTGTTATTATTTACAAATGAAAAAATGGAATTAGTAGGTGGTCCCAAGTACGTGCCCGTTGCAGTGCCTTCAGATCTACTAGGCAAAGAAATTAAGGAGGCCCTTGCAGCTGAAAGCAATAACAGTTTCGTGATCTGGTACTTGTCTTTGATGTGCCATCTGACTTCCATTGGCCTCTAGATAGTCGACTTGTGTCTTAGTGCTTCAGCATATATATAAGGTCCTATGGTCCAATATTTATCGTTAATGGCTACCAGTTGATTTAACTTATACAATTGGTAACTGTTGTATGCAGATTGAGAAGTTCAGAGATACACTTGCGAAGCACAGACTTCTGACACCAACGACACCATTGGCAAGGCAGGGATCTGATGATATGTCCTTGGTGTCATCCGTGATATAAACCACTTCCTTTAGTCATGTGTTATTCTTCATTGTTATTCATGTGTACAATTTGTTCCTTTCCATTGTCACAGAGTTCAGGTTTTCAGATTTTTTTGCCTGTGAAGTCTACCCACGCTGCCTCGCTCTTGTTCTTTATAATGAGATGAAATTGTATGGTGGCTTTCGAGTGAGATGAAATGTATGGTGGCTTTGGGAGTGACTCATTGTGGTTTACTAAGTATGGTGGCTTTGCGAGTGAACCATTGTGGTTTACCAAGTCCATTTCAATTCGAAAAAATGGCATCGGGAGGCAAAACAACTGCAAAAGGGAGCAAGGTTATGGCGGTACCGATAGCAGGCCCAGGTTGTCTGGCAAGTCCAAGCCATATGCTTAGCGACAAATGAACATGTGCTGTATATATTGCTAAGTTACAACACAGACCAAATAAATTTAGTCCAACCAGTTTTTAGAAAAATACCGTAGCAAAGCACGAGTAACTGACTAGTGTTACATTTAAATGAGAGTAGAACTTTCACTGAAAATGGTCTAATGATTGAGAGTTCAATTGAAGTATACCGAGATTTTCCAAACAAAAATTCCAAGCCTTCGAATCTCGGTGATAGTCTTGTGATATCTCTGCTAGCTTTCACGTGCAATGCTTTATTCAGATGATATAAAGACCCAGGATACGATGTTCTAAACGACTAAACCACTTAATTACTAAGAGAAAAATATTAGGCAGAGCAAGATAGGCTTGCATGCATCACAGGACAGCATACAGGCGAGCAGGAAGCTTGGGCTCAGCGACGGCCTGGAGCGGAACCAAGCGCGGCACGGTGAGCCCGAACGTTTCTTCCATGCCCAGCTCCTCGGCCGCCACGCCGTCGGGGAGCCGCCAAGCGAAGGCGTGCAGCAGGTTGCCCAGGATCGTAGGCACCATCCTGAGGGCGAGGCCCATGCCGGGGCACATGCGGCGGCCGGACCCGAACGGCAGCAGCTCGAAGTGCTGCCCTTTGACGTCCACGCCGCTTCCGGCGAACCGCTCCGGCCGGAACTCCAGGGGAGCTTCCCACACCGCCGGGTCACGGCCGATGGCCCAGGCGTTGACGAAGACGCGCGCGCCCGCCGGGATGTCGTAGCCGCCCACGGACACGTCCTCCCGACACAGCCGCGGAGTCAGGAGCGGCGCGACTGGGTGCAGGCGCAAGGTCTCCTTCACGACGGCGTCGAGGTACGGGAGGCTTGGGATGTCCCCCTCTGCCACAAGACGGTTGCGGCCGACGACACGGTCCAGCTCCTCGGTGGCCTTGGCGAGGACCTCTGGGTTCCTCAGGAGCTCTGACATGGCCCACTCCACAGTCACCGCCGAGGTGTCGGTGCCGCCGCCCATCAGGTCCTGGGGTGCAGGACGACCACTCCATCATTAGTCTACTTTTGTGCTTGGCTGAACTCTGAAGTTTAAATCTAATTAACCTAAGTTAAAATATGCTACGCATGATGTGGATTAGTAACGCTTACTAGAGTGAACCCCTTCACATTATCCCGCGTGATGGGGACCTCGAGCTGGCTGGGGTCGTCAGCGAGCTCCAAGAGCACGTCCATCATGTCCATGGCGACGAAATCCTCTCCTTCTCGGCGCCGCCGCTCGTTGTGCTCGTCCACCACGTGCTCCAGGAACCGGTCCAGCATCTTGGCCGACCTCTTCATCCTCTTGACGTACCCTTGCGGGTCCAGGGGGCTGAGCCACGGGATCATGTCCGCGACGTTGAGCACGCCGTTGAGAAAGAAGTGCTCGTCGATCAGCCACCTGAACTCCTCGGGCGTCGCCGGCGAGCTAGACCCCTCGACGACGTACTTCTTGCCCAGCAGCATGCGCGAGACGACGCTGAGGTTCACCATGTAGAGGTGCTCCCTGAGCGTCACCGCGTCGTGGCCGCCGGCCGGCGCCGACGCCGCCGCACGCAGGTCGCTCAGCATGGCGCGCACCTCGTCGCTGCGGACGTGCTCGAGCGACATGAGCCGCCTCGCGCTGAAGAGCTCGGCCTGGCAAAGCCTGCGCGCCTGACGCCAGTACGCGCCGTAGGGCTGGTAGAAGAGGCCAGCGCAGTTGTAGGTGGTGTACCTGCCGGCCGCCGTCTGAGGACGGTCGATGAAGGCCAGGTCGTGGGTCTTGAGGATGAGCCTCGCCGTGTCGATCGACGACGCGACGACGACGGGAAAGGAGCCGAACCGCAGGGACATGAGCGGGCCGTACCTCTTGGAGAGCTCGTGGACGGAGTGGTGAGGCAGCGGGCCGATCAGGTTCAGGTTGCCGATCACCGGCCACGGCCGCGGGCCTGGTGGGAGCCTGTACTTGCGCGTCGAGCGCGCGCGGAGCCGGAGAACGGTTACGAGGAAGAGAGTGGCGCCAGCCACTACGGCGACGAGGAAGAAGGATGCGGAGGACGGTGCTGGTAGCTCCATGGGGACTTGGGAGTTGGGACGTACCAGTAGGGGTGTGCGACGAGCCCTTTTTTTTGATACTAGTCCCCTTTCTCGCTTGTTCCGTTAGGTCAATCCAGAAAAGGATTAGAAGGAATATTTATCTAGATTGTTATAACCGAACACGCCCTCCGTGGGTCTGTAGGGAGCTATTCAGCCCAAATGCTCGGCTCCGAACGGTCCTTAACGAGCGGATGTGTAGGAGCGCTTGAGCCATTCGATACCCAGGCAGGGTGCCGAGCTGAAGCCCGACGCGTGGGTGCAGCGGCTTCGTGTTACAGCACCGATGCAGTAATTTTTTTTCTTCATTCAGTAGATCCACAATCATGTAGTGTCGTCCCTACGCCCAATAAATGTATAACTGTATAGTCAGTCATTCGCAAGCAAGAGACCCACTAGACTAGCTGGTCCCCGTTAGCTCCTCTATCTCATCTTCAATCACATCTTTTATTTTAAACTTCAATCGATAAATTGTGTTGTCAGAACTGCAAAATAGTGTTTTGAACCTCCATATGCACAGCCTGCCGATGACAGCATAAGGTCTACTTGTCAATAGTCGTTGTCCATATTTAATATTAATGTTGGTGCACACTAAACACTAGGGATATATCGACTAGTGGTGCCCTCTGCGGCGGCACGAACGGTTCGCGACATCGCTTCAAGAGCGACTCCTTCCCCGCATCGCTTTGGACGGTCCACACTATGGACCAGATGGTCCATGATGGCTCAAGGTCCTCTTCCTCCTTGCATGAACCCAGATCATGCCCCATAGGGAGAGACCTTAGGGTGCTCCGGTCAGCAGGCCACCCGGAGGGTAAGATCCAAGTATCGTCTTGAATCGGCAGGCCACACAAGACGGATATCGACGTAGAGTCAAATAGGGGTGGTCGGGTGGAGGTGGATATGCGGAAAGCTACAACTAAAGCTATGCTATATCTATACTACTCTATTAAGAACCTAATGTGGCCACCTCGTGCTACCATGACTTCACTCTCCGCGCTGACACTCCGGGTCCGACCACCACACCGCACAAAAAATAGTGCAGAGCTGAAAGAGAAATGTGCCCTTAGGCCATTTCTAGTTGTTTTGGTGATCAAATGTTCAACATATTACTAAGAACTAATACTACTCCTATGAGCACGGACACATGTGTTTAGAAAGCAAATTAAAACAAAGGTATGTTTCTAGCACTTAATCATTTATTTTATGTGCTAACAATGTTCATCTAAATGCTAGAAAACTTCTCAAGTCAAGCAAAAATATAGTGGAGAAGGTTGGCTAAATATGGCCAAACTTGGGCCAGTCTTGACCTCACCGGACAGTCACACGAGACATGCTCGGGCAAGTCGTGATTGCGCTTAGGCGAACCGTGACTGTCTCCCATCTGAGGATGGCCTTGGGCGTGCCGGGGCTGTGTCTTCCGCCGAGGTTTGTCTCGAGCGAGTCGTGACTGCCTCGGGCGTGTCGTGGCAACGGACAAGCTGTGGCCTCGGACAAGCTGCTACCTCGGGCGCGTTGCTTCCTCGGGCGGGTTGTGGCCTCGGGTGAGTCGTGTCCTGTGTGCCATGCAACCGAAGGCGCACAACGGTCGGCTCGGCTGATGAAGGAAACATATCACTGATTGTCAATATGGTGCACTCGCAAAAAGGGAAGGCTGGGAGCTTCCAACTGAATCTCTCACAGCTTATAGGTCACTTGAGGCTATGAAAGAACCCCCTAGGCACATTGAAACAGTACCCAAGCACCCTTTGAGCACACTACAACTTCGAACCTCTACGACCACGTTGCTGATTTATTAGAGAGAGATTTGAGCACGTTCTTGAACTATGACTCTGTCGTTTTGATTCGTGCGCTCTCTCTTTTGCTTGTGTGCGTGTTGTTGATGCGTTGTGTTCTTGTGTATGTCTCTACTCCCCCCTTTCTTCGTTTTGATTGTAATCATTTGTGGAGATTTCTCACAGTGGGATATTGATATAAGAAAGACAATTGTGGTACTCAAGTTTGATCTTTGGATCACTTAACAGGGATTAAGTGCAACCGTTGACCAAAAAAGGTCACCACAACGTGGAGTAGGCATTGGCCAAACAACGATAAAAATTGTTGTGTCTCTTGTCTATTTTAATTATTATGATTAATGTCTTCTCGAGTTCTCTACTCACTTGCAATATTGCTCCTAAGTTTAATACTCATCTTAAAGAAGCAATCAAGTGAAGAGTTCTCATTGCTTCTCTCTTTTCATCCTAACTTGGTTTTAGTTCTCACTAACACATATTATAAACCAAGTTTGTGTTGTTTAGAGATAATTTTCAGGATCACCTGTTTACCCCACTCTAGGTGCTCTCAATTGGTATCAGAGTCGTTCTCTTCATCAAGGGACTAACCGCATAAAAAGATGGATCCTAAGGGCAAGAGGATTGTGATTGATGACAAGTAGAAGGAGACTGTCAACAACAATGAGCTAAAGGGAGATAAGCCCATCGACTTAGGCTCAAACAACAAGAAGAAGGACGAGAAAAAGAAGATGTGCATCAAAAAGATAGTCTACTATGCACAACAACAATGCCTCCTTATCTTCACCAAAGAACGACGACGACTCTTCTTCAAAGAAAAAAACGGTTAAGCAACATTACTTTTTTTATTATTCCTACATTACATACAACTTCAATGCTCATTTATTGTCTATTCCTCTTAGCAAGCCCCCTCACTTTGTTGAGGAAGATTATTCTTTTTGGAATCATAAAATGCGTAGTCATCTATTTTTTTCTTCATCCTTGCATTTGGGAAGTAGTAGAAAATGGAATAGAAGATCAAATGGTCTTTTAGGTTATCTACGTGTTATGAGGCCCGAGGCCCCTAAGCACCATGGGTCCTCTTGGGCTAAAAAAAATTTAAGTCTCCAAGGACATTGAGCCATGGGGTTCTATTCAATAAATATGTCTTTGGAGACCTCCATGTCCGATGATATATGAAATTAAGTTCTTAGAGAATCCCATGCCCCCATACCTTTGATCAATAGATAGAAACACTTTTAGATAGAAAGAGTGAAGTTAGGCTTGCTAATAGGTTTTAATTCGTGTAAGAAAATTTAGAGAAGCTCATTCACCTCCCTCTTAAGCATCTTAATCCTTCCACAAGGAAACAAATCAAATATTACAATGAGGAAAGTGGTTGAAAGAAACCCTGGCTCCTTTTGGGTTCCTCAACGAAGATGTAAGAGTCATGAAGATGAGTCCAAATTTCGATGCATAAATTAGGTGTAACCTTTATTTATTATTGTGTTCTTATTGTACATATGCTTGATCTTTATTGTTTCAACTTGATCTACTTGTTGTGAACCATTTAGGCAAAACCATCACATGAAACTTGCTCATCATACTTCCCTACATATATATAGTAAACACATATCTATATTTTACTAGAAAATCCATAGACAGTTTAGGTTTTGTATTTGCAAGATCAGAATTCTTGATCATTGTCAGAAAGCCTGATTAGGACCATAATTATTTATACTTGACATTTAACATGTTGTGAGGGTTAAAATTTCAAGTTTCTCTTAATCACATATTCCTTTAGTTGATATCTCGATCCTTAGTCTCAATGTGAAGTAGGCTGTTGGTAAGCCAACAGACCTTGAGAGAATACAATCTCTCTCTCTCTCTTTTGTAACTTGCATTATCTACGCTATCGCTTTACATGCCTTATCTCTTGCTACTGTAGTTGTATGTGCTATTGTTAGCTTGTTGTTTAGTTTTGATCACTAGTACGAGTACGAGATCCAGTGCTTAGCCTTGTTTTTTATTTTTTTATTTGTCATGAAACCATTTGCAATTTTGTTGATGTAACTAATCTGACGATACAAATATGTAAGTTTGTAACTAATCTGACGATACAAATATATTTACACTAACAATTGGTATAAAGGTATCGCTAATGAAGATGTGTTTGTCCTGGTAATTTTAAAATTAGTTCTAGTGGGAATTCTCCATTTTTACTCACCCTCACTCTAGCCAGTTCAGACCACCCTCGGTGAAATCAAACTACCCCGCCAATAAAAAATGAACTTTTTTTACTAGTTTGCAGTATAGTACAGATAGAAGGTCTTTTAAAAATTAGACCCTGTTTGAAAGCAACATAGCTTTTAGGAATCCAGTTTCTAAAAACTGGTTTATGAAAAAAAAACTAATGGTGTTTGGAACCATATCAATTTCTATAACCTAGTTTTAGCTAGAAAAGACTAGAAATTCAGTTTCTATAAATTGAAACATATACTGGTATGCTTGAAACCACCTTAGTTTTCATAAATCAGTTCCTTAGAAATTAAGGGCTTTCAAACAAACAGACCCTTAATCTTTTCTTTCACACTAGTTGCTTCAATGATATAAATATCTATCACTCAACCAATTCGTTTGGCAAACACTGCCACAAGCAAAGTAGACGGTACGATTGTTCGTTTATGTCAGGGCAATAGTGCTTTGCTTTGGCGGTGGCGAGGATAGAGCGTGGATAACGCTGCTTTGGAGGGCAAGAGTGATTGGGCCAGATGTGATCGGCCCGGATTCTTTGCGGGGAGGTGGGGACGCTTGGCATCGAGGCCGGGGCAGGGGCTAAAATAATTTTGGTTTTTCTAGAGGGTTAAAGTATGTTAAATTTAATTATATATATAATGCTAATTATGTACTATTAGATTTTTTATTAGTTATAATTTTATAGTATATTTATTTTGTGTCATAAATTTTTATGACTTTTTTCAAAAAATAAGATGCTTTGTCCCGTAATCTCTACTATATTAAAGCATCAATTTTTCTGCTTGTTTCTATCATCGTCGTACCCTCCCATACTTAAATTGAACAATGCTAAAATTATGTATAAATGAGGATTTGAATTATGATTGCTGACTCTAAACCACGTTCACACCCAACTAGCCAGTAAAACACACATATTTTTAAGTTTTATATTTTATACTCTATACTTAAACATAAATAAAAATCATAGCAAGTACGTTCTAGTAAACAATTAAAATAGCTTATTATTTGGAAGGGAGTGAGTACCAATGTATGATGCAAAGTCACATATTAGGCTAACAATCATATACATAGTACTAGCTCAGTGCTCGTGCGTTGCAACGGGATCATATAATAGCTCGATAACTTATATATACAAATGTGTGTTATATTGTTATGAGATGGAGGACGACATCCACGAGCCGTCCGGGATGACGTTGAAGAGAAACTCGGGCCTGTGACGCACGAGCACTCACCTAGTAGTGTATTATACAAGATTTAACAAGACAATTTAAAGGCAAAAATTCAAGAATGATCTTTCATAGACTACTGTAAATTCATGCCTAAAAGCTCACTGTAATTGACTTGCTTGAAGAACACAATAATACTACTGTGAATATGTGATTCAACTTAATCACAGTAGTAAAATTACATCTGATGTTGTATTTGGTAAAAAAATATTTTTTCCAGAGTTCAGAGCCAACAACTAAACTCAGGTGTTACAAGGTACAACGAACCTTACTATTCAGATTATTAATATAAAAACTCAAGACATGTGTAATCCTCAAACAATCATAAGCAATGTGTATAGAAATTTTAGACATAATGGTGCCTACCACATGCTTTAGTATTCAGATTATTAACACAAACTCATGACATAATGACCAAAAAATATTAACACACAAACATGGACATAATGTTGTTTAGGAATTTCAGACATATATAGAGGTCAAATAGAGGAATTTTAGACAATGAACAATTATCATCATCAATAGGCTAGAGTTCAAATTCTTAATATATGAACTTGACATATAATAGTGCCTCTAGTAGTGTCGCCTTAGTTTAAAAGTAGTAATATGGCATAGAGAGGAGAGGAGAGGAGAGAAGAGAAGAGAGGAAATAAACAATATCTATTGCTTTCAATATAAACTCATAAAGTTATATATATTCCAATCCCATGGAGAGATGAGGGGAGGAGAGCTACAAAAACCAATCCTGTTCTGTTTCTCCTTTCAGGCCTAACCCTATGCAGTAGCATATTCATCCAAGAAACCAACAACCTGTAACATATCCCTTATTATCCTACCCATTACAAACTTGTCATTAAAATTAAATTCAGTACTGACTAATATTATCTCGATCAATCTTCAAGGACATCAAGCTCGATTTTGCTATTCTACAGAGAATGGTGCATGTGGACCCTTCTTCCTTATATGCATCAGGTGGTCTAAAGTTGGCTTTAATCTTTAGCCCACCTTACATTAGAGATTTGGACATCAAAAGAAAGCTAAAACATTCTAAAGCTTTTAGATCTCTAAGTTTAGAAGAGGGAGGCAAACATGCCCTAGAATATTGGAGATCGCAGCTGCTGCTATCACCAAGTAACACACTAAGATATCGAAGACCACAACTGCTGCTATCACCGTTTAAAGTATAGGATTCAGTGGTGGTGCTTTTGCTTCTACCTTAACAACTAAGATCTCAATCCATCTTAATTTGTCCAACCGAACTCTAAATGAAAAAAGGAATCGCATTTCAGAAATGATTGACGAGTTAGTACAATGCAGGTTCAGAACCTTTGGTTATTTCCAAAATAAAGACTCGCATGTATGGCTATAACAATTTATACTTTTAAAAATGGATACTTATTGAGACCTGATAACCACATTTAGCTAGCTTAGCAGGAGGGAGCATGCTAACTCATAATGCCTTGTAATTACTGAATACTGATGAACCAGTGGAGCCATACCTCATTGACATCCTCAAGTAGCTCTGACAAACAAATTAGGGGACATGACAAATAAATTAGGGGACACTACCTCTGCGTATCTGCACAAGGGCCCAAGAGAGGTGGGGCCCGACCATAGGAACGGAGCTCTCAGCTCCCACACCGTGCACCAGTAAATGCGAGCAGCTGGTCTGGCCTTCCAGTAATCCGATCTGCATGCAGTGTGATCCAGGATTCACGTGGATAAGGATGAAATCAAGAGAGCGCTAGCTAGGATCACACACCAATAGCACAAGGAAGGAAGGAATGAGCGAACGAACCTTGAGGAAAACATCGCCGACAGGCTTCTTTGTGTGGCTCTCTATCATTGGTCGCAACCCCCGCCACTGCCCTCACTCATCGCACATCGCGTTATGGTCACGGTCGGGGCTGCCCTTCCGTCTGGTCGACCGGTCGAGCATGGGGCGATCAAGCAGGACTCGAGGAGGAGGTAGTGGATTTATGGCGACAGATCGGGGTAGCGAGGCCGAGTGTGGGTTGTTGGCTTGTTGCACCTGTAGGCGTGGCAGGCGGGGGGTGGGGGCGGGCGGAGGGATCATGAGCTAGAGGGGGAGATCGTGGAGGGAGTTGGCAGTTTGGAGTGAGATCATGGGGGATTCCTTTGCGTGAGCGTCTGGGAGTGAGCGGGTGCTCCTGAGATGGCTGAGATCGACGATGAACAGGAGAGCACGGGACGGAGACGGCGCTAGCAGGAAGAGCTAGAGGGCGAGGGCTTGCTGGACAAAGAAAGCAAGGGAGACTGACCCTAAAGCCAAGCTGGGTCAGGGTAAGAAGCGTGCGGCCTCCTAGCAGCTACTTGGGCCGCACCAAAGAAACACAGCCCACACGACCTATATCGTCATCACGGCTTGCACATTTTTATGACCATACCGGTCAGCCAACATAGCTTCTACTGGCTTATAAGCCTTCCTTCTTTAGAGAAAGCAATCATGGTCAAATGCTCCTGCTAGTGTCAAATTGAGGCAACTTTTTGCGCGAGCAGACGTGGGCCCGATATGTGCAAAACTAATGGTGGCTGTCACGTGGGCGTCCGTAGTCTGCAATGTGGGCCCAACGTCCGGAGTGTGTGATGGCTTGCACGATAGGAATGGCTGAATGGGAATGGGGGATTTTGTCATATGGGACCGGAGTGCCCCAAGTCAGGAGTTGCTCGACGTCCCGCGTCACAGAATGTGATGGTTTGCCGGACAACAGTGGTGGAGGAGCCATTATGGCTTAGTGTGGCATCAACCATACCTTACTTTTAATAACTCTCATATCTTCTACTATAACATCAAAATAAGATGTGGTGTGGTGGATATGATGTCTCTAATAGATGTTTTCTTAACATATAGTTGATGGAGATACAATTCATTCATCAAATGAATATATATATAGCTGAATGCCCGTGCGTTGCAACGGAAATATATAATACCAGTATACTACGATAACTTATATACAAAATATGTGTTATACCGTTATGAGAAAATGTTTCATAATCAATTTGTGATTCTGGCCATACATAAATTTTGTTATTTATAATCTATCTGTTTCACCACTACATTGCAACCATCAGTATCATGCAGACTTCGATATATGTCACGATTTGCATGGTCTCATTATTGGAGAGCACGTTTCACACATACCGGAAGAAATTCCCTCGTACATCGTTAGTCATCGGACACGTACCACCATACACTTTTTCTTAAACAAAAAGGTAAGTGTGTGTGTTTGCAAGACTAATGGTCAAACATCGTATAACCATAAAGTTAGAATACTATATTAATATATTAAATAAATTAATCCAATAGACATAGATTAACCTAATTAACATAGGATAAATAAATATCTAATTATAAAAGTATGAAACATGGTATAATCAATGTTGTTACTACGTAGTAAATATTCATACGAGACTAACACAACTGGAACGGTTCAATTTAGAATTAAAATGGGGAAGTTACGAATTTCCAAAGTTTCTATGTATTTGATATAGGATTAATTAGGAAATCAATTTTATTGTTGTTTTCATGACAAAACAGAGGTATTATGTGATAAAAAATAATATTATAGAATTATAGAAATTGGAATGAACTCATTTGGATTTAATATGAAAATTCCATGAATTAAATGGGTTTCTGCAATTATTTTTAAACTAAAAATCAATTTCTAAACTCCTTTTCCCTATTTTCTTTATTTCCTGGACTGCGTCCCAAATTCCAGAAAGATCAGGGGCCAAGCTATAAATGTTTTTCTAGACTCAGTGAGCATACAGAGTGGACGGCGGGTTAAACACAAATAAAGTTTTAGTTGAAGTTATACATAATTCAACATGAGTCACGTTGGTTAGAGAGTGGAAGGCTAGGCATTCTACTTAATAGATCTAAGGTTCGATCCTTGAGCTCCAGAATTTTGGGGCCTCCGACTCTTGCATATGTTGGGCTATAGCCTGGTATAGCCTACTATAAGCAGTCCAGTTTTCGAATCGAGATAGTAGAGGGGTTAATTTCCTTCTTTGGAAAAATACAGAGAAACTGGTTTTTCCAAACGCATTAGAATCTGCAAAAGAAACCGCGCATGAGATGGATATTGTCTCGGCGCTACGTACCAAGCTCCGAATGACACGTCTGTTGTTTCATATTCTGTCGAGGATTCAATTATAGTCAACTACTTTACACCGGTTGTTTGATCAGGCTGGCTAGGTGGTTTGACACTTTGACCATTACAGGGGTATAAAAACTTTTGATTTTTTGTTTACTTCAAACTTCAAAGAAGTTGTGCGCTATTTAGGCATGTACAACCCTATTAAATTAGGAGTTTCTTGAGGGATCTCTAGGGGGTTAAGGGCATGTATAACTCTGAGACTCTAATTCAATTTTCTAAGTACAAGAGACAACAAAAAACTACATGATACAACTCCGAGACCCTAAATCATAAATACAACTAAGAGACAACATGCATAGAGAGTCGTGAAGTGGTGGACTTTTTTTACTTAGCCCTTAGAGACCTCGTATTAAATGAGGTTGTCCAAGCCCTAAGTGAAGTCTGTCTCTTCACAACTTTCTATACATATTGTCTCTTAATTGTTTTAATGATTTAGATACTCAGGATTTATCATATAGTCTTGTCGGGGACCATAATTAGGGGTACCTCCAAGGCTCCTAAACTCGGCTGGTAACCACCATCAGTACAAAGCTGCAAAGGCCTGATGGGCGCAATTCAGGTCAAAGGCTCCATCCAATCAAGGGACACGATCTCGCCTCGCCCGAGCCCAGCCTCGGGCAGGAACAGTAGACCAAGGCAGATTCACGCCTCGCCCGAGGGCATCTTCAAGTAACGGGCGCACCTTCGACTCGCCCGAGGCCCAGCTCGGGCAGGCTTCGCAGTGAAGCAACCTTGGCCAGATCGCCACGCCAACCGACCGCATCACAGGAGCATTCAATGCAAGGATCGTCTGACACCTTATCCTGACGCGCGCTCCTCAGTCGACAAGGCCGAAGTGACCGCAGTCACTTCGCCCCTCCACTGACTGACCTGACAAGAAAACAACACCGCCTGCACTGCTCCGACTGTTGTGCCACCCGCCAGGGTGAGGCTGACAGCAGCCAAGTCCAGCCTCGGGCGCCATAGGAAGCTCTGCCTCGCCCGACCCCAGGGCTCGGACTCAACCTCGACCCCGGAAGACAGTCTCCGCCTCGCCCAACCCCAGGGCTCGGACTCAACCTCGACCCCGAAAGACGGTCTCCACCTCGCCCGACCCTAGGGCTCGGACTCAACCTCGACCCCGGAAGACGGTCTCCGCCTCGCCCGACCCCAGGGCTCGGACTTAGCCTCGACCTCGGACGACGGTCTCCGCCTCGCCCGACCCCAGGGCTCGGACTTAGCCTCGACCTCGGAGGAGCCTCCGCCTCGCCCGACCTTGGGCTCGGGCCGACCACGTCGCAGAGGGGTACATCATTACCCTACCCCTAGCTAGCTCAGGCTACGGGTAACAAGACCGGCGTCCCATCTGGCTCGCCCCGGTAAAACAAGTAATGATGACACCCCGCGTGCTCCATAACGACGGCGGTTCTCAGCCCCCTACGGAAGCAAGGAGACGTCAGCAAGGTCCCGACAGCCCCGACAGCTGTGCTTCTACAGGGTTTAAGCGCTCCTCCGACGACCACGACATCACATGAACAGGGCACCAACACCTCTCCGACAGCCACGTCGGCATGTACATAGGACTCTGGCTCCTCTCTGCCAGACACGTTAGCACACTGCTACACCCCCCATTGTACACCTGGGCCCTCTCCTTACGTCTATAAAAGGAAGGTCCAGGGCCCTCGTACGAGAAGGTGGCCGCGTGGGAGGACGGGCTGACGAGCAGGCTCTCTCTCTCTCTCCCTCGCAAACGCTTGTAACCCCCTACTGCAAGCACATCCGCCCTGGGCGCAGGACAACACGAGCCGCGGTTCCCCTTATTGTTTTCCCCCTTGTGTTCCGTCTCGCGCCGACCCATCTGGGCTGGGACACGCAGCGATAATTTACTCGTCGGTCCAGGGACCCCCCGGGGTCGAAATGTCGATAGTTGGCGCGCCAGGTAGGGGCCTGCTGCGTGTTGACGAACAGCTTCCCGTAAAGCTCCAAATGGGTAGTCTCCAGCAACCTCTCCAGCCCGGGACACTGCTCCGTTTCGGGAGTCTCGAGTTCATGTCCCTCGATGGCAGCTACGACATGGTACTCCTTCCTCCGCCGCGCGACAACGACAATGGCGGCCGTCAGCCCGCCCGCCGGCGGCAGAATCGACGACGTCTTCCCCGCATGGCGGAAGAACAACATCCGAGTCTGTCCCGTCACCTTCCCCGCCGACGGAGGAGGAGGCGGGGCAACCATGGCCAAGCAGGAGGCGGCACCTCGTCGGCTGTCAAGCGAGTCGACGACGCTAGCGCCCTAGCGGGGGACACGTCGGGCGTCGACCTCGCGTCTGAGACGAAGACGGGCGTCGTTTCCCCGCGACACGCCAACCCCAAGCGGACGAATGACGCCAGCACGCTCGTGAAGGACCTGCTGGGCGTCAGCCTCGTACCTAAGATAATGGTGCAGTCCATCCTCGACGTGACTCTGTCACCATCCGTCGATCAAGAGGTACCGTCCGTTTTCCACCCTTTGCCTTTTAGATTTAGCTTCGACCCACCAAGCGACCCCGCTTCGGTGGACGCTTTCATAGAGGCATATCCGAACCTTCCGGGGTATCATATGTGGTCAACCTGGGACCGATTGACGGCCGTCTCGACCTACGCCCCCCCCGGGTTCTGAGGAAGATGACGAGCCCGACTATGGTTGGGATTTCTCTGGGCTCAGGAACCCCAGTGCCATGCGGGACTTCATGACCGCATGTGACTACTGCCTCTCTGATTGCTCCGATGATAGCCACAGCCTCGGCGACGAGGATTGTGGCCCAAGTCGCGAATGTTTCCACGTCGATCTAGGGGGTTGTGAATCATCTAGGCCCCTTTGGTAATGTTTTGGTAATCAATGACAACTACTTGTGGACTAACGATTCTTGGAGAAATAAGAATGCAGGGTTGGACCACATAGAAATAAGATTGTTGGAGAGTCATACGCATTGGTTGTGGATCAGATGAAGGCAAAGGTATAATATAGGTTTTGCTTTTGCCGGTCTTGAGGAGTTTAGAGAAGATACCTGACCGGATTAGTAGGCTAGATAGCCGTACTATTAAGAGGGGTCAATGACTTAGATCTGTGTAAAACTTAGTGCCTCATAGAGCATCAAGTAGTTGCATTTACATAAGGACTAACAGCGCTTCTCATTTCATGTGTTAAAAGTTCATTCAAAAGCATGTTTGAATTTTGAGAAGTCTTGGTCGCGCGGACTGTCCGGCCCTAGGGGGCGGACTGTCCGCGATCCTCCAGAGGGTCCGAGGTTTGACTTTTCTGTGTTGACTCTGTATTCTTTTGCACTGCGGACCGTCCGGGCCTTAGGGCCGGACCGTCCGCAGTCCTGACCAAAAGAAGGGGGCTTCGGGTCAGTCCCTGAATTATAGCCGGACGGTCCGCCTGTGAGGCGCGGACGGTCCGCATGTGTCTAACTCGTTTTGGACAGGGACTGTGTGTTTTTATTGAGTTGTACTACGGACGGTCCGGGAGACCAGTCCGGACAGTACTGTCTCAGGTCGCGGACGGTCCGGGATTTATAGCCGGACGGTCCGCGTGTGTTAACTCCGTTTGATCCGAGGCTCAGGTGTTTGAAATTGCCAGGTCGCGGACGGTCCGACCTTGAAGGGCGGACTGTCCGGACCCACCTTTTGAGTCGACTCTGACATGTTCCAACGGTCATTATAGCCGTTATGGTGTACGGCGGACCGTCCGGCCCTAGGGCGCGGACGGTCCGCGCGTGCGCAGAACTGCCCTCTTTTGTGCATAACGGTTGGTTTTAGATGGGGGACTATAAATAGAAGGGTAGCTCGTGTGTGAGACCTCTCTTGGCCATTCCTTGCACACATTGAGCTCATTTGTGATCCTCCAACTCACTCTCTCACACTCTTTGCTTGAGATTGCATTCTAGTGAGAGATTGAGGGATCCTAGTGCATTTGCATCATTTGGTGATTCTTGAGGCACTAGGTGGTACACCGAGCAAGCGTCATTGGCTTGTTACTCTTGGAGGTTGCCGCCTCCTAGACGGCTCGGGTGATTGTCTCCGTCGAGCTCTCCAAGAAGATTGTGGAGAAGCCGCGGTGTTGATTGTGAGGGGTTCGCGCCTACCTCGCCGGAGCGGCAAAGGTGACATTAGTGGAATCGAGGTATTGAGTGATTTCTTGTCCACTTGGCTCAAAGATCAAGTCGTGTCTTGATAGAGGAGCAAGTGAGAGCTTGAAGTCCACCTCAACGTGGATTAGGGGTGATCGGCAAATCACCGATACCACGGGAAAAATTTCGGTGTCTATTCCTTCTAAGCATTACTTATTGCCTTGCAATTGATTAGTGTTTTGCTTATAGTTCTTCAAGTATTCAATCTCCGTAGTTGTCTTTCATACATTGTTTACTTATTGACACTAGTAAATTTATTCTCCTTGTTGTATTGATTAAATTTACTTAGTATTGTTGTTTTTAGTCAAAACCGTCTATTCACCCCCCCCTCTAGCCGGTGTCCTAGATCCTACAAGTGGTATCAGAGCCGAGGACTCCATTGTGTGTGGATCTAATCATCCCGGAGTGGGACAAAATGGCTAGTAACAACAATGTGCACATAGGGAAGCCACCGCACTTTGATGGAAACAATTATGATTATTGGAAAATAAGAATGTCAATGCATCTTAGAGCAATGGGTGGAAAAATTTGGCCAATTGTCAGAGATGGATTTGTTGTATTGAAGGAAGATGAACCATCCGTTAGTGATAATGAGAATATCCTCACAAATGATCAAGCCATGAATGTCTTTTATGATGCTCTTGATATAAATGAGTTCAATCGTATCAAGAATCTCACAACCGCTCATGAGATTTGGGTAAAACTAATGGAAATTCATGAAGGAACTACAATTGTGAAGAGTGCCAAACTATATGTGTGCAAAGGGAAGTTTGAGCAATTTATTATGAAAGAAGATGAGAGTGTATCCGATATGTTCAATCGATTGAATGAGATTGTAAATGAACTCAAAGGACTTGGTTTTAATGTTCCGGATGTGGATTTCACACACAAGTTCCTTAGATCACTTCCGGAGAAATATGAGACTATTGTGACAATGCTAGTAAGGAGTGATCTATCTACAACCTCTCCAACCGAAGTATTGGGAGAAATTCTCACTCAAGATATATTTAAGAAGTCACAAGCCGATGCTTTAAGTTTGGCAAAGAAGGTGAAAAATGAATCTATTGCTCTCAAAGCCAAGGCCTCAAAGGCAATTGAAAAGGAAGATAGCAATGATGAAGAAAATGAAAGTGAGAGTGATGGTGACATGGCTTTATTTGTAAGGAAATTCAATAAATTCATGAAGATGAAAAGAGGTCAACCTAGAAGAGGTCAAACATCTAGAAGAAATGCTTTCAATGATAGAAAATGTTTTGAGTGTGGGGAACCCGGTCACATTGCCATGAATTGTCCAAGCAAGAAGAAGAAGGGCAAAGATGAAAGTGACAAGAAGAAAAAGAAATACTATAACAAGAAGAAAGATGGCAAAGCCTACTTAGTTGAATGGGACTCGGATGATAGCTCGGATGATGATGATGATGACACCTCATCCAAGCTTAATGCCGGAATTGCCATCAAGGAAGCTCCCTCACTCTTCTCATCCCCCCATTGCCTCATGGCAAAGGGAGATGCTAAGGTAAAAATCATCACCGATTTAAATGATATAAATGATGATGATGATATCGATGATGTTGATGATGATGGCTATTCATATGATGATCTTGTTAGAATGTTAGGTGAGGCCGATGACTACATGCACAAAGAAAAAGAAAAATTTAAGGCCTTGAAGGAATTGTATAAAAACCTCCAAGTGTCTTTTGAGGAGCTCAAGATCTCTCACAATGATCTCAAAGAAAATTGTGAGAAGCTTGCGGATGCTCAAAAATCATCTATTGTGCATGAAGTTGAGGTGGTCACTAAGGATGTTGGAGTCACTTGTGACTTACTTGATAGTCTTACAAGTGAACCACTACCTACTAACTCTATTTGTGATAAATGCAAAATTTCTCTCAATGATAATATTGCTCTTGATGAATCAAAAATTATTGTTGAGAATGAAGTGTTAGTGGATAAAATAAATACTCTAACTCATGACCTAGAAAAGGCATATGGTGGTAAGAAGAAGTTGGATTTCATATTGGGAAGTCAACGATGTTCTCTTAACCGTGAAGGTCTTGGATATGTTCCCAAGAAAGGAAAGAATGCTTTTGTAAAGCAAAAGACATTGTTTGTGAAAGAATGTGACAAAGTGTGTCACAAGTGTCACAAAAAGGGACATGTTAAGAAAAATTGTCCCAAGTTCAAACATGTATCCTCCACTTGTTTTGAGCATTGTTATGTTCTTTCTCATAATGCAAAAGGTGTTCATGCTAAATTTGTTGGTACTTCAATTGTTGGAAACAAAAAGAAAGCTATTTGGGTGCCAAAGACCTTGGTCACTAACATCCAAGGACCCAAGCAAGTTTGGGTACCTAAAAAAGATTGATTTCCTTTTGTAGGTAAACTACAAGGCGGGAGGGAATCATTGGGTGTTGGATAGTGGATGTACTCAACACATGACCGGGGATATGAAGATGTTTACCCAAATGAGTGAGGAAGATTGCTCAAATTATGATAGTATCACATTTGGAGATAATCGTAAAGGAAAGGTTAAAGGTTTGGGTAAAATTGCTATTTCAAATGATCATTCTATATCAAATGTGCTATTGGTTGAGTCTTTGAATTTTAATTTACTTTCCGTAGCTCAATTATGTGATTTAGGATTTTGTTGCAATTTCACAGTTGAAGATGTTATTATCTCTAGTGTTGACGGTAGCAATCTTAAATTTAAAGGTTTTAGACATGAAAATCTTTATCTTGTTGATTTCTCATCTAATGAGGCAAAGCTCACAACTTGCTTATTTTCAAAAGCTTCACTAGGTTGGTTATGGCATAGAAGACTTGGTCATGTTGGGATGAAGCAACTCAATCGGTTAACCAAGCATGACTTAGTTCGAGGCTTGAAAGATGTGAAGTTTGAAAAGAACAAATTGTGTAGCTCTTGTCAAGCCGGTAAGCAAGTGGCAAATACTCATCCAAATAAAAGTCAAATGTCCACTCATCGACCTTTGGAATTACTTCACATGGATTTATTTGGGCCCACATCTTTTGTAAGTATTGGTGGTAATTCTTATTGTCTTGTGATTGTGGATGACTATTCAAGATTTACTTGGGTTTATTTTCTACGAGACAAATCTAATGTGTTTGAAACATTCAAGTCATTTGCTATATTGGCTCAAAATCAATTTGATTTCGACATCAAAAAGGTTAGAAGTGATAATGGGTCGGAATTCAAAAATGCAAGGATTGATCAATATTGTGATGACAAGGGTATCAAACATGAATTCTCTTCCAAATATACCCCGGAACAAAACGGTATTGTTGAAAGAAAGAATAGAACTCTTATTGATATGGCAAGGTCTATGTTAGCGGAATATAATATATCGGATTCTTATTGGGCCGAGGCAATAAATACCGCTTGTCATTCATCAAATAGACTATATTGTCACAAACTCTTGAAGAAAACTCCATATGAATTGCTCATTGGTAGAAAGCCAAATATCTCATATTTTAGGGTATTTGGTTGCAAATGTTATATTTTGAGAAAGGGAAGCCGGCTTTCTAAATTTGAGAAGAAATGTGATGAGGGTTTTCTTCTTGGATATTCATCAAATAGTAAGGCTTATAGAGTCTTCAACAAATCTCATGGTATTATTGAGGAAGCATATGATGTTGAATTTGATGAAACAAATGGGTCTCAAGATGAGAGTGATAATCTCGATGATGTTGGGGGAACTAAATTGATAAATGCAATGAAAACAATGGCCATTGGTGAAATAAAACCTAAGGAAGATGATGATGAAGATAGTGTAGTTGTTATTCCTTCATCCTCAACTATAAATGAGGAAGATCACCAAAGCCAACAACTCGATGAAACCTTGGATACTCATGATCAAGGTACTTCAAGACCTACGGTTCCTCCCAATGCTTCAACAAGCAACTATCAAACGGTATCAAGAATTCATCATTCCATTGTGAAGGATCACCCGGTTGATCAAATTGTGGGTGATATTAGTAAGGGTGTTCAAACTCGCTCTCGCATAGCTTCATTTTGTGAACATTTCTCTTTTGTATCTTGTATGGAACCTAACCGTGTAGATGAAGCTCTACTTGATGTTGATTGGGTGAATGCAATGCATGAAGAATTAAATAACTTCGCTCGAAATGAAGTTTGGGAGCTTGTTGAGAGACCAAAGAACCACAATGTTATTGGTACAAAATGGGTGTTTCGCAACAAGCACAATGAAGATGGTGTGGTAGTAAGAAACAAGGCAAGATTAGTTGCACAAGGATATACTCAAATTGAAGGATTGGATTTTGGAGAGACATTTGCTCCCGTAGCAAGATTAGAAGCAATCCGGATTCTACTTGCTTATGCTTGTGCACACAATATCAAGCTCTACCAAATGGATGTAAAGAGTGCCTTTCTAAATGGTAAGATTAGTGAACTAGTGTATGTTGAACAACCTCCCGGTTTTGAGGACCCCAAAAGACCTAACCATGTGTTCAAGCTTTCTAAAGCTCTCTATGGGCTTAAGCAAGCTCCTCGCGCTTGGTATGAAAGGCTTAGGGATTTCTTGCTTTCCAAAGACTTCAAAATTGGGAAGGTTGACACTACTCTATTCACTAAAAGAATTGGCAAAGATTTATTTGTTTGTCAAATCTACGTTGATGATATTATTTTTGGATCTACTAATGAATTATTTTGTGAGGAGTTCGGAAAAATGATGTCAAAGGAATTTGAAATGTCTATGATAGGAGAATTGAGCTTCTTTCTTGGCCTTCAAATCAAACAATTGAAAGATGGAATTTTTATAAGTCAATCAAAATATTTGAGGGACATGCTCAAGAAGTTTGGTTTAGAAAATGCTAAGCCTATCAAGACTCCAATGGCAACAAATGGTCATCTAGACTTAGATGAAGGAGGTACAATAGTTGATCAAAAACTTTATCGTTCAATAATTGGTAGTTTGCTTTATATTACCGCATCTAGGCCCGATGTTATGTTTAGTGTATGCATGTGTGCTCGATTTCAAGCTTCTCCTAGAGAGATTCACTTGAAGGCCGCTAAAAGAATTCTAAGATACTTGAAGTATACTCCCAATATTGGTCTATGGTATCCCAAAGGTGCTCAGTTTGAATTAATTGGATATTCGGATTCGGACTATGCGGGGTGCAAAGTTGATAGAAAAAGCACCTCCGGTTGTTGTCAATTTCTTGGTAGATCTCTTGTTTCATGGTCTTCTAAGAAACAAAATTCGGTTGCTCTATCTACCGCCGAGGCGGAATATATATCGGCCGGAAATTGTTGTGCTCAACTATTATGGATGAAACAAACCTTATTGGACTATGGAATTATTTTCAAGAATGTGCCTCTCATGTGTGATAATGAGAGTGCGGTGAAATTGGCTACCAATCCGGTCCAACACTCAAGAACCAAGCATATTGATATACGGCATCACTTCTTAAGAGATCATGTTGGCAAGGGAGATATCTCTATTTATTCCATTGGCACCGATGATCAATTAGCAGACATCTTTACAAAACCTTTGGATGAAACAAGATTTTGTTCTCTAAGAAGTGAAATGAATGTGATCGATATCTCAAATGTAACTTGAAGTTGATCACACATGTGTCGCCTTGCATCTTGGGTCTAAGTATGCTTTTTATGCTATTTATTTGGTATTATTTGTGCATTTTCCATTTCTAATTGCTCTAGATAGTTTAATTCAAAAATCTTGCATTTCTCAAATACATCATAAGTATATGCATGCATACCAACTTTTGGATTGGTCAAAATGTCCATATATGAGCACCAATTCGGATTCGGAATTCAAAATCAGAAAGTGGACAGAAATTGGAAAAATGAGTATCAGGCCGCGGACCGTCCGCCTATGGACCGCGGACCGTCCGCAGCATCAGGAAATGGACAGTCCGAGCAGCCTCGCAGACCGTCTGAGATCATCAGGGCGCGGACCGTCCGCCGCCCCCGCGCGGACCGTCCGCGACAGGGCAGAAAAAGGGACAGAGCCCGCAGTCTTGCCAGTTGTGCCCACTCGGTTGTTCTCTTTTGCTCTCCTCTCGCATATACTCTCTTGTGTCGAGTGTGCGCGGACCGTGAAGAGAAGTTGCGTGCGGACAGTCCGATAGCTTGCAGCACCATTCCCTCAACATGTCTTCATCACGGTATCTTCAAATCTTGTGGATTTAATCAAATTTCATCAACTTTGAGATTATTTGGGTTTCTTCTCTGATCTGAAATTGAGCAGTGGGTTTTAAAATCTGATTGGTGGGATTGTTAGTTCTTCTCAATATCAATGCTATGCAAAATTTTCAACTTATTTGGCTGGGTATTATCTGCAAAACCATCAAATTGAACACTTGTGGCGGCTAGGGTTCTTGGAGTCGCCCCTGGTCGGTCGCGGACCGTCCGCCTGGTGGACGCGGACCGTCCAGGCCTCTGGCGCGGACCGTCCGACCCCCTAGCGCGGACCGTCCGGACCCTGACAGAGTGTTACCATTCCATTCCTTCTTATAAGTGGCGATTGGTATCAATTATTTATCTCTGGCTGTCTGTCACCTTGTTGCAGTGGTTTTGGTGGTCTCCGCAAGAAACTTGCAGGTCGCTTTAAATCAAAGCGCCCTCGTGGCAATGATGATGATTATACACCGACCACTGATTCAGAGGCCCAATCCTCAGCTGGGGGCACTGAATCCATGGATGCTGAAGATTTTCTTCATGTTCATCCAGATTATCCCATTGATATCCAAGGATGGACTTATCCCAAGCGGCGATTTTCTATGGCTGAGTACTGCTCTAGACGGACTATGAACCAATATGCTCTGCCATCAGATACCAATATTCAGTTTTTCCACACTCAGCTGCAGTTTGACGTCTTTTGGGGCACCCTGGTGGATACCAACTTTCATAAGCATCAGGTGATTGATTGGTCCTTCTTGCTCAGTCAATCAGTCATGGAGGGTCTTATCCCCAAATTTGAAACATGTGGGTTATATCAGTTTATGGGGCAGCGCACCGATTTCAATGAAATGGCAGTTAAGCAATTCTTGGCTACCTCAGAGATTGACATTGCAGAAGAATCTATCACCTGGATGACTGGCTTCAAGCGGTATTCTGCTTCTTTTGCTGACTTTGCCGCTGCCAACAGTCTGGACTATGGCACTATTTCTGCTGGGGTGGATCTATATACTGAAGATAACTTTGAGGATTTTGTGCAGTTTTATGAGCCAGCCAGGCTCGGTATACCCAGGAGATTTGGAGAAACAGCAGGACTCAGACATCATCCTGCTGTCATCAACAAGATTGCCAGAGTCACCATTCTTCCCAAGAGTGGTGATAAGAGTAAAATTCGAGATAAGTTCTGGAACATAATTCATCACCTTATGAATGGAGAAGTCATGAACATTGTTCTTTTCATGATGAGGCAGCTTAATGATTTAAAGATGGACAAGAATCAAAACTTGGCATATGCTCCATACATTATGGCTCTTATCAAATCCAAGACAAGATTTGAGGGCCCATGTGAGATTGTTCACACTCCATTCAGGCCTTTTAAGAATGAGATAGGGTTTCTCACCAGGCCACTCACTCCATTCCCAGATGATGAGGAAGACCCTGGCTATGAGGGTGGAGCAGCGCCTAATGCTGAGGAACAGCAGATGCCTCCTCCTCCACCTCCTCCTCAGCCTCAGCACTATTGGGAGCCTGCTCCAGGATATTTTGATCCTTATTTTCAAAACATGCAGCAAGGGCTGGAGACTCATATTGATACTCGATTTGAGGGGTTGATGTCACATGTGGATCACCGCCTCGATGACATGCAGTCTCGATTTGACAGCAACTGGGATGCGCTCAACTCTGAATTTTCTGACTTTCGTGATCAAATTCACACTAATGTCACTGATCCCATCATGTCAAGGCTGAATAATATGCAACAAAGCTTTCAAGATAACATGGGTGCTCTCTCCAGTCAGTTTGATAATCTTTCTACAACTGACAACATGCATGATATCAGTCAGAGGCAGCAGCAGCTCCAGCAGGACTTTGCCCAGTTCTCCTCCCTGTTTGACACCTTCAGCACTCATTATTACAACATGCATCCTCCGCCGAGTGATCAGTAAGGCCTCTCCTTTGTGGCAATTGATGCCAAAGGGGGAGAGAAGTGATGAGAAGTTGTCAGGCGTCTCCTTCAGGGGGAGTTGGTGGTTCTATGTGGACACTAAGACCATGCATATGCATTTTATCTTTTTCGTGCCGTTTTAGTTTATGTCTTATGCATTTGGAACTTGGTTTGATCTATTAACTCTATGTCGTATGTCTGTGGATTATTATCTGTAATATTCTGTGGGATGAACTATGTTTTTAGCTCAAATTACTCTGTGTGTGGTTAATCGAGATGTGATTATAATTGCTGCGCTCACTCTACGAATCATCGCTTGTATGTCTCGATAACCATGTTTGTAGGAAAGTCTCCATCAAGCTCCAATGTATTATGTGTGTTATATCTTCAACTTCAAATAATCCTGCACACACTTAGGGGGAGCCTTTCTTGCATACTGAGTTTCTATTGGGATTTATCTATCTTTTGGACAGAACTTCAATTTAAGATAAGTCCTATGAAACTCATCTCCAAAATCTATTTTATACCTTTGGTATGAGAGAGATTTGGAGAAACTAAACTTCTCTTTGATATACTATGTGGTGTTGTCATCAATTACCAAAAAGGGGGAGATTGTGAATCATCTAGGCCCCTTTGGTAATGTTTTGGTAATCAATGACAACTACTTGTGGACTAACGATTCTTGGAGAAATAAGAATGCAGGGTTGGACCACATAGAAATAAGATTGTTGGAGAGTCATACGCATTGGTTGTGGATCAGATGAAGGCAAAGGTATAATATAGGTTTTGCTTTTGCCGGTCTTGAGGAGTTTAGAGAAGATACCTGACCGGATTAGTAGGCTAGATAGCCGTACTATTAAGAGGGGTCAATGACTTAGATCTGTGTAAAACTTAGTGCCTCATAGAGCATCAAGTAGTTGCATTTACATAAGGACTAACAGCGCTTCTCATTTCATGTGTTAAAAGTTCATTCAAAAGCATGTTTGAATTTTGAGAAGTCTTGGTCGCGCGGACTGTCCGGCCCTAGGGGGCGGACTGTCCGCGATCCTCCAGAGGGTCCGAGGTTTGACTTTTCTGTGTTGACTCTGTATTCTTTTGCACTGCGGACCGTCCGGGCCTTAGGGCCGGACCGTCCGCAGTCCTGACCAAAAGAAGGGGGCTTCGGGTCAGTCCCTGAATTATAGCCGGACGGTCCGCCTGTGAGGCGCGGACGGTCCGCATGTGTCTAACTCGTTTTGGACAGGGACTGTGTGTTTTTATTGAGTTGTACTACGGACGGTCCGGGAGACCAGTCCGGACAGTACTGTCTCAGGTCGCGGACGGTCCGGGATTTATAGCCGGACGGTCCGCGTGTGTTAACTCCGTTTGATCCGAGGCTCAGGTGTTTGAAATTGCCAGGTCGCGGACGGTCCGACCTTGAAGGGCGGACTGTCCGGACCCACCTTTTGAGTCGACTCTGACATGTTCCAACGGTCATTATAGCCGTTATGGTGTACGGCGGACCGTCCGGCCCTAGGGCGCGGACGGTCCGCGCGTGCGCAGAACTGCCCTCTTTTGTGCATAACGGTTGGTTTTAGATGGGGGACTATAAATAGAAGGGTAGCTCGTGTGTGAGACCTCTCTTGGCCATTCCTTGCACACATTGAGCTCATTTGTGATCCTCCAACTCACTCTCTCACACTCTTTGCTTGAGATTGCATTCTAGTGAGAGATTGAGGGATCCTAGTGCATTTGCATCATTTGGTGATTCTTGAGGCACTAGGTGGTACACCGAGCAAGCGTCATTGGCTTGTTACTCTTGGAGGTTGCCGCCTCCTAGACGGCTCGGGTGATTGTCTCCGTCGAGCTCTCCAAGAAGATTGTGGAGAAGCCGCGGTGTTGATTGTGAGGGGTTCGCGCCTACCTCGCCGGAGCGGCAAAGGTGACATTAGTGGAATCGAGGTATTGAGTGATTTCTTGTCCACTTGGCTCAAAGATCAAGTCGTGTCTTGATAGAGGAGCAAGTGAGAGCTTGAAGTCCACCTCAACGTGGATTAGGGGTGATCGGCAAATCACCGATACCACGGGAAAAATTTCGGTGTCTATTCCTTCTAAGCATTACTTATTGCCTTGCAATTGATTAGTGTTTTGCTTATAGTTCTTCAAGTATTCAATCTCCGTAGTTGTCTTTCATACATTGTTTACTTATTGACACTAGTAAATTTATTCTCCTTGTTGTATTGATTAAATTTACTTAGTATTGTTGTTTTTAGTCAAAACCGTCTATTCACCCCCCCCCTCTAGCCGGTGTCCTAGATCCTACAGGGGTCTCGACGAAGGCAACCACCTTGGTATGCCGGAGGACCGCGATCCCCCTAGGCCTGCGCCTCGCGTTGACATCCTTCGGGAGCTAGCTGTGGTCCCAGTCCCTGCGGGGGGTCAGGACGCATAGCTTGAGCAAATCCGTGAGATGCATGCCAGGCTCGACGAGGAAGCAGGGCAACTTGTGCAGCTCCGGCAGAACATCAGGCAGGAGTGGGCAGGCCGAGCACCAGCCGGAGAAGCGTGTCATCTGCCCCAGGACGTCCAACACCGCATCGCTGACGATACCAGGGCAAGGCTGCCCCCGGCTCCTAGTGGGGTCGGCCAGAACCTGGCTGTAGCAGCAATACTACTCCGAGCGATGCCGGAACCATCCACCACCGAGGGACGGTGTATCCAGGGAGAACTCAAGAATCTCCTGGAGGATGCCGCGGTCCGACGGGCCGAAAGCTCTGCCTCCTGAAGGCAGGGGTACCCCCCGGAGCATCGCGCCGCGACTTCCCGTTTTGTGCGGGAAGCCTCGGTCCACCCCGTGCGCACGCGGGACACAGCGCCTGCGGCCCCGGGTCGCCTTGGCAACGAGCACCATCGCCACGACCGTCGAGCCCACCTCGATGAGAAGGTGCACCGAGGCTACCACCCCAGGCGTGGGGGACGCTATGACAGCGGGGAGGATCGAAGTCCCTCGCCCGAACCACCCAGTCCGCAAGCTTTCAGCCGGGCCATACGACAGGCGCCGTTCCCGACCCGGTTCCGAACCCCGACTACCATCACCAAGTACTCGGGGGAAACAAGGCCGGAACTGTGGCTCGCGGACTACCGGCTGGCCTGCCAGCTGGGTGGAACGGACGGTGACAACCTCATCATCCGCAACCTCCCCCTGTTGCTCTCTGACGCCGCCCGAGCCTGGCTCGAGCATCTGCCTCATGCGCAGATCTCCAACTGGGACGACCTGGTCAAAGCCTTCGCCGGAAACTTTCAGGGCACATACGTGCGCCCTGGGAACTCCTGGGATCTCCAAAGCTGCCGCCAGCAGCCGGGAGAATCCGTGCGGGACTACATCCGGCGATTTTCGAAGCAGCGCACCGAGCTGCCCAACATCACCGACTCAGATGTCATCGGCGCGTTCCTCGCCGGCACCACTTGCCGCGACCTGGTGAGCAAGCTGGGTCACAAGACTCTCACCAGGGCGAGCGAGCTGATGGACATCGCCACCAAGTTCACCTCTAGCCAGGAGGCGGTCGAGGCCATCTTCCGGAAGGACAAGCAGCCTCAGGGACGCCAGCAGGAAGACGTGCCCGAGGCGTCCGCTCAGCGCAGCACGAAGAAGAAGGGCAAGAAGAAGTCGCAAACAAAACGCAACGCCGCCGACGCAGATCTTGTCGCCGCTGCCGAACACAGGAACCCCCGGAAGCCTCCCGGAGAGGCCAACCTATTCGATAAGATGCTCAAGGAGTCGTGCCCCTATCATCAGGGTCCCGTCAAGCACACCCTTGAGGAGTGTGTCATGCTTCGGCGCTACTTCCACAAGGCCGGGCCACTGGCGGAAGGTGGCAAAGCCCACGACAACGACAAGAAGGAAGACCACAAGGCAGAGGAGTTCCCCGAGGTCCATGACTGCTTCATGATCTACGGTGGGCGGGTGGCGAACGCCTCGGCTCGGCACCGCAAGCAGGAGCGTCGGGAGGTCTGCTCGGTGAAGGTGGCGGCGCCAGTCTACCTAGACTGGTCCGACAAGCCCATCACCTTCGACCAAGGCGACCACCTCGACCGCGTGCCGAGCCCGGGGAAGTACCCGCTCGTTGTCGATCCCGTCATCAGCAACGTCAGGCTTACCAAGGTCCTCATGGATAGAGGCAGCAACCTTAACATCATCTACGCCGAGACCCCCGGGCTCTTGCAGATCGATTTGTCCACGATCCGGGCCGGTGCGGCGCCCTTTCACGGGATCATCCCGGGAAGCGCGTCCAACCACTTGGGCAACTCGATCTGCCCATCTGCTTCGGGACTCCCTCCAACTTCTGAAAGGAAACCCTCACGTTCGAGGTGGTCGGGTTCCGAGGAACCTACCACGCAGTGCTGGGGAGACCATGCTACACCAAGTTCATGGCCGTCCCCAACTACACCTACCTCAAGCTCAAGATGTCGGGCCCCAACGGGGTCATCACCGTCGGATCCACATACCGACACGCGTACGAATGCGACGTGGAGTGTGTGGAGTACGCTGAGGCCCTCGCCGAGTCCGAGGCCCTCATCGCCGACTTGGAGAGCCTCTCCAAGGAGGTGCCAGATGCGAAACGCCACGCCGGCAACTTCGAGCCAGCAGAGGCGGTTAAGTCCGTCCCTCTCGACCCCAGCAACGACGCCTCCAAGCAAGTCCGGATCGACTCCGAGCTCGACCCCAAATAGGAAGCAGTGCTCGTCGACTTTCTCCGTGCAAACGCCGAGGTTTTTGCGTGGAGTCCCTCGGACATGCCTGGCATACCGAGGGATGTCGCCGAGCACTCGCTGGATATCCGAGCTGGAGCCCGACCTGTGAAGCAACCTCTGGCTGATTCGACAAAGAAAAGCGCAGAGCCATAGGCGAGGAGATCCACAAGCTGATGGCTACAGGGTTCATCAAAGAGGTATTCCATCCCGAATGGCTAGCCAACCCTGTGCTTGTGAAAAGGAAAGGTGGGAAATGGCAGATGTGTGTAGACTACACTGGTCTAAACAAAGCATGTCCGAAGGTTCCCTACCCTCTTCCTCACATCGATCAAATCGTGGATTCCACTGCTGGGTGCGAAACCCTATCATTCCTTGATGCCTACTCAGGGTATCACCAAATCAGGATGAAAGAGTCCGACCAGCTTGCGACTTCTTTCATCACACCCTTTGGCATGTACTGCTATATTACTATGCCATTCGGTTTAAGGAATGCAGGCGCGACATACCAAAGGTGCATGAACCACGTGTTCGGACAGCACATTGGCCGAACGGTCGAGGCTTACGTCGATGACATCGTAGTCAAGACGAGGAAAGCCTCCGACCTCCTCTCCGACCTTGAAACGACATTCAAGTGTCTCAAAGCGAAAGGCGTAAAACTCAATCCTGAGAAGTGTGTCTTCGGAGTCCCCCGAGGCATGCTCCTGGGGTTCATCGTCTCCGAGCGGGGTATCAAGGCCAACCCGGAGAAAATCACGGCCATCACCAACATGGGGCCTATCAAGGACTTGAAAGGAGTACAGAGGGTCATGGGATGCCTTGCGGCTCTGAGCCGCTTCATCTCGCGCCTCGGCGAAAGAGGCCTGCCCCTGTACCGCCTCTTAAGGAAGACCGAGCGCTTCACTTGGACCCCCGAGGTCGAGGAAGCCCTCGGGAACTTGAAGGCGCTCCTTACAAGCTCGCCCATCCTGGTGCCCCCCGCTGCTGGAGAAGCTCTCCTGATCTACGTAGCCGCAACCACTCAGGTGGTCAGCGCCGCGATCGTGGTCGAGAGACGAGAGGAAGGGCATGCATTGCTCGTCCAGAGGCCGGTCTACTTCATCAGTGAGGTACTGTCCGAGACCAAAATCCACTACCCGCAAATTCAGAAGCTATTGTACGCGGTAATTCTGACGCGGCGAAAGTTGTGACACTACTTCGAGTCTCATCCGGTGACTGTGGTGTCATCCTTCCCCCTAGGGGAGATCATCCAGTGCCGAGAGGCCTCGGGTAGGATTGCAAAGTGGGCGGTGGAGATCATGGGCGAGACAATCTCGTTCGCCCCTCGGAAGGCCATCAAATCCCAAGTCTTGGCGGATTTCGTGGCATAATGGGTCGACACCTAGCTTCCAGTAGCTCCGATCCAACCGGAACTCTGGACCATGTTTTTCGATGGGTCGCTGATGAAAACAGGAGCGGGCGCGGGCCTGCTCTTCATCTCACTCCTCGGGAAGCACCTCCGCTACGTGCTGCGCCTCCATTTCCCGGCGTCCAACAACGTGGCTGAGTACGAGGCTCTGGTTAACGGGTTGCGCATCGCCATCGAGCTAGGGGTTCGGTGCCTCGACGCTCGTGGCGACTCGTAGCTTGTAATCGACCAAGTCATGAAGAACTCCCACTGCCGCGACCCGAAGATGGAAGCCTACTGCGACGAGGTTCGGCGCCTGGAAGACAAGTTCTACGGGCTCGAGCTCAACCACGTATCCCGACGGTACAACGAGACTGCGGATGAGCTGGCTAAAATAGCCTCGGGGCGGACAATGGTCCCCCAGATGTCTTCTCCCGAGACCTACATCAACCCTCCGTCAAGATCGACGACACGCCCGAGCTCGAGAAGGCCTCGGCTTAGCCCGAGGCACCCTCGGCCCTACCCGAGGCACTCTGGGCTCAGCCCGAGGCACCCTCGGCTCAACCTAAGGCACCCTCGGCCGCCGAGGGTGAGGCACTGCCCGTCGAGGAGGAGCAGAATGGGGTCCCGCCTAATCGAAACTGGCAGACCCTGTACCTACAATATCTCCACCGAGGAGAGCTACCCCTCGACGGAACCGAGGCTCGACGATTGGCGCGACGCGCCAAGTCGTTCGTCTTGCTGGGTGACGGAAAGGAGCTCTACCACCGCAGCCCCTCAGGCATCCTCCAGCGATGCATATCCATCGCCGAAGGTCAGGAGTTATTGCAAGAAATACACTCGGAGGCTTACGGTCACCACGCAGCGCCTCGAGCCCTTGTTGGAAACGCCTTCTGACAAGGTTTCTACTGGCCAACCGCGATGGCCGACGCCACTAGGATTGTACGCACCTGCCAAGGGTGTCAATTCTACGCCAGGCAGACTCACCTGCCCGCTCAGGCTCTGCAAACAATACCCATCACCTGGCCATTTGCTGTGTGGGGTCTGGACCTCGTCGGTCCCTTGTAGAAGGCACCCGGGGGCTTCACGCACCTGCTGGTCGCTATCGACAAATTCTCCAAGTGGATTGAGGTCCGACCCCTAAACAGCATCAGGTCCGACAAGCAGTGGCGTTCTTCACCAACATCATCCATCGCTTTGGAGTCCCGAACTCCATCATCACCGACAACGGCACCCAGTTCACCGGCAGGAAGTTCCTGGACTTCTGCGAGGACCACCACATCTGGGTGGACTGGGCCACCGTAGCTCACCCCATGACGAATGGGCAGGTAGAGCGTGCCAACGATATGATTCTACAGGGACTCAAGCCAAGGATCTACAATGACCTCAACAAGTTCGGCAGGCAATGGATGAAGGAACTCCCCTCAGTGGTCTGGAGTCTGAGGACGACGCCAAGCCGAACCACGGGCTTCACGCCGTTTTTTCTAGTCTATGGGGCCGAGGCTATCTTGCCCACAGACTTAGAATACGGCTCCCCAAGGACGAGGGCATACGACGCCCGAAGCAACCAGACCAACCGAGAAGACTCACTAGACCAGCTGGAAGAGGTTCGGGACATGGCCTTACTACACTCGGCGCGGTATCAGCAGTCCCTGCGACGCTACCACGCCCGAGGGGTTCGGTCCCGAGACCTCCAGGTGGGTGACTTGGTGCTTTGGCTACAACAAGATGCCTGAGGGCGCCACAAGCTCACGCCTCCCTAGGAAGGGCCATTCATCATTGCCAAGACTTTGAAGCCTGGAACATACAAGCTGGCCAACAGTCAAGGCGAGGTCTACAACAACGCTTGGAACATCCGACAGCTACGTTGCTTCTACCCTTAAGATGTTTTCAAGTCGTTCATATACCTCGTTTACATACACAAGTAAAGTCTAACCATCAAGGAAGGGTCAGCCTTGCCTCGGCAAAGCCCGACCCTCCCTCGGGGCTAGAAGGGGGGAACCCCCTCTGCGTCAAAATTTTCCTCGGAAAAAGTCTTTCGGCCAGAACATCTTTCATGCTTTTCGACTACGTCGATAGTGGGATCCTGAAAACAACGGAGTACACGTAAGCGGCAAGGCCGACCGAGCCGAGGGACTGAAAGCTCTCTTGTGAGTTTTGGTGTTTGGATGACAACTCAATTAAAGGACTAACAAGTGTACTAAGTGTTGAACAGGTGCTTAAGGTAAATCTAACAGGGTTCAACACAAGTGAACAAATGTGATGGTCCAAGAACTGGATTATGGATACATGATGGACATCACAAGTAAGATGGATGTTGCAAAAGTGATACTCGGGTGCATAGCTCGGAGACAACTGATCAAGCCAAGGACAGAGGCAAGAAGAGCTTCGAGGTACCAAGTGCATGGGAGAAGGTCAAGAAGGCTGAGGAACCCAAAGCCAAGGGTGAAGAAGAAGGCTTGCAAAGTCAAGGGTGATCGAGTTGAGAACAGCTACGACACATCAAGGATCACTACATAAGGACGTGACTTACAACCAATGAGGCAACAACTACAGTTATGTGGTGTAAGTCATAAGGCTCAAGATCAAGCTCTAAGAAGGAGATCAAGGTCACTAGAAGGAGAACAAGTGTCAAAACCAGAACTGGAAGCAGCCCAAAAGAGCTAAGTTCACCTTGATCTTTAGTTTGGGTTGTTCCTATGTTTGGAGATGTTCTATGTGACCTTTGCAGGATGTTGGAGAAATGTCAATCTAGATCAAGTCAAGCCGACTTGATGATTTATGAGTCCAACATCAAAGCTCAAGCATGTGAAATGCTATAGATGTAATAATTAAGAGAAGGTATGTTTCTAGACTTAGTACATTGGTTTTTGTGTACTAATATACTTGTCTAAGTGTTAGAAACAGAAGGAAGAAGAAAAGGAAAGAGGTGCAAATGGCTTGGCTGTGTACAGCCAAGACTCAGCTCAGTCTGGCACACCGGACTGTCCGGTGGTGCACTGGACAGTGTCCGGTGCGCCAGGTTGAACTCCGGTGAACAGGCCGCTCTCGGGAGGAGTCTGGCGATGTACGGCTATAATTCACCGGACTGTCCGGTGGTGCACCGGACTGTCCGGTGAGCCAACGGTCGGCTTGGGCAACGGTCGGCCGCGCGAACTGCGCGTGACGCGTAGCCAAGCCAACGGTCAAATGGGGGCACCGGACTGTCCGGTGCGCCAACGGCTCCAGGACTGCAACGGTCGACTGCTCCATTTATGGAAGGAAATCAGGCACCAGACAGTGTCCGGTGGTGCACCGGATTGTCCGATGCGCCACCCGACAGAAGGCAAGATTTGCCTTCCTGGATTGCTTCCAACGACTCCTAGGCCCCTTGTGCCTATAAAAGGGACCCCTAGGCGCCTCAAGCAATGTACAAGTGCAGCCAACAAGTGTAGACATCACTCGAATCAATTCTCACTCTCCCTCTTGTGTGTAACTCTATAGTTTGTGTAGAAGGCACAGCTATAAGCCTTTAGAGAGAGGAGAAGTGCTGCTAAGAGCAAGAGCAAGGTCTTGAGCGTATCGTTACTCTACCGAGGTGCTGCCGAGAAGTTTGTAAGCAGCCACGGTGTTGTTGTAACCTAACTCAATAGTGAAAGGCTCTATCTGTCATACTGACAGATCTGAGCAAACGGAGGAAGGAGTTGAAATAGACTCCAAGCCCAGGTGTGGCTAACTCCAACGAGGACTAGGCAAGCATTTCAGGCTTGGCCGAACCTCGGGATAAATCCTTGCGTCTGTGTGCTCTGTTCTGTATTGTATCCTGACTCTCTGTCTTACTCGCTTTTATATCTGCACTTCAACACTTATCTGTGGTATAAGCTTTATTTGGAGTGCAGGACATATTGAGACAGGATCTCCGATTCCGCTGCAACCTACTCGAAGGATCTTCTCATTCCACTGCGTACGAAGTCTTCGAGTAGAGTAAGAATTTAAGTTTTAAATTGAAAAGTTTTATTCGCCTATTCACCCCCCTTCTAGGCGACATCCAGATCCTGTTCCCGGGTCAAAGGGAACTTTCAATTGGTATCGGAGCTAGGCCTCTCCAGTGTGGGCTTAGCCGTCCGGAGATAACGATGTCGTCACAAGAGGTAACTGTAGAACTTCTTTTAGGCAATGGTTCTAATTACAAATCTTGGTCTGTCTCTATTTACAAAGCTTTCATGAATATTGATCCTGATTTGAGACAGATCTTTAGTAGAAGTATTTTTCCCTCTGATTTTAGTAAAAATCCTTCTAATGAAGAACTAAGATGTTTATCTCTCAATCACCATGCTTGCAACATCTTAGTTGACTCTCTTTCTAGAAGTGCTTATTTTGCCATCATGAGCAGTGATAGTGATCTATTTGTTGATGCTCATGATTTATGGAATAGAATTAAAGAAAAATATTCTGTGGCAAACTGTGATGCTCCTACTCCCTATATTACTTGTGTTACTAACCTTTCAGAGGGAGAAGAACAAGAACGATGGCACCCAAACGATGAATCCACCTCGTCGATAGGTTTGTTCTCCACTAGTGATAAATGTTTTATTGCTAACAATGACGGTGGAGACGAAAGCCATGATGAGGAGGAATATGAGGATGATAGCGAGGATGAATCTTCATCATCACAAGGTACATTTTCCTATATTGCTTCCACTGACATTAATGACAGGGAAAATGAGACCGATGATGTGGAAGAAGAGGAGATTCGCCGTTTCTACAACCATCTCAACAAAGCGGACAAAGCTCTCTTGGTTAAGTTGTTGAGAAGGAACAAGGAACAAGGCGAGACGCTTCTCAGGCTAGAGGAGACTCTCATCAAAACAAACAACAGCCTGGAGAAGATGACCAAAGAACATGAGGAGCTAAGGTGCTCTCATGATGTCTTGGTCCAACGGTATGATTCAATGTTAATTGAGCAAAGTAATAATGATGACGCTCTATCTAATGTTGCTCAACTTAAAACTGAAAATTCTATGCTTAGAAGTCAAGTAGAAACAATGAATTTAGAAAAGCTTGCTCTTAGTGAAAAGTATGATACGTTGTCATACTCTCATAGTAAACTAGTTGATGATCATATCATGCTCGATATTGCTCATGAGGTAGTAATTACTAGTTTAAACTCATATGAACCTCATTCTTGCACCAGTAATCAATTGGTCAAAATATTATCATGTGCTGACCTCCACCGCCCCAAGAAAGGCCAATCTTTGTTTGAGAAACAAGTTGCAGGATCAAAAAGTAAATTGCTTGGGAACAAGAAACAAAAACAATTAAGGAGAAGATGCCTTGCTCGACTTCCGCAAGATATCTACGAACACATGGTGAAGAAGCTTGAGGAAGGAGAAACCGCAGCAAGGGTCAAACTCCATAAGAAGGATGTTCCCAAAGCAATAAATGAAGAAATCAACATGAACAAGGAAAAAGGTAAAAATTCAATTAATCATGTTGTTTGCACTGATCATCTCTCCATGTCATTCAAGTACAAAAAGGGAAAAGGAAAAAAGGAGGTGCTTCAAGTGCAAGAAGTTAGGCCACCTCATCGCGACTTGTCCGTACAAAGACAAGAATGAAGGGACAAGGAGTTGTTTTGGATGCAACAATAAGGACCACACGATCACTTCATGTCCGGTCATGAAGAATCAAGGATGTGCATCCTCCAAGGTGACCCTCACCAAGGAAAATGACAAACAGCAAGCGTCATGTCAGGTTGAGCGACGCTTCTGCTACAAGTGTGGTGAGCAGGGTCATCGATCCAAGGTATGTTATAAAGTTAAGATTCCTAAGCAAGTGAATTTGTCTCAATCTTATTCGCGTAGGAGACCCAAATCATACACTTGTGCTAGATCTATAACGAGATCACCTAGAACTAGCACAAAGGCAATTTGGATACCAAAGGCACATTTAGATGATCATTATGGACCCATCCTGAGATGGGTACCAAACTGTGCTAACTAGACCATGCAGGTGCCTTGAGATGGACTGGAGACCATGGGAGAGCTTAAGATGGTTATCTAAAACTCTATGCTTAAGCTGTTAATTGTTTTGGTGTTTATTGACCCAAGGTTGAATTATTGTGAGACACTAATCCTATGTTCATCTCAAGTGAAATAAGGTGTATAGGTCCTTAATCATTATTGGTGAATCAAACAAAGGACCTTGATGAGATTCTTCAACTTGCTCTCCATAGGATGGTACCCTTGTATCGTAAGTACTTTGTTGATAATCAGTATTGCTCGGTGTGTTACCTGTCCTTGAAGTAGTTATGTCTCTTGATTGCCTGTGTTGAGTATCTTTCAATCAATGATTAGTGATTTCCAAGATCGTAACCATGCATGCTTAATCATGATTAGGTGCTCTCAATTGGTATCTTATCATTGCTTAACCATTCTTTGGGTAACTTATCATTTGAGATATCCTCCATGATTAACTCTTGTTGTGTTCGTGAATAAACCTGCATCCCGTTGTGAGTTATGCTATATGGTTTTATGATTAGCCTGTGTGAAAATATGACATATTGCTTAGTTTATATGATGACCCTATTGTGGCACTATGTGTTATGCCTCTAATGCATTCTCTCGAGCTATGAAGTGCATAAATAATAGGGAACTTTCAGTTGGTTTGTGGTAATAACTGGTGCTCTCATGGCCATACTGGTAAAAGGCAAAGCTATGGAAAATGGAACTGTGCAATTTTATTGAATATCTTGAAGTTCCATTGATTGTGATCATAGCTGTGTTCTTGCATTTCTCTGGTAGTACCGTGGCTTAGGAGACTTATGCCTTAAAATGTTTTTTCTTCTGGTGTACCTAAAGAACCTTCTTAACTATGATGTGCTTAAGACATGATCGTGTTGTTTTTCAATTGGTATATGTGATGCAATGATAGTTAAGTATGAAGCATGTCTAAGTTGCGTGTAAATGTTAGACTTCCTGTGAGTATTCAATTGGCTTAGGTGCTCCTGAGGCATGCATTGTTGTATTTAGTCAACCTTTCATTTAGCCTTCAATTTGTATTAAGTGGCTTTCAATTTGGTATTTAATTGATATCTCTTTGGGATGAAAGTGATAGAGTATGCCTTGACCAAGGTATGTTGTGATCCCCTCTAGTTCTGAGGAAGCTAGAATGTGCAAAGAGCAAGTCATTCAAATACTTGATGCACAACTTGAGGGGGAGCACACATAACTTGTGTCTTTTGAGACTAACTGTTTCTTGAGCAATCTTGTATAGTCTCAAGGTGGAAAAGAGAAGATGAGCATGAAATGGAGCAATCAGGACTTGGGTACCTCTGTAAGTCAAGTAATTGGTATCTTAAGTCATGAGTAATTGTATATCCCTAGATTGCTCATGCTCTATGAAAGGGAATTAGGCTTACACCTAGTTCCTATATAATTTTGGTGGTTGAAGTGCCCAACACAAATCTTTGGACTAACTAGTTTTTCCCAAGTGTATAGATTATACAGGTGTAAAAGGTTCACACTCAGCCAATAAAAAGACCAAGTTTTGGATTCAACAAAGGAGCGAAGGGGCAATCGAAGGCACCCCTGGTCTGGCGCACCGGACTGTCCGGTGTGCCACCGGACATGTCCGGTGCACCAGGGGGACTCAGACTCAAACTCGCCACCTTCGGGAATGCCCAGAGGCGACTCGGCTATAATTCACCGGACTGTCCGGTGTACACCGGACAGTGTCCGGTGCGCCAAGGGAGGTCGGCCTCAGGAACTCGCCAGCTTCGGGAAACTCCAACGGCTAGTCCACTATAATTCACCGGACTGTCCGGTGTGCACCGGACTGTCCGGTGCGACTCCGGGGCAACGGCTAACTCCGCGCCAACGGCTCTCTGAAGAGCAATAAATGCGCGCGCAGCGCGCACAGGAGTCAGAATCGCCCATGCTGGCACACCGGACAGCAAACAGTACATGTCCGGTGTGCACCGAACACCCTGGAGGGCCCACAAGTCAGAAGCTCCAACGGTCAGAATCCAACGGCAGTGATGACGTGGCAGGGGGCACCGGACTGTCCGGTGTGCACCGGACTGTCCGGTGCGCCATCGAACAGACAGCCTTCCAACGGCCACTTTTGGTGGTTGGGGCTATAAATACCCCAACCACCCCACCATTCATTGCATCCAAGTTTTCCACTTCCCAACTACTACAAGAGCTCTAGCATTCAATTCTAGACACACCAAAAAGATCAAATCCTCTCCAAACTCCACACAACGCCATAGTGATTAGAGAGAGTGATTTGCTTGTGTTCTTTCGAGCTCTTGCGCTTGGATTGCTTTCTTCTTTCTTGATCCTTTCTTTGCAATCAAACTCACTTGTAATCGAGGCAAGAGACACCAATCTTGTGGTGGTCCTTGTGGGAACTTTGTGTTCCAAGTGATTGAGAAGAGAAAGCTCACTCGATCCGTGGATCGTTTGAGAGAGGGAAGGGTTGAAAGAGACCCGACCTTTGTGGCCTCCTCAACGGGGAGTAGGTTTGCAAGAACCGAACCTCGGTAAAACAAATCTCCGTGTCTCACTTGCTTATTCGCTTGGGATTTGTTTTGCGCCCTCTCTCGCGGACTCGTTTATATTTCTAACGCTAACCCAGCTTGTAGTTGTGTTTATATTTGTAAATTTCAGTTTCGCCCTATTCACCCCCCCTCTAGGCGACTATCAATTGGTATCAAAGCCCGGTGCTTCATTAGAGCCTAACCGCTCGAAGTGATGTCGGGAGATCACGCCAAGAAGGAGATGGAGACCGGCGAAAAGCCCACTACAAGCCACGGGAGCACTTCATCGGAAGAGTCCCGCACCAAGAGGAAGGAGAAGAAGGACTCCTCCAAACGAAAGGAGAAAAAGTCTTCCTCTTCTCACCACAAAGAGAAGAAGGAAAAGTCTTCTTCCCACAAGCCGCATCGGAAAGGCGACAAGCACAAAAGGATGAGGAAGGTGGTCTACTACGAGACCGACACTTCATCATCATCGACTTCCGACTCCGATGCGCCCTCCGTCACTTCTAAGCGCCAAGAGCGCAAGAAGTATAGTAAGATCCCCCTACACTACCCTCGCATTTCCAAACATACACCTTTACTTTCCGTCCCATTAGGCAAACCACCAACTTTTGATGGTGAAGATTACGCTAGGTGGAGCGATTTAATGCGATTTCATCTAACCTCGCTCCACAAAGGTATATGGGATGTTGTTGAGTTTGGTGCACAGGTACCATCGATAGGGGATGAGAACTATGATGAGGATGAGGTGGCCCAAATCGAGCACTTCAACTCTCAAGCAACAACAATACTCCTCGCCTCTCTAAGTAGAGAGGAGTATAACAAAGTACAAGGGTTGAAGAGCGCCAAGGAGATTTGGGATGTGCTCAAAACCGCGCACGAGGGAGACGAGCTCACCAAGATCACCAAGCGGGAAACGATCGAGGGGGAGCTCGGTCGGTTCCGGCTTCGCAAAGGGGAGGAGCCACAACACATGTATAACCGGCTCAAGACCTTGGTGAATCAAGTGCGCAACCTCGGGAGCGTAAAATGGGATGACCACGAGATGGTTAAGGTTATTCTAAGATCTCTTATTTTCCTTAACCCTACTCAAGTTCAATTAATCCGTGGTAATCCTAGATATACTAAAATGACCCCCGAGGAAGTTATCGGGAATTTTGTAAGTTTTGAGTGCATGATCGAAGGCTCGAGGAAGATCAACGAGCTTGATGATGCCACCACATCCGAAGCTCAACCCGTTGCATTCAAGGCAACGGAGGAAAAGAAGGAGGAGTCTACACCAAGTAGACAACCAATCGATGCCTCCAAGCTTGATAATGAGGAGATGGCGCTCGTCATCAAGAGTTTCCGCCAAATCCTCAAACAAAGGAGGGGGAAAGACTACAAGTCCCGCTCCAAGAAGGTTTGCTACAAGTGTGGTAAGCCCGGTCACTTTATTGCTAAATGTCCATTATCAAGTGATAGTGACAGGGGCGACGACAAGAAGGGGAGAAGAAAGGAGAAGAAGAGGTACTACAAGAAGAAGGGCGGCGATGCCCATGTTTGTCGGGAGTGGGACTCCGACGAAAGCTCTAGCGACTCCTCCGACGACGAGGACGCCGCCAACATCGCCGTCACCAAGGGACTCCTCTTCCCCAACGTCGGCCACAAGTGCCTCATGGCAAAGGACGGCAAACGGAAGAAGGTTAAATCTAACTCCTCCACTAAATATGAATCTTCTAGTGATGATAATGTTAGTGATGAGGAGGATAACTTGCGTGTCCTTTTTGCCAATCTTAACATGGAGCAAAAGGAAAAATTAAATGAATTGATTAGTGCTATTCATGAAAAGGATGACCTTTTGGACTCCCAAGAGGATTGTCTAATTAAAGAAAACAAGAAACATGTTAAGGTTAAAAATGCTTATGCTCTAGAAGTAGAAAAATGTCAAAAACTATCTAGTGAGCTAAGCACTTGCCGTGAGATGATTGACAACCTTAGAAATGAAAATGCAAGTTTAAATGCTAAGGTTGATTCTCATGTTTGTAATGTTTCAATTCCCGATCCTAGAGATAATAATAATTTGCTTGCTAGGATTGAAGAATTAAACATTTCTCTTGCTAGCCTTAGATTAGAGAATGAAAATTTGATTGCTAAGGCTAAAGATTTTGATGTTTGCAATGCTACCATTTCCGACCTTAGAACTAAGAATGAAATGTTGCATGCTAAGGTTGTAGAACTTAAATCTTGCAAACCCTCTGCATCTAATGTTGAGCATGTTTCTATTTGCACTAGATGTAGAGATATTGATGTTAATGCTATTCATGATCACATGTCGTTAATTAAACACCAAAATGATCACATAGCAAAACTAGATGCTAAAATTGCCGAGCATAACTTAGAAAATGAAAAATTTAAATTTGCTAGAAGTATGCTCTATAATGGGAGACGCCCTGGCATCAAGGATGGCATTGGCTTTCAAAGGGGAGACAATGTCAAACTTAATACCCCTCCTAAGAACTTGTCTAACTTTGTTAAGGGCAAGGCTCCCATGCTTCAGGATAACGAGGGCTACATTTTGTACCCTGTCGGTTATCCCGAGAGCAAAATTAGGAAAATTCATTCTAGGAAGTCTCACTCTGGCCCTAATCATGCTTTTATGTATAAGGGTGAGACATCTAGCTCTAGGCAACCAACCTGTGCCAAGTTGCCTAGAAAGAAAACTCCTATTGCATCAAATGATCATGCTATTTCATTTAAAACTTTTGATGCTTCTTATGTGCTTACAAGCAAATCCGGCAAGGTAGTTGCCAAATTTGTTGGGGGCAAACACAAGGGATCAAAGACTTGTGTTTGGGTACCCAAAGTTCTTGTTTCTAATGCCAAAGGACCCAAAACAGTTTGGGTACCTAAAGTCAAGAACTAAATTTGTTTTGTAGGTTTATGCATCCGGGGGCTCAAGTTGGATACTCGACAGCGGGTGCACAAACCACATGACCGGGGAGAAAATGATGTTCTCCTCATATGAGAAAAACCAAGATCCCCAACGAGCTATCACATTCGGGGATGGAAATCAAGGTTTGGTCAAAGGATTGGGTAAAATTGCTATATCTCCTGACCATTCTATTTCCAATGTTTTTCTTGTAGATTCTTTAGATTACAACTTGCTTTCTGTTTCACAATTATGTCAAATGGGCTACAACTGTCTTTTTACTGATGTAGGTGTCACTGTCTTTAGAAGAAGTGATGATTCAATAGCATTTAAGGGTGTGTTAGAGGGTCAGCTATACTTAGTAGATTTTGATAGAGCTGAGCTCGACACATGCTTAATTGCTAAGACTAACATGGGTTGGCTCTGGCACCGCCGACTAGCCCATGTTGGGATGAAGAATCTTCATAAGCTTCTAAAGGGAGAGCACATTTTAGGATTAACAAATGTTCATTTTGAGAAAGACAGGATTTGTAGCGCATGCCAGGCGGGGAAGCAAGTTGGAGTCCATCATCCACACAAGAACATCATGACGACCGACAGGCCGCTTGAGCTACTCCACATGGATCTATTCGGCCCGATTGCTTACATAAGCATCGGCGGGAGTAAGTATTGTCTTGTAATAGTGGATGATTATTCTCGCTTCACTTGGGTATTCTTCTTACAGGAAAAATCTCAAACCCAAGAGACCTTAAAGGGATTCTTAAGACGGGCTCAAAATGAGTTCGGCTTAAGGATCAAGAAAATAAGAAGCGACAATGGGACGGAGTTCAAGAACTCTCAAATTGAAGGCTTTCTTGAGGAGGAGGGCATCAGGCATGAGTTCTCTTCTCCCTACACCCCTCAACAAAATGGTGTAGTGGAGAGGAAGAATCGAACTCTATTGGACATGGCAAGAACCATGCTTGATGAGTACAAGACACCGGACCGGTTTTGGGCCGAAGCGGTCAACACCGCCTGCTACGCCATCAACCGGTTATATCTTCACCGAATCCTCAAGAAGACATCATATGAACTCCTAACCGGTAAAAAGCCCAACATTTCATACTTTAGAGTTTTTGGCAGCAAATGCTTTATTCTTGTTAAAAGAGGTAGAAAATCTAAATTTGCTCCTAAAACTGTAGAAGGCTTTTTACTTGGTTATGACTCAAACACAAGGGCATATAGGGTCTTTAACAAGTCCACTGGACTAGTTGAAGTCTCATGTGACGTTGTGTTTGATGAAACTAACGGCTCTCAAGTAGAGCAAGTTGATCTTGATGAGATAGGTAATGAAGAGGCTCCATGCATAGCGCTAAGGAACATGTCCATTGGGGATGTGTGTCCTAAGGAATCCGAAGAGCCTCCAAGTGCACAAGATCAATCATCCTCCACCACACAAGCATCTCCACCAACTCAAAATGAGGATGAGGCTCAAGTTGATGAAGGGCAAAATCAAGAAGATGAGCCACCTCAAGATGATGGCAATGATCAAGGGGGAGAAACAAATGATCAAGAAAAGGAGGATGAGGAAGAACCAAGACCGCCACACCCAAGAGTCCACCAAGCAATCCAACGAGATCACCCCGTCGACACCATCCTCGGCGACATTCATAAGGGGGTAACCACTCGATCTCGAGTTGCACATTTCTGTGAACATTACTCTTTTGTTTCCTCTATTGAGCCACACAGGGTAGAGGAAGCACTACAAGATTCGGATTGGGTGGTGGCGATGCAAGAGGAGCTCAACAATTTCACAAGGAACGAGGTATGGCACTTAGTTCCACGTCCTAACCAAAATGTTGTAGGAACCAAATGGGTCTTCCGCAACAAGCAAGACGAGCATGGTGTGGTGACAAGGAACAAAGCTCGACTCGTAGCCAAAGGATACTCCCAAGTCGAAGGTTTGGATTTCGGTGAAACCTATGCACCCGTAGCTAGGCTTGAGTCAATCCGCATATTATTAGCCTATGCTACTTACCATGGCTTTAAGCTTTATCAAATGGACGTGAAAAGTGCCTTCCTCAACGGACCAATCAAGGAAGAGGTCTATGTTGAGCAACCTCCCGGCTTTGAAGATAGTGAGTACCCTAACCATGTCTATAGGCTCTCTAAGGCGCTTTATGGGCTCAAGCAAGCCCCAAGAGCATGGTATGAATGCCTTAGAGATTTCCTTATTGCTAATGGCTTCAAAGTCGGCAAAGCCGATCCTACACTCTTTACTAAAACTCTTGAAAATGACTTGTTTGTATGCCAAATTTATGTTGATGATATTGTATTTGGGTCTACTAACAAGTCTACATGTGAAGAGTTTAGTAGGATCATGACACAGAAATTCGAGATGTCTATGATGGGGGAGTTGAAGTACTTCTTAGGTTTTCAAGTGAAGCAACTCCAAGAGGGCACCTTCATCAGCCAAACGAAGTACACTCAAGACATCCTAAGCAAGTTTGGGATGAAGGATGCCAAGCCCATCAAGACACCCATGGGAACAAATGGGCATCTCGATCTCGACACGGGAGGTAAGTCCGTGGATCAAAAGGTATACCGGTCGATGATAGGTTCATTGCTTTATTTATGTGCATCTCGACCGGACATTATGCTTTCTGTTTGCATGTGTGCAAGATTCCAAGCCGACCCTAAGGAATCACACCTTACGGCCGTAAAACGAATCTTGAGATATTTAGCTTATACTCCTAAGTTTGGGCTTTGGTACCCTCGGGGATCCACATTTGATTTGATTGGTTATTCGGATGCCGATTGGGCGGGGTGTAAGATTAATAGGAAGAGCACATCGGGGACTTGCCAGTTCTTGGGAAGATCCTTGGTGTCTTGGGCTTCCAAGAAGCAAAATTCGATCGCTCTTTCCACCGCCGAAGCCGAGTACATTGCCGCAGGGCATTGTTGCGTGCAATTGCTTTGGATGAGGCAAACCCTGCGGGACTACGGTTACAAATTAACCAAAGTCCCTTTGCTATGTGATAATGAGAGTGCAATCAAAATGGCCGACAATCCCGTCGAGCATAGCCGCACTAAGCACATAGCCATTCGGTATCATTTTCTTAGGGATCACCAACAAAAGGGGGATATCGAGATTTCTTACATTAACACTAAAGATCAATTAGCCGATATCTTTACCAAGCCTCTTGATGAACAAACTTTTACCAAACTTAGGCATGAGCTCAATATTCTTGACTCCCACAACTTCTTTTGTTAGATTGCACACATAGCTCATTTATATACCTTTGATCATATCTCTTCTGTATATGCTATGACTAATGTGTTTTCAAGAGTATTTCAAACCAAGTCATAGGTATATTGAAAGGGAATTGGAGTCTTCGGCGAAGACAAAGGCTTCCACTCCGTAACTCATACTTCGCCATCACTCCAAGCAACTCTCTATTCCTTGGGGAGAAATGAGCATCAAAGAAAAGGACTTCGTCTTTGGGAGAAAGTGAGAGCCCAAAGCTAAAGGACCGGACTTCGCCTTTGGTATAATCTTAACTCATTTATTTATGACCAAAGGGGAAGATAGCACTTCGAGGGCTCTAATGATTCCGTTTTTGGCGATTCATGCCAAAAAGGGGGAGAAATGAGCCCAAAGCAAAAGGACCGCACCACCACAATTTCAAAAAAAAACTTAGTGTTTTCCAAGAGTATTTTTCATTGGTATCCTATTGTGTTCAAAAGAGGGAGAAAGTAGTATTTCCAAAATGATATATCAAAACCCTCTTGAACACTAAGAGGAGGATCTCATTTAGGGGGAGTTTTGTTTAGACAAAGGAAAAGCATTTGAAACAGGGGGAGTAAATTTCAAATCTTGAAAATGCTTTGCAAACTCTTATTCATTTACCTTTGACTATTTGCAAAAGAACTTTGAAAAGAATTTACAAAAGAATTTTGCAAAAACAAAACATGTGGTGCAAGCGTGGTCCAAAATGTTAAATAAGAAAGAAACAATCCATGCATATCTTGTAAGTAGTTATATTGGCTCAATTCCAAGCAACCTTTACACTTACATTATGCAAACTAGTTCAATTATGCACTTCTATATTTGCTTTGGTTTGTGTTGGCATCAATCACCAAAAAGGGGGAGATTGAAAGGGAATTAGGCTTACACCTAGTTCCTATATAATTTTGGTGGTTGAAGTGCCCAACACAAATCTTTGGACTAACTAGTTTTTCCCAAGTGTATAGATTATACAGGTGTAAAAGGTTCACACTCAGCCAATAAAAAGACCAAGTTTTGGATTCAACAAAGGAGCGAAGGGGCAACCGAAGGCACCCCTGGTCTGGCGCACCGGACTGTCCGGTGTGCCACCGGACATGTCCGGTGCACCAGGGGGACTCAGACTCAAACTCGCCACCTTCGGGAATGCCCAGAGGCGACTCGGCTATAATTCACCGGACTGTCCGGTGTACACCGGACAGTGTCCGGTGCGCCAAGGGAGGTCGGCCTCAGGAACTCGCCAGCTTCGGGAAACTCCAACGGCTAGTCCACTATAATTCACCGGACTGTCCGGTGTGCACCGGACTGTCCGGTGCGACTCCGGGGCAACGGCTAACTCCGCGCCAACGGCTCTCTGCAGAGCAATAAATGCGCGCGCAGCGCGCACAGGAGTCAGAATCGCCCATGCTGGCACACCGGACAGCAAACAGTACATGTCCGGTGTGCACCGGACACCCTGGAGGGCCCACAAGTCAGAAGCTCCAACGGTCAGAATCCAACGGCAGTGATGACGTGGCAGGGGGCACCGGACTGTCCGGTGTGCACCGGACTGTCCGGTGCGCCATCGAACAGACAGCCTTCCAACGGCCACTTTTGGTGGTTGGGGCTATAAATACCCCAACCACCCCACCATTCATTGCATCCAAGTTTTCCACTTCCCAACTACTACAAGAGCTCTAGCATTCAATTCTAGACACACCAAAAAGATTAAATCCTCTCCAAACTCCACACAACGCCATAGTGATTAGAGAGAGTGATTTGCTTGTGTTCTTTCGAGCTCTTGCGCTTGGATTGCTTTCTTCTTTCTTGATCCTTTCTTTGCAATCAAACTCACTTGTAATCGAGGCAAGAGACACCAATCTTGTGGTGGTCCTTGTGGGAACTTTGTGTTCCAAGTGATTGAGAAGAGAAAGCTCACTCGATCCGTGGATCGTTTGAGAGAGGGAAGGGTTGAAAGAGACCCGGCCTTTGTGGCCTCCTCAACGGGGAGTAGGTTTGCAAGAACCGAACCTCGGTAAAACAAATCTCCGTGTCTCACTTGCTTATTCGCTTGGGATTTGTTTTGCGCCCTCTCTCGCGGACTCGTTTATATTTCTAACGCTAACCCAGCTTGTAGTTGTGTTTATATTTGTAAATTTCAGTTTCGCCCTATTCACCCCCCCTCTAGGCGACTATCACTCTATAATATTTGGTGATACTCTATGCCTATCCTTAAATATCATGGAGCTATGATAATAAATGATCTTGCAATTGGTATCTTTCAATTGGTAGCTGTGATAGTTTGCTTCAATTGACATCTTTTGATAATCATTAGAATAGAAGTTTCTTCTTGTGCCCAATACTATAACTTGTTCTAAGTTTGGTGTCTTAGCAACAAGAAAAGGTTAGGATAAAGAATCAGGCACAAGTGTGGAGAAGCTCTCGAGAGATTAAACACTTTCAAGATGGGAAGTGCACTACAACATGGTAAAGGTTCAAAAGGAAGTATTAATCTTTTTGCGTATATGTATCTTACTTAAATGTTGGTGGTGCATATGTTCAATAAGTAAGGGGGAGTGTTGATAGTGTGTTTTTCCTCCTAAACACCCTGCTGTCCCTTGACATCATCCTATGTTCTTGCTTGAGTATGGTTTTTGGTGTTTGATGTCAAAGGGGGAGAAGTTGTGCATTAAAGCTTATCTCAACCTGAGAGGAAAGCTTATCCTAAGGGGTGATGTGTTTGAGCTTTGCCAGTGTGATATTCATATGCTTCTTCTTGCAGTATTATATGTGTTGCATCATATGGACTAGTGCTTGCGCTGCTATGAATTAATTGGCATCTATTGTGTTCTTTATATGTGTTGCATCATATGGACTAGTGCTTGCGCTACTATGAATTAATTGGCATCTATTGTGTTCTTTCTGAAATAGATAGTCATAAAGATAATGGTGCATGTGGTTAGATAGTCATGTGGAAAATGGTGCATGTGGTTAATGGTGCTTTAAGATTGTTTTAAATTAGTATCTTAGTTTAAATTGGTATTAGTTTGAATTGGTATCTTAATGGTGAATAGTGGTAGGTTGATATTCCTGTGATATATCCACTAAATTGAATGATGTTTAACTCTGATTACATGCATTTGTGTGTTATAGCATCATGATTTGATTCTTGACACAATGCATCCCAAAAAGTGCTAAAGTGTAGAAATGTTTCGAATTGCCTAAGTATGTGCAAATTGGCGTCTGAGGCCAAAATTATGTTTTTGAAGTAAGCACATATTTAGGGGGAGCATTCTATAAACTTAGAATTCAAAATTTGTGCTTCAAATCTTATTCTTATGTAAGCTTTAATTGTGTTGCCATCAATCACCAAAAAGGGGGAGATTGAAAGCTCTCTTGTGAGTTTTGGTGTTTGGATGACAACTCAATTAAAGGACTAACAAGTGTACTAAGTGTTGAACAGGTGCTTAAGGTAAATCTAACAGGGTTCAACACAAGTGAACAAATGTGATGGTCCAAGAACTGGATTATGGATACATGATGGACATCACAAGTAAGATGGATGTTGCAAAAGTGATACTCGGGTGCATAGCTCGGAGACAACTGATCAAGCCAAGGACAGAGGCAAGAAGAGCTTTGAGGTACCAAGTGCATGGGAGAAGGTCAAGAAGGCCGAGGAACCCAAAGCCAAGGGTGAAGAAGAAGGCTTGCAAAGTCAAGGGTGATCGAGTTGAGAACAGCTACGACACATCAAGGATCACTACATAAGGACATGACTTACAACCAATGAGGCAACAACTACAGTTATGTGGTGTAAGTCATAAGGCTCAAGATCAAGCTCTAAGAAGGAGATCAAGGTCACTAGAAGGAGAACAAGTGTCAAAACCAGAACTGGAAGCAGCCCAAAAGAGCTAAGTTCACCTTGATCTTTAGTTTGGGTTGTTCCTATGTTTGGAGATGTTCTATGTGACCTTTGCAGGATGTTGGAGCCAAGAAATGTCAATCTAGATCAAGTCAAGCCGACTTGATGATTTATGAGTCCAACATCAAAGCTCAAGCATGTGAAATGCTATAGATGTAATAATTAAGAGAAGGTATGTTTCTAGACTTAGTATATTGGTTTTTGTGTACTAATATACTTGTCTAAGTGTTAGAAACAGAAGGAAGAAGAAAAAGAAAGAGGTGCAAATGGCTTGGCTGTGTACAGCCAAGACTCAGCTCAGTCTGGCACACCGGACTGTCCGGTGGTGCACCGGCCAGTGTCCGATGGTGCACTGGACAGTGTCCGGTGCGCCAGGTTGAACTCCGGTGAACAGGCCGCTCTCGGGAGGAGTCTGGCGACGTACGGCTATAATTCACCAGACTGTCCGGTGGTGCACCGGACTGTCCGGTGAGCCAACGGTCGGCTTGGGCAACGGTCGGCCGCGCGATCTGCGCGTGACGCGTGGCCAAGCCAACGGTCAAATGGGGGCACTGGACTGTCCGGTGTGCACCGGATAGTGTCCGGTGCGCCAATGGCTCCAGGACTGCAACGGTCGACTGCTCCATTTATGGAAGGAAATCAGGCACCGGACAGTGTCCGGTGGTGCATCGGACTGTCCGGTGCGCCACCCGACAGATGGCAAGATTTGCCTTCCTGGATTGCTTCCAATGGCTCCTAGGCCCCTTGTGCCTATAAAAGGGACCCCTAGGCGCCTCAAGCAATGTACAAGTGCAGCCAACAAGTGTAGACATCACTCGAATCAATTCTCACTCTCCCTCGTGTGTAACTCTATAGTTTGTGTAGAAGGCACAACTATAAGCCTTTAGAGAGAGGAGAAGTGCTGCTAAGAGCTAGAGCAAGGTCTTGAGCGTATCGTTACTCTACCGAGGTGCTGCCGAGAAGTTTGTAAGCAGCCACGATGTTGTTGTAACCTAACTCAATAGTGAAAGGCTCTATCTGTCATACTGACAGATCTGAGCAAACGGAGGAAGGAGTTGAAATAGACTCCAAGCCCAGGTGTGGCTAACTCCAACGAGGACTAGGCAAGCATTTCAGGCTTGGCCGAACCTCGGGATAAATCCTTGCGTCTGTGTGCTCTGTTCTGTATTGTATCCTGACTCTCTGTCTTACTCGCTTTTATATCTGCACTTCAACACTTATCTGTGGTATAAGCTTTATTTGGAGTGCAGGACATATTGAGACAGGATCTCCGATTCCGCTGCAACCTACTCGAAGGATCTTCTCATTCCACTGCGTACGAAGTCTTCGAGTAGAGTAAGAATTTAAGTTTTAAATTGAAAAGTTTTATTCGCCTATTCACCCCCCCTCTAGGCGACATCCAGACCTTGTTCCCGGGTCAAAGGGAACTTTCAGGGACTCCTACGCCTCCGGGATACGGATACCTCACTCATCACCTTCTGCGATAAGTAACTCACGCTCGGATAAGCGATCCTGCTAACCGAACAAGTCTTAACGCTCGAAAACTTCTCTGTCGAAACGAGTTTTTCGTGCCTTCTCGACTATATCGATGACAGAATCCCGCAGATGAGCAAGAGTACACGTAAGCGGCGAAGGTCGACCGAGCCGAGGGACTCCTACGCCTCCGGGATACGGATACCTCACTCATCACCTTCCGCGATAAGTAACTCTCGCTCGGATAAATGATTCTGCTACCGACAAGCAAGTCCTGATACTCGAAACAAGAGGAAAAGAAACGCAGCTTTATAACACGACAATGACATGTTTGGGCCTCGGCGGCCGCAAAAAACATGTGCATGCTACAGATAAACTGTTCCTGCAGGCTCTGGCATCGGCAGGGGGAGCAGCAGCACCCTCGGCGTTGATTCCACCCTCGACGGAACCAGGCCCGACCTCGGATGACGACCCGAGCAAAAGGACCTCCACCTGCCCACCAACACCGCACCAGCGAGCTCCGGCCGCCCCAAAGCGCACCGGCAGGTCCTCACTCCCATCCTCGCCATAAAAACGAGAATGAGACCGTCCCAGAACACGAGTACTGCCCTCGCGGTGTACGACGTGTTGTGAGACCCCCTGGTGCGGCTGGCTGCCGTCGCCCAGACAGAGGATGGAATGCTGCACCCTGGCTGGGCAGCAGCAGTTCGCCCTCCCCGGCATGGCTGGAGGACGCCTCCTCCGCAGAGCTGGAGGATGGTTTCTACCCCGAGATGCGGAAGGAAGAAGCGGGACGCCAGCCCACGCGAAGGCAGGCCCCGGCTCGCCTCGCTCCTCCGCCTCAGCCTGGATGACGAAAATCCTTAAAGCTGAGGGCGGGGCAGAGGCCGCAGCCCGACTCGCTTCTCCCCACCAAACTGCCCATTGGTGGGGGAAGGCAGCCGGGCTGCACGACGAAAATCCTTGAAGCCGAACGATGGCTGAAAGGTACCAATCTCCACGAGATCGCGCTCCTCTAACGGCAGCAAGAGCAAGGCAATGCTGGGGCACCCCATCCGGGGGCTCGGAAGGTGGAAGGGCGCAATGCATGAAGAGAATGCGGAGGCGTGACTGCCACCCAGGGAGCCTTTCCCTTTTTAAAAGGCAACTCACCCCACTCGCGTCCTCAGGCATCGCGGGCTAAGTCTTCACCAACACGCTCAAAGATCCTCCCCCTACGACACAGGGTGTCGGGGACCATAATTATGGGTACCCACAAGACTCCTAATCTCAGCTGGTAACCCCCATCAGCACGAAGCTGCAAAGGCCTGATGGGTGCGATTAAGTCAAGGATCGGTCCGCTCAAGGGACACGATCTCGCCTCGCCCGAGCCCAGCCTCGGGCAAGGGCAGCCAACCCCGGAGGATTTACGTCTCGCCCGAGGACCCCCTCCAGCAACGGACACACCTTCGGCTCGCCCGAGGCCCAGACTTCACCAAGAAGCAACCTTGGCCAAACCGCCACGCCGACCGACCGTATCGCAGGGGCCTTTAATGCAAAGTGGCCTGACACCTTATCCTGACGCGCGCCCTTCAGTCGACAGAGCCGAAGTGACCGCAGTCACTTCGCCGCTCCACTGACCGGCCTCACAAGAGGACAGCGCCACCTGCGCCGCTCCGACTGCTGTGCCACTCGGCAGAGTGAGGCTGACAGCAGCCAAGTCTGGCCTCAGGCGCCATAGGAAACTCCGCTTCGCCCGACCCCAGGGCTCGGATTCGGGCTCAGCCCCGGAAGACGACGAACTCCGCTTCGCCCGACCCCAGGGCTCGGACTCGGGCTGAGCCCCGGAAGACGACGAACTCCGCTTCGCCCGACCCTAGGGCTCGGACTCGGGCTCAGCCCCGGAAGACGACGAACTCCGCATCGCCCGACCCCAGGGCTCGGACTCGGACTCAGCCCTGGCCTCAGCCGACAGTCTCCGCCTCGCCCGACCCAGGGGCTCGGACTCGACCTCGGCCTCGGAAGACAGACTCGACCTCGACCTCGGAGGAGCCTCCGCCTCGCCCAACCCAGGGCTCGGACCGACCACGTCACAGGAGGCGCCATCATTACCTTACCCCAAGCTAACTCAGGCTACGGGGAACAAGACCGGCTTCCCATCTGGCTCGCCCCGATAAACAAGCAATGATGGCGCCCCGCATGCTCCATGACGACGGCGGCTCTCAGCCCCCTTATGGAAGCAAGGAGACGTCAGCAAGGACTCGACAGCCCCAACAGCTGTCCTTCCACCAGGCTCCAGCGCTCCTCCGACGGCCACGACACCACACGAACCGGGTGCCAAAACCTCTCTGGCTGCCACGACGGCATGTACTTAGGGCGCTAGCTCTCCTCCGCTAGACACGTTAGCACACTGCTACACCCCCCATTGTACACCTGGATCCTCTCCTTACGCCTATAAAAGGTGTAGGATTACGGGGAGGCTACGCTAGCGCAAAACAAAATTTTCATCCCCATAATACCAAGAACTACTGCGGTTATAGGTCATGGAATTACCACTAGACGCGCAGAGCAGCGGAAGACGTCTCGATGTAGACGAACGCGTCGAGCAGTGCCGTGCAGTCGCCGGCGTCCTTCACGTCCTCGCACGGTTCGTCCAAGTGCTCCAGATGTAGCACCTCCGAGGTATCCACACGTACAGGGAGGAAGCGCCGCGTACCGAACTGCTAGGTTCGCGACGGCGGCTTGGCGAGGGCGAGAGGTGGGCGGCGGCTGTTAGTTCGCTGGTGACGAATTAGGTTATCTCTTAACCGCGCCCCCGCCCCTCATTATATAGGCGTTATGGTGGGCTTCTGACGCCGAGGCCCATCATTAACCCTAAAGCCCAGTCTAATTTCGGATCTAATCCGAAATAGGCTTCCTTCCCCTTAAGTGTGTGACCCTATAGGTTCACGTACAAATAGACATAGCCCGAGTACTCTTACTTGGCCCAATAATTGACAGCGGCCTCTAGCAAGACATGTCAACTCCTATGTGTACGTAAAGATCATATCAGACGAACCATTGCGACATTAAGTACATGCTGTTCCCTTTGTCTCACGATATTTGGTCTGGCTCTAAGCTGACCTCTCTTTCTCGATACTGTGAATTGGAATCCTTTCAATGGTTAACTCTTAACCCTAGCACGGCCATGCATTTCTTGATCCAATCACTCGAGGGGCCCAGAGATATCTCTCTCACAAAGAGAGGGACAAATTCCATCTTGACTGACCATGCCTCATAGCATGCTTCCTGACAAACCCAAAACTACCTTTATAACTACCCAGTTACGGGATAGCGTTTGATAGTCCCTAAGTAAGTCAATTCACATCTTGAGAACATGCGACAATCTCAGGTCTAAGGATACAGTATTCATGTTGCAAGAAGAGAACTATATTACAATATCTCACGTTGGGTCGGTCCAGCCTCATGTCATACATGCGCCCACATTATTAATTTAACATCTCCATGTTCATGACTTGTGAAATGTAGTCATCAACTAATACATGTGCTAGTCATCGACTCTGACTAGGGACATCATTTAGAATAACCATATAAGTAAAGAATCTCACAAACAATTCACATAATTGCTAATCAATACAAGGTGCCTTCCATGGATATTCAATTAAGCAATATATATATCATGGATACAAAGAAATATGCTCATCTCTATGATTATCTCTAGGGCATATTTCTAACAGTCTCCCACTTGCACTAGAGTTAATCTAGAAGATATCTAATACCCATAGATCTCACGTGTGCCTCATGCTTAGGTTGTGGAAGAGGTTTTGTCAAAGGATCAGCAACATTCAAATCCGTATGTATTTTGCATATCTTTATCTCACCCCGCCTAATGAATTCCCGTATGAGGTGAAACTTCCGCAGTACGTGTTTGTTTTTCTGGTGGTTCCTTGGCTCCTTAGCTTGCGCAATAGCCCCATTGTTGTCACAGTAGAGGTTCAATGGGCTAGATGCATTAGGAAACACACCAAGCTCGATGAGGAACTTTCTTATCCAAACACCTTCCTTCGCAGATTCAGAAGCTGCAATGTACTCGGCTTCTGTTGTAGAATCAGTCACAGTCTCCTGTTTGGAACTCTTCCAACTAACAGCACCACCATTTATTGTGAACACAAAACCTGATTGCGATTTTAACTCGTCTGGGTCAGTTTGGAAGCTAGCATCGGTGTAACCAGTTACAACGAGCTCCTCCTTACCCCCATATACCAGGAACATATCTTTAGTCCTTCTTAAGTACTTAAGAATGCCTTTTACCGCTGTCCAGTGATCCTCACCTGGATCAGCCTGGTATCTACTCGTAGCACTTATAGCGTATGAAACATCTGGGCGTGTACTTATCATGGCATACATGATTGATCCAATCGCTGAGGCGTATGGTACCTTACTCATGCGCTCTCGCTCATTAGCCGTCGCAGGACATTGCATCTGGCTAAGGTGTTTACCATGTGACATAGGTATGAAACCTTTCTTGGACTATTCCATGTTGAACCGTTTCAAAACCTTGTCAATGTACGTATCTTGACTTAATCCTATAAGCCTCTTCGACCTATCTCTATAGATCCTTATGCCCAAAATATATGCTGCTTCCCCTAAGTCCTTCATAGAAAAACTCTTTTTCAGTGAAGCCTTGACGGACTCCAGCATAGGAATGTCATTCCCAATCAATAATATGTCATCCACATACAAGATCAGAAATACAACAACGCTCCCACTTTCCTTCTTGTAAACACAAGCTTCTTCTTCATTCTGATGAAAACCAAGCCCTTTGATCACTTCATCAAAACGAATGTTCCAACTCCGAGATGCTTGCTTCAACCCATAAATGGATTTCTGAAGTTTGCATATCTTTCCAGCATTGATCGGATCGACAAAACCCTCGGGCTGTATCATATATACGTCCTCATCTAGGTTTCCATTAAGGAAAGCTGTTTTGACATCCATCTACCAAATCTCATATTCGAAATATGCGGCAATAGCTAGAATGATCCGAATAGATTTAAGCATCGCTACTGGCGAGAATGTCTCGTCATAGTCAACTCCTTGAACTTGTCGAAAACCCTTTGCAACAAGTCGAGCCTTATAGATGTGAACATTTCCATCCATGTCTTTCTTCTTCTTATAGATCCATTTGCATTCTATAGGTCTAACGCCATCAGGCGGGTCAACCAAGTTCCAAACTTGATTTTCTCCCATGGAATCTATCTCGGATCTCATGGCGACATGCCATTTCTCGGAATCTGGGTCCATCATCGCTTCTGAATATGTTGCAGGTTCGTCGTTGTCTAACAACAACACTTCCCCATTGCCCAACAATAGCACTTCTCCTCGTGCCTCGCGAAGCCTTGCTGACCTTCGTGGTTGTGGTGGTGTTTCTCTTGCCATAGACGTCTCAACTTGTTCTGCTACATTAGCATCACTTGTTGAATCTTGTCCCACTGGCTCATCCTGAACTTCTTCAAGATACACCTTTTGTTTACTTTTCTCTCTTTTGAGAAACTCTTTCTCTAAGAACACACCATTCCGGGCAACAAACACTTTGCCCTCTGACCGGTGGTAAAAGTAATATCCCAAAGTTTCCTTTGGATATCCCACGAACATGCACTTGTCCGATTTTGGAGTGAGTTTATCCGACTGTAGTCGCTTGACGTAAACCTCACAACCCCAAATCTTCAGAAAAGACAAACTGGGAGTCTTCCCAGTCCACATCTCATATGGTGTCTTAACTATGGACTTAGACGGTACCCTATTTAGTGTGAAAGCTGCTGTTTCTAGAGCGTATCCCCAAAACGACAAAGGTAGGTCCGACTGGCTCATCATTGATCGAACCATATCCAATAAAGTCCGATTACGTTGCTCAGACACGCCATTCCTCTGAGGCGTTCCAGGCGGCGTAAGCTATGGAACAATTCCACAACTCTTTAGATGATTGCTAAACTCATGACTCAAATATTCACCACCACGATCTGATCGCAGTGCTTTAATTTTCTTGCCACGCTGATTTTCTACTTCATTCTGAAACTCTTTGAACTTTTCTAAGGATTCAGACTTGTGTTTCATTAAGTAGACATACCCATATCTACTAAAATCATCAGTGAAGGTTATGAAGTATTGGAATCCTCCCCTAGCTGTCGTACTCATTGGTCCGCACACATCAGTATGTATGAGTTCCAATAAATCTAACGTCCTCTCCGGTAAACCCGTGAAGGGCGCCTTGGTCATCTTACCAAGTAAGCAAGCTTCACATGTCTCGTATGATTCAAAATCAAACGAAGTTAAAAGCCCATCAGAATGAAGCTTCTTCATACGATTCTCACTTATATGACCCAAACGACAGTGCCACATGTAGGTAGGACTTAAATCATTAGGTCGAGGCCTTTTAGCACTAATATTACAGATAGGTGCATCATCAAGATTTAAAATGAATAACCCATTCATAATGGATGCAAAAGCCACAAACATGCCATTCTTGGAGATCACACAACCATTGTTTTCACTCGCAAATGAATAACCATCCTTCATCAAACATGAAGGAGACATAATGTTTCGACTCATACTAGGAACTAGATAACAATTATTTAACTCCAAAATAAATCCTGATGGGAGGTGGAGTTGCATCGTCCCGACGGTCAACGCAGCAACTCTTGCATTATTGCCTACCCGGAAATCAACTTCTCCTCTTTTCACGCTTCTACTTCTTATCATTCCCTGCATCGAATTGCAAATATGGGCAACCGATCCGGTATCAAATACCCAAGAATTAATATAAGAATCAGCAAGAAAAATTTCTGTAATGTGAATAGCAAGTGTACCTGCTGCGGCTGTACCCTTACCGCCGCGATCCTTAATAGAGGCCAAGTACTGCTTGCAATTTCTTTTCCAGTGACCAAGTTCTTTGCAATAAAAGCACTCTACATCTGCAGCTGGTCCAGCCTTGGGCTTTTGATTTGGCTTGGATACTGTATCCTTTGCCTTGCCCTTCTTCTTTTGAGATTTACCCTTCTTCTTAAAGTTGGGTTTGTTTTGGACCGCCATCACATGGCCGCTGCTGCCAGCGCTTTTCTTTATGTCCCCCTCTGCTGTTTTCAGCATGCCACATAGTTCATTGAGGCCCCTCTCCGCCCCATGCATATGGTAGTTCGTGATGAAGTTTCCATAGCTGGGCGGAAGAGATGCCAAAATGAAGTCAGTGGCCAACTCTTGGCTTATTGGGAAGCCTAGCTTCTCCAACCTCTGACTGTAACCAACCATTTTGATTACGTGTGGCCCAACTGCTGCGCCTTCTGCTAGCTTGCATTCCAGAAAGGCTTTGGACACATTGAACCTTTCAGTCCTAGCCTGAGTCTGGAACATATCCTTGAGCGCCACGATCATATCGTACACCTCATGGTTTGTCTCAAACTGCATCTGGAGCTCAGGCTCCATGCAAGCAAGCATTAGGCAACTCACTTCAAGATTAGCATCCATTGCTTTCTTGTAAGCGGTTTTAGCTGCAACAGTTGCATTTTCACCAGGATCCTCTGGTAGTGGGGTGTCTAGAACGTCTTCCTTTTTTTCAGCCCTAAGAACAATTCTCAGGTTACGGATCCAATCCGTATAGTTTGTTCCATTTAACTTATCCTTTTCAAGAATTGATCGTAAAGTAAATGTTGGTGTGCTAGGTGCCATTTATCTACAACAAAATAATGCAAAATACTAAGACAAAAATATCCATGACAGAGTAAATCATATTAAACATTTAATAGTCTACTCCCACTAAAATCAATATCCCTCGATTGATACTTAGTGATTCAGAACCCACAACTAACAAGTCTACTAGTGAGCTTTAGCATCACCGCTAGAAGACAAGGTAGATCGGTAAGCAACTCCTTGCTAATCATATCATATATATGACTCCTGTTGTTGGGTGACATCTCTATGTCTCGGCTCCCAACCTTATGCCTCAAAGTCCTTAACCATTAAGCTGACTTTGTTTAAGTTAACCAACCCTTTCTGCAGTTCGTATCCGATACAAACCTATCTAGTCAAGGAAAACTGGTGGCACCCTAATTTCATAGACCCACCACCAATTGTACAAGACTTATGATAGTGCAAGGTTTGGAGAGGCATTAAAGCTTAAACATTTATGAGGGATCGTCCTACTTATAACATCGCACGCAAGGACATATATGCAATATAAACAAGTAGAACAATAAGAATGGCATTCACACAACAGTTGTGATTCGGTATGGCTTGCTGTCACATGGTGATCCCCATCTCCAATAATCTGTCCATCACGATGATCTCTATCTCCATGATATAGGTATGCCATCCTCCAGGTGATGAGTCCTTCAAGACCTATCTAACGTATGCTGGTAAACAAATTACATATACGCTTTGGATCATCACATGTTGACACGCAGGTCATTACATTAAATTTGGACAATACATGTGGCTCCAGCCGTATTGCCCTGGTCACGACACGCAGGTCATGAATAATTTATTAACATGCATCACATACACATAATAGCCATACCGATCACATGTCCTGCAAAAACAGGTTAGACAAACATGTTTCTATAGGTTCGCCACTACAGCAGATAGCCACGGCGGTTCCATGCATCGTATGTATGGAAATTCCACTGGAAATCTCATGCGGTTGATCAAATCAACCCAAATCCGAGACTTTCGACCCGAAGAAGATTACACTCATGACGTTGATCTGTTACATCAATCTGCTAGTTGTGTACGCAGTTAGCCCCGATGGTGATTCCAGCCGGTAGGGGCAAGTCGCGCACATAACAGAGAAGGACGAACTGATCTCTCCAGTCATATCCGATGTAATCGACTTCAACCCTTTATAACCAATTGATCTAATCAAACCGTGCATCAAGTAGATCCATCTCATGAACCTAGATCCAGACCTAAAACTACGCAGAACCTGCCTCCGATACCACTGTAGGATTACGGGGAGGCTACGCTAGCGCAAAACAAAATTTTCATCCCCATAATACCAAGAACTACTGCGGTTATAGGTCATGGAATTACCACTAGACGCGCAGAGCAGCGAAAGACGTCTCGATGTAGACGAACGCGTCAAGCAGTGCCGTGCAGTCGCCGGCGTCCTTCACGTCCTCGCACGGTTCGTCCAAGTGCTCCAGATGTAGCACCTCCGAGGTATCCACACGTACAGGGAGGAAGTGCCGCGTACCGAACTGCTAGGTTCGCGACGGCGGCTTGGCGAGGGCGAGAGGTGGGCGGCGGCTGTTAGTTCGCTGGTGGCGAATTAGGTTATCTCTTAACCGCGCCCCCGCCCCTCATTATATAGGCGTTATGGTGGGCTTCTGACGCCGAGGCCCATCATTAACCCTAAACCCCAGTCTAATTTCGGATCTAATCCGAAATAGGCTTCCTTCCCCTTAAGTGTGTGACCCTATAGGTTCACGTACAAATAGACATAGCCCGAGTACTCTTACTTGGCCCAATAATTGACAGCGGCCTCTAGCAAGACATGTCAACTCCTATGTGTACGTAAAGATCATATCAGACGAACCATTGCGACATTAAGTACATGTTGTTCCCTTTGTCTCACGATATTTGGTCTGGCTCTAAGCTGACCTCTCTTTCTCGATACTGTGAATTGGAATCCTTTCAATGGTTAACTCTTAACCCTAGCATGGCCATGCATTTCTTGATCCAATCACTCGAGGGGCCCAGAGATATCTCTCTCACAAAGAGAGGGACAAATTCCATCTTGACTGACCATGCCTCATAGCATGCTTCCTGACAAACCCAAAACTACCTTTATAACTACCCAGTTATGGGATAGCGTTTGATAGTCCCTAAGTAAGTCAATTCACATCTTGAGAACATGCGACAATCTCAGGTCTAAGGATACAGTATTCATGTTGCAAGAAGAGAACTATATTACAATATCTCACGTTGGGTCGGTCCAGCCTCATGTCATACATGCGCCCACATTATTAATTTAACATCTCCATGTTCATGACTTGTGAAATGTAGTCATCAACTAATACATGTGCTAGTCATCGACTCTGACTAGGGACATCATTTAGAATAACCATATAAGTAAAGAATCTCACAAACAATTCACATAATTGCTAATCAATACAAGGTGCCTTCCATGGATATTCAATTAAGCAATATATATATCATGGATACAAAGAAATATGCTCATCTCTATGATTATCTCTAGGGCATATTTCTAACAAAAGGAAGGTCCAGGGCCCTCTTATAGAGGGTTGGCCGCGCGGGGAAGGACGGGACGGCGCTCGCGTGAGCCTCTCGCTCCCACCCGCGTGGACGCTTGTAACCCCCTACTGCAAGCGCACCCGACCTGGGCACGGGACAAACACGAAGGCCGCGGGATTTCCCCTTTTACGCCTGCCTCCCTCCGGCTTCTTCCCCCCTTCGCGCTCCGTCTCGCGCTGACCCATCTGGGCTGGGGCACGCGGCGAAAATTTACTCGTCGGTCCAGGGACCCCCCGGGGTCGAAACGCCGACAGTTGGCGCGCCAGGTAGGGGCCTGCTGCGTGTTGACGAACAGCTTCCCGTCAAGCTCTAGATGGGTAGTCTCCAGCAACCTTTCCAGCCCAGGACGGTGCTCCGTTTTGGGAGTCTTGAGTTCATGTCCCTCGACGGCAGCTACGACATGATACTCCTTCCCCCGCCGTGCGACAGCGACAATGGCGACCGACAATCCGCCCACCGGCGGCGGAATCGACGACGTCTTCCCCACGTGGCGGAAGAACGACATTCGAGCTTGTCCCGTCCCCTCCCCCGCCGACGGAGGAGGAGGCAGGGCAACCAAGGCCAAGCAGGAGGCGGCATCTCGTCGGCTGACGAGCGAGTCGACGACGCCGGTGCCCCAACGGGGGGCACGTCAGGCATCGACCTCGCGTCTGAGATGAAGACGAGCGCCGTCTCCCCGCAACATGCCAACTCCAAGCAAACGGACGACGCCAGCACGCTCGCAAAGGACTTGCTGGGCGTCACCCTCGTACCTGAGACGACGGTGCAGTCTGCCCCTGACGCGACTTCGTCACCGCCCGTCGACCAAGAGTGCCATGCGGGACTTCATGACTGCATGCGACTACTGCCTTTTCGATTGTTCCGACGGTAGCCGCAGCCTCGGCGACGAGGACTACGGCCCAAGTCGTGAATGCTTCCACGTTGATCTAGGGGGTCCCGGCGAAGGCAACCATCTTGGTACACCGGAAAACGGTGATCCCCCTAGGCCTGCGCCTCGCGTTGACATCCTTCGGGAGCTAGCTGTGGTCCCCATCCCGACGGGGGGTCATGACCCACAGCTCAAGCAAATCCGCGAGATGTAGGCCAGGCTCGACGAGGGAGCAGGAACACTTGAGCCGTTCCGCTGGGACATCGGGCAGGAATGGGCAGGCCAACCTCCGGCCGGAGAAGCGCGTCATCTACCCTAGGGCATCCAGCACCGCATCACTGACGATGTCAGGGCAAGGCCGCCACCGGCTTCCAGTGGGTGTCGGTGTTTCGGGTCCGACCGCACACCCGGGGTTGCCGATTTTGTCTTCAAGAATATTCAGCCGTTAAAAGACAGGGCATACCCAGCTTATCTGTATCGAGGCCTAGCCGACTCAACTCGGGTCACTAACAGAAGAATTCCCTCTACGGACCTGGTGAGCCGACTTGAGATGATCCTTAGAGGCAAAGTGTCAAATGTTGGTGCTCCCGTGGCATTCTCAGCTTGGAACTTGCCTCCTCCCAAAGCTTTCACTCTTTTTGTGTCGAATCCTCCTGATACTGACGGCAGTTTGGGCCTTAGAGTGCGGCCCTCTGCAGAAGAAGTTAGTGCCTTGGTTGCCACACTCGGGGGAATTCCTGATGATGAACGGCAGGTTTATTTTGAGGTGCCCCTGAACCCTAGTGATGCGGAGATAGGTGCCATGCTTGATTTGCTGGCTGAGGACTCTTCTGACGCTGCTCCTGCTGGGGCATTAGTGGTGGCGCCCCTCCCAGAGGCTGGTATGACCTTAGATACTCAGAAACCTGCTGTTACTCGCCCGAGGCGCCCTTGCCGAGCCAATCCATCTGATCCTTCTGCTGATGAATAGAAAAAGAAAAGGAGACGCCTTCGACAGGTACCCAGTTTGGGTCGGGACGTTGGTACTTCGGTTCCTGATGCTGAAGAAGTGCCTGCGACTGAATTTACTGACGCTGATCCCAATGGGTGTCCCGAGTCAGTTGCTGATCCCAATGGGGGTGCTGCCTGTGTTGCTAATGTGGATGATGATGAGGGAGAAAATGAAGTTCCTTTGACTCAGAAAAACAGTCGGCAATTCATTGCCAGTGGTGAAAGTAGTGGAGTTCCCTCTCCTGCTTTGTCTGCTCTCATTGGTCTGCAAGAACTGTCCCTGGCCAATTTTGATCAGACTCTCGAGGATATGGTTCCAGAGGATTTGTTATCGGAGCCAGCAGATGATGGTGTGATGGAGGTTTGCGCTGATGTGCTTGATGCTGGGTTGAGGTCATCCCGTGCTTCGTCGACCTTAGAGCGCGATCTTGAGGATCGGGAGACTGACTTGGGTCGTCCTGGTCTCATGGAAGTAGTTGTGGGCCCATCAGCCTTAGAAGTGGCTACCACGGAGAGCTTGGACCCCAAGGATGGTGTTGACACGTGCCCAGCCCCCGAGGATGTTGTCGGGGATGACTTGATCCGGGTGGGAAATGCAAGCCACTGCCCAGCCCCCGAGGGTGCTGCCAGGAATGATCCGGCTCAAGTGGGCAGTGCAAACTGTGACCCAGCCCCCGAGGATGCCCGAGTGAGGTCTTTCTCTGGTACTTCCATGGACGTTCATGCGGGGTCGCCTCCACGCTCCGGCTGTATGGTGGTAGCCCAAACCTTGGACCAGGAGGTCGCTTTAGAGGATAGCGTCCCCACTGACCAAGTGTTGGGTTCTGTTGATGGCACCAAATTGATTCCTGCTGGTTCATTGCAAGCTGCTTCGGGTGGTGGCCTTATGCCTGGTTACCAATTGATCTCTCCTGATTTGGGGATCCCTTCGTTCTTTTCCAACCTCCAGGTACTGTGATGTATTTTAGCTTGGCTTATTACATTACACGAACTGCTGTCATTACATTCATCTGCTTTCCTCATCAGGCTTTGGTGGATGGGATGGCTGGCCAGCTGAGGCTACAGGGTGCTTCTATCCCAGAAGTAGCTTCGTCACTTGCATGTTGGAATCCAGTGTCGCTTCAACATCGTGTCTCTGAATTGGAGGCAACCAACGCTGGTTAGTGCCCTTTTGCTTCTCTTTGCCTTCACTGTAGATTGCTCTACATTTTGACCATTATTTTGTTTGATTATCTCCTGCTAGGCATGACTCAACAGATTTCCACTCTTGAAGAAAAACATTCCCGAGATCAGGCTGAATTGGCCCAGCGATGCACTGACATTGAGGAAAAGTACTCTCAGAGTCAGGTTGAGTTGGGTCAGGTCTCCGCTGCTTTAGATGACGCCAATGCACTGAGTTCTTCTCTTTATGCTCAGCTCGACTCTGAAAAGGTGATTTATGAAACTGCGCTTTGCCTTGTTGTGCTGCCATTACTTGCTTGGTGTTTGAGGGAGTTGATTTTTGTTTGCAGGAAGAAAAACGCATCCTTGCTGCTTCTCGAGACAATCTTGAAAGGTTGTATCGTGATTCTAGCAACTCGTTGACTATCTTGGAGAGGAGTCATCGCTTCACCATGGAGGAATTAGACCACCAACGTTGTAAGCTGCAGGAATCCATGGATGAGGTAACCCGGCTCAAGCAGTTGATATCAGCAAAGGATGCTACTATCAAAGAGCTCCGAGTTTCCAAGAAATCCATCGCCCAAGAGCTAGAAACTGCTCAGCTAACTGCCAAGGTTGCCGAAGAAACTTCTGCTACTCTCAGAGCCCAGCGTGATAGAGCCATGGACAAGGCTAATCGGGCGGGGCGAATCTTGATGAGGAGACCCGGCGTGGTTGTTCCCGAAGACATAAGGGCTGATGTGAATGCTGCCCCTGATTCCTCGAGTCATCCTTCCTCGTCGATTGCTCCTGAGAAAAACATTACGAAATAGAGAAACACTTTGCGTGCTTTGAGCGCGCGGTTAGCATGGTCAGACATTTGTTAGAGGACGTCATTTCAGTATTTGGACGATATTGTTATTTTCATATTGTTTCAGAATTCATAAGATCATAAATTTGTAGTAGTAAAATGATGTGTAGTAGTTTGAAATTTGTTCGCGGGATATAGAAACCGTCCTTATATGAGTAATGTGATCTCGTCGAATTGCCTTAAGTCACCACTGACTTAAGTCGATTGCTTCTGCTAATAGGGCGTAGTGGTCACCCTGAATTGTGTAGGCGCGAGCATGTTGCACCGGCTTAAGTTGTTGCCGACTTAAGCCGATTGCTCCGTTAGCAGGGCATAGTGGTCACCCTGAGTCAAGTAAGCGTGAGCATGTTGCACCGCCTTAAGTTGTTGCAGCTAGGGATAAAACTTCCTGAGGTGCTCTATGTTCCAGGAGTTCCCGACTTCTGTGCCATCCATATGAGTGAGACGATACGTTCCTGGCCGAGTGACTTCTGCTACCACGAAGGGTCCTTCCCATAAGGGCGACAACTTGTGTCGTCCCTCCCCCGTTAGAATTTGGCGGAGGACGAGATCTCCTACTAAGAAGGATCGTTGTCGCACGGCTTTGTCGTGATAGCGTCTCAGAGTCTGCTGATACCGCGCCGATTGAATTACTGCATTCAGCCGTTCTTCCTCGAGTACATCGATGTCCTCCATCCTAGTAGCCTCAGCTTCTGCTATGCTCTCGAAGACCAACCTTGGGGCCCCGAACTTGAGATCAGCGGGTAATACTGCCTCTGACCCATAGACCATGAAGAAAGGAGTATTTCCATGTAGAGCCCGGCTTGGCTGAGTTCTTAGGCTCCAAACGACGTAGGGTAATTCCCTTATCCATTTCCCTGCGAACTTTTCATTTTTTTCAAAGACCTTCTTCCTGAGTGCCTCCAGTATCATTTCGTTGGCTCGTTCAACCTGCCCGTTGGCCCTCGGGTGTGCTACCGAAGCGTACTTGATCTGAATGCCTTTTTGCTCACAGAAATCGAAGAATTCCGAACTTGTGAAATTGGATCCTAGGTCAGTTATAATGTTGTTTGGTATTCCGAATCTGAATATTATGTCTTGTATGAATTCCACGGCCTTGGTTGAGGTTAAAGAGGCAATGGGCTTGAACTCTATCCATTTAGTGAACTTGTCGATTGCTACCAATACATGAGTGTATCCTCCTTGAGCCTTCTTGAAAGGTCCAATCATATCCAGTCCCCAGCATGCGAAAGGCCAGGTTACTAGTATGGTCTGCAGTTGCTGTGCTGGTAGATGTTGTTGCTTCGACAAGTACTGGCAAGCTTCGCACCTCTGAACTAATTCGGCTGCATCACTCTTTGATGTTGGCCAATAGAATCCTGATCTGAAGACCTTGCCGACTAGTGTTCTGGATGCTGCATGTACTCCACATTGCCCAGCATGAACCTCCTCTAGAAGTTGATTCCCAGTGGATGAGAGAATGCACTTCATGAAGACGCCCGATGCACCCCTTCTATATAATGTTTCTCCGATGAGTGTGTAGTGGGCTGACTGTCTGGCGATGCGTTCGGCTGCGTTTTTGTCATCTGGCTCCTCTTCATTCTTTATATATATGATGATCGGCCTTCTCCAGTCATCGGGGTCCGGCCCGGGTTGATCCACGATATTGCATTCTTCTGCTTGATCTGTTGAGATGCTCGGTCGTGGTATTTCTTGCACGAAGACTCCGGGTGGAACCTGAGTTCGGCTGGATCCTAACTTTGACAATGCATCAGCTGCCGTGTTTCGATCTCTCTCCACATGATGAAATTCTAGACCTTCAAACTTGTCTTCTAGTTTCCGAACGGCAGTGCAGTATTTTCCCATTGAATCCTTTGAACAGTCCCACTCCTTGTTTATCTGACTTATGACCACCAGAGAATCCCCGTATACCATTAATCTCTTGATGCCCAATGATATGGCAATGTTTAGTCCATGGATCAGAGCTTCATACTCGGCTGCATTGTTAGAGGCTGGAAACAACAACTGGAGGGCATATTTGAGGTGCTCGCCTCCAGGTGCGGTGAAGAGAATTCCTGCTCCTGCTCCCTGCAGCTTCAGCGAGCCATCAAAATACATCTTCCATACTTCTGCCGTTTCTGGGTTCTCTGGTATTTGTTGTTCAGTCCATTCCGAAACGAAGTCAACCAATGCTTGAGACTTTATGGCAGTACGAGGTAGAAATTCGATGTCATGAGACCCCAGTTCACAGGCCCACTTAGCTATTCGGCCAATTGCTTCCTTGTTGTGGAGAATATCCCCTATCGGAAAGCCGGTGACTACTATGACTTTGTGGTCATCAAAGTAGTGACGCAGCTTGCGGGCAGTCAGAAGTACTGCATATAATAGCTTCTGCACTTGAGGATACTTTTTCTTCGAGGGACTCAGAACTTCGCTGATGAAATAAACGGGATGTTGCACGGGGTAGGCATGTCCTTCTTCTGCTCGCTCGACTACCAACGTGGTGCTTACCACGTGAGTCGTGCAAGAGATATATAGCAACAGATCTTCAGCCGGTTGGGTTGACGTGGCTCGTCGTGGTGGTTTCAGTACTGGTGGTGTTGTCAAGAATTTCTTCAGTGCATCTAGAGCTTCCTGTGCCTCTGAAGTCCACTGAAACTTATCCACCTTTTTGAGTAGCTTGTAAAACGGTAGACCTTTCTCCCCCAGCCTGGATATAAATCTGCTCAGAGCTGCCATACATCCAGTAAGTCGCTGAACCTTCTTTTGTGATCGAGGTGCTTCCATCTTCATGATAGCTTCAATCTTATCTAGATTAGCCTCAATTCCCCGGTTGCTGACAATAAACTCGAGTAACTTTCCTGCCGGTACCCCGAAAACACATTTCTCGGGATTAAGCTTCCATCTATACCGCCTCAGACTGTTGAAAACCAGTTGTAAGTCTTCGATGAAGTTTTCTGAGTTCTCTGTTTTGATAACCACATCATCCACGTAGGCCTCCACACGCTTGCCCCAGTGATCAGCTAAGCATGTTTGAATGGCTCTCTGGTAGGTTGCTCCAGCATTTTTGAGGCCAAACGGCATGGATGTATAACAGAAAGCACCAAATGGAGTAATGAATGTTGTTTTTTCTTCATCTTCCTTTGCTAAACTAATCTGGTGGTATCCGGAATAGCAATCCAGGAAAGACAGCACAGAACATCCAGCGGTGGAGTCCACCACCTGATCTATCCTCGGGAGCCCGAAGGGATCCTTCGGACAGTGTTTGTTGAGATCAGTATAATCAACACACATGCGCCAATCCACTTTATTCTTTTTGAGTACAAGAACAGGGTTGGCTATCCACTCGGGATGTAACACTTCTCTAATGAACCCGGCCGCGACCAAGCGGGCCAGCTCAGCACGAATGGCCTCTCTCTTGTCGGGCGTGAAACGACGTAGTTTCTGTCGAATCGGCCTTGCTTGTGGATAAACCTTCAGTTTGTGCTCGGCCAGTTCTCTCGGGACTCCCGGCATATCCGCAGGTTGCCACGCGAATACATCTCGGTTGTCTTGCAGAAACTGGACGAGCGCGCTTTCCTATTTATCACCCAGGCTAGAGCTGATGATGGCAGTTTTACGTTCATTAGCAAACCCCAGATTGATCCATTTAGTTTCTTTAGTCGGCCGCATAGAGGTCACATCTTGAGCTTCCTTTGCCGGTGCTGTGTGATCTTCCTCAGGCTTAGAGTTTGCCTGGGTCGAAGAAGTCGCTGATGGTTTGGCAGTGAGGGCCGCCTGGATGGCCACTCGGAAACATTCTGCGGCGCCTTGGAAGTCAGCACGCACAGTTATGATCCCTTGCGGTCCTGGCATCTTCAATATCATGTACGTGTAATGCGGAATGGCCATGAATTTTGCCAGTCCCGGCCTCCCGATGATTGTGTTGTACCCACAGTCGAAGTTCGCCACTTCGAACCTCAGGAACTCGGTTCTGTAGTTTTTCGGAGTCCCGAAGGTGACAAGCATGTAGATATGGCCCAACGAGTATTCTCCCTCAGTTGGCATGATGCCAAAGAAGGGAGTGTCTGACTCATGGAGTTCTTTGAGGTGAACTCCCAAGCCTCGGAGTGTCCGGGGGAAGGTGACGTTGATGCTGCTCCTCCCGTCCACTAACACCTTCTTCACCCGGCTCTCTCAGATCACCGGATCGACGAGAAGCGGGTATTTGCCCGGATGGTCGAAGTTGAGCCATTGATCCGCCCGAGTGAAGGTGATCGGGTGCTCCGACCACCGGTACGGAGCGGGAGGGCCGGCGGTCGCCACCAGTATCTGGCGATCGTTGAGCTTTTGCTGTCTTTTGTTCTCCTGCGCTCCGTGTCCACCGAAGATGACGTTGACCTCCCTGTCAACGCGTGGGAAGGCTCCTCCTCCTCCCTCCTCCTGCTGCTGGGGTTGTCGTGGTTCTTCTGGTCCTCCTCGCGGCGGAGGAGGGGGTAGAGGTTGGAAGGGTCGGCTGTGCCCAACGGAATGCTTGAAGTCCCGGCAGTTCCGTAGAGTGTGGCGCATGTCCTTGTGGTACGGGCACTGGGCATCGAGGATGTCGTCCAACGTGCGCTCACCTCCGCGAGGTCCTCCCCGGGCGCGAGAGGCAGGTGGTCCGGCGGCGTGCACCTCTTCGCGCGGTCTCTTCTCCCAGCGTTTGTTAGGTTGCTGGTTCGTGTCGCGTCGTGGTGCTGCCGGTGCGGGCTTTGTTCCTCCAATGAGGTCCTGAGCTCGCTCGTCGGCGGTGATGTAGAGGTCGGCTTCCCGGAACAGCTCCTCGGAGGTAGTTGGCGCCTTCTATAGTATGGCTCGGACGAAAACCGAGTCATTGGATCCTCTGTAGAAGTCCTCGATCACGGCCGCCTCCGTGACCTCAGGGATACGGTTTCTCATGGTTTGGAACCTTTTGAGGTACGATCGGAGAGTTTCATCCCCCCGACGCTTGATGGATTTGAGGTCCCATGGTTGCGCCGGTTTGTTGGAGAGGGACTGAAAATTAGCAGTGAAGCGTCGACTGAAGTCGCTCCAGTCGTCGATGCAGTGTCGGGGTAGATGTCGCAGCCATTGCAGCGCGTCTTGCCCAAGGACAATGGGTAAGTACGCGGTCATCACGTCTTCGGATGCTCTGGCGGCCCGAGCGACGGTAGTGTAGACGGCCAGCCAGCCTCCTGGGTCCTGCTTAGGTTCATATTTATCGACATTGGATACCTTGAAGTTTGGGGGCCATTGAATGGCCCTAAGGCGTGGAGTGAGGGCTGACACTCCGCATGTGTCCTCCTGTCGTCGGTGATGATGTCTGTCCCGGGGAGGGGAGTAGTCGTTGTGGTTCCTCGACCGTCCCCAGGCAGTTCCACCAGTCGAGGCCGTTGTTGATTCGGTTCTGGTGGCTTGACTCCGAGGGGGGATGCCATGATCCCTGTCATATTCCTCCCGGCGGCGTATCTCGTTCTCATGCCGTCGTTCGCGCGAAGCGTTGATAGAACTTCGCGCGTCCCGACGACTGTTGATGGCGTGCCGCAAATCGTTCGGCGGGTGAGCGAGAGGTAGAAGATGGTTGGCTGCCTGGGTGAGCAGGCGTCGATAGCCCTCGGCGTCTGGAGTCCGAGGGAGTCCGTCAGCTATCCGAGCTAGCACTCCTCCGACTTCACTCGGCGTATTCATGGCTCGGGCGAAGTTGGGGTTCAGGTTACGGCCGAGTAGTGGATTTTCTCGGCGTTGCCTTGCGTCTTGCTCGGCTTGTTCCTGAGCTCGTCGACGATCACGTCGTCGGGAGTTCCTTCGTTCCCTGAAGACGCGTTCTTCCAGAGTTTCTCCCATCTCCGAGACCTCGTCTTGCGAGACGGGCTGCTCCGGATCCTGTTCTCCGGCTTGGTGATGTCTCCGGATGTTTCGGCGCCGATTTCTTCGTCGACGGGATTCCCGCTGAGGTGGTTCTTCCCCAGGCGCGGTCGGCTCGTCGTCAGAGACGGGAGGTGACTCCGCTCTTCCGATGAAGAGAACGTCAGGGTAGAATGGCGTAGCTGTGGTGGCGATCTTCTTTCGGGGAGCTGAGGGTGATGCTTCCCCGGTTCTTTCGGAGTTTGTTGGTGAAGGCTTCCTTCCCGGTGGATCTGCAACGCGGTGCAGAATTCCTTTTTCGTCGGCTATGGATGAAATCGTCCCAAAGCAGAACATGGATCCGGGACGGAAGGTGATCCTGCTGTTGATGATGACGGCCATTGAGCTAGCTTAGATCGTTGACACCACCCCTACCTGGCGCGCCAGCTGTCGGTGTTTTGGGTCCGACCGCACACCCGGGGTTGCCCCTCAAGGTGTTTTTAGGAGTAGGACGGTGTCGACGACTGTAGCAAAATGGTTCGTGCCAATTGCTCGTGGGACAATGGACAATGTGTACAGGTTCGGGCCACTTAGAGATGCGTAACACCCTACGTCCTGATGAGTATGTTTGGCGAGTGAGATTACAAAAGGGGCTCTCTGAATTGAGAATGCAGAGAGTTGAAGTGGGTGGCTAAGTAGTAGTGTCGATTGGTTTGAAGGGGTGCCCCCTAGGCCTTATATATTCGACCGTGGGGCAATACATGTGGATATGATAGCAACGTGCGCCTAAAAGATAGTGAACGGCTCGAGTCTATCTTCCTATGATTCTGCCGACCTATCCCCGCGTGGCTCCGTTGCATGAGAACTCCAGCGCGGGAAAGTCGGATCTCCGTTGCGATCGCTCGCTCGACATTGTGGACCGTCCAGGTTTACACCGATCCGGCCTCGTGTCAACCTGCCCTGCTGATTATTCTTCTCCAAGCCCACGAAAGAATGGCCTCACGATTTATTGGGCCCTTGGGTCTTTCGTGAGGTCTTTTATTCTTCTAGTGGACCCGGGGGATATCTGTCCCCCACAGTGGGGTCGGCCAGAACCTGGCTGCAGCGGCAATACTTCTCCGCGTGATGCCGGAGCCATCTACCACCGAGGGGCGGCGTATCCAGGGAGAGCTCAAGAATCTCCTAGAGGATGCCACGGTCCGACAGGCAGAAAGCTCCGCCTCCTGAAGGCAGGGGTACCCCTCGGAACATCACGCCGCGACTTCCCGATTCATGCGGGAAGCCTCGGTCCACACCGGGCGCACGCGCAACACAGCGCCTGCGGCCCCAGATCGCCTCGGCAACGGACACCCTCACCGCAACCGTCGAACCCACCTCGACGAGAGGGTGCGCCGAGGCTACCACCCCAGGCGTGGGGGACGCTACGACAGCGGGGAGGATCGGAGTCCCTCGCCCGAACCACCCGGTCCACAGGCTTTCAGCCGAGCCATACGACGGGCGCCGTTCCCGACCCGGTTCCGAACCCCGACTACTATCACAAAGTACTCGGGGGAGACGAGACCGGAACTGTGGCTCACGGACTATCGGCTGGCCTGCCAACTGGGTGGAACGGACGATGACAACCTCGTCATCCGTAACCTCCCCCTGTTCCTCTCCGACTCCGCTCGGGCCTGGCTGGAGCATCTGCCTCCGAGGCAGATCTCCAACTGGGATAACCTGGTCCAAGCCTTTGTCGGCAACTTCCAGGGCACGTACGTGCGCCCTGGGAACTCCTGCGATCTTCGAAGCTACCGCCAACAGCCGGGGGAGTCTCTCCGGGACTACATCCGGCGATTCTCGAAGCAGCGCACCGAGCTGCCCAACGTCACCGACTCGGATGTCATCAGCGCGTTCCTTGCCGGCACCACCTGCCATGACCTGGTGAGCAAGCTGGGTCGCAAGACCCCCACCAGGGCGAGCGAGCTGATGGACATCGCCACCAAGTTCGCCTCTGGCCAAGAGGCGGTTGAGGCCATCTTCCGGAAGGATAAGCAGCCCCAGGGCCACCCACCGGAAGATGTCCCCGAGGCGTCAACTCAGCGCGGCACCAAGAAGAAAGACAGGAAGAAGTCGCAAGCGAAACGCGACGCCGCCGACGTGGACCTTGTCGCCGCTGCCGAGTACAAGAACCCTCGGAAACCTCCCGGAGGTGCCAATCTCTTCGACAAGATGCTCAAGGAGCCGTGGCCCTATCATCAGGGGTCCGTCAAGCACACCCTTGAGGAGTGCACCATGCTTCGGCGCCATTTTCACAAGGCCAGGCCGCCTACAGAAGGTGGCAGGGCCCGCGACGACGATAAGGAGGATCACAAGGCAGGAGAGTTCCCCGAGGTCCGCGACTGCTTCATGATCTACGGTGGGCCAGTGGCGAACGCCTCGGCTCGGCACCGCAAGCAAGAGCGTCGGGAGGTCTGCTCAGTAAGGGTGGCGGCGCCGGTCTACCTAGACTGGTCCGACGAGCCCATCACCTTCGACCAGGGCAATCACCCCGACCGTGTGCCGAGCCCGGGGAAATACCTGCTCGTTGTCGACCTCGTCATCGGCAACATCAGGCTCACCAAGGTCCTCATGGACGGAGGCAGCAGCCTCAACATCATCTACGCCGAGACCCTCGGGCTCCTGCGGATCGATTTGTCCTCGGTCCGGGCAGGCGTTGCGCCTTTTCACGGGATCATCCTCGAGAAACGCGTCCAGCCCCTCGGACAACTTGATCTACCCGTCTGCTTTGGGACACCCTCCAACTTCCGAAGGGAGACCCTCACGTTCGAGGTGGTTGAGTTTCGAGGAACCTACCACGCAGTGCTGGGGAGGCCATGCTACGCCAAGTTCATGGCCGTCCCCAACTACACCTACCTCAAGCTCAAAATGCCGGGCCCCAACGGGGTCATCACCGTCGGCCCCACGTATCGACACGCGTACGAATGCGACGTGGAGTGCGTGGAGTACGCCGAGGCCCTCGCCGAATCCGAGGCCCTCATCGCCGACCTGGAGAGCCTCTCTAAGGAGGCGCCAGACGTGAAGCGCCATGCTGGCAACTTCGAGCCGGCGGAGACGGTTAAGTCCGTCCCTCTCGACCCCAACAACGACGCCTCCAAGCAGATCCGGATCGGCTCCGAGCTCGACCCCAAATAGGAAGCGGTGCTCGTCGACTTTCTCCGCGCGAACGCCGACGTTTTCGCATGGAGTCCCTCGGACATGCCCGGCATACCGAGGGATGTCGGCGAGCACTCGCTGGATATCCGAGCTGGAGCCTGACCCGTGAAGCAGCCTCTGCGCCGATTCGACGAAGAAAAGCGCAGAGCCATAGGCGAGGAGATCCACAAGCTAATGGCAGCAGGGTTCATCAAAAAGGTATTCCATCCCGAATGGCTTGCCAACCCTGTGCTTGTGAGAAAGAAAGGAGGGAAATGGCGGATGTGTGTAGACTACACTGGTCTAAACAAAGCATGTCCGAAAGTTCCCTACCCTCTGCCTCGCATCGATCAAATCGTGGATTCCACTGCTGGGTGCGAAACCCTGTCTTTCCTCGATGCCTACTCAGGGTATCACCAAATCAGGATGAAAGAGTCCGACCAGCTCGCGACTTCTTTCATCACACCCTTCGTCATGTACTGCTATGTTACCATGCCGTTCGGTTTGAGGAATGCGGGTGCGACATACCAAAGGTGCATGAACCACGTGTTCGGCGAACACATTGGTCGAACGGTCGAGGCCTACGTCGATGACATCGTAGTCAAGACGAGGAAAGCCTTCGACCTCCTTTCCGACCTTGAAGTGACATTCCGATGTCTCAAGGTGAAAGGCGTAAGCTCAACCCCGAGAAGTGCGTTTTCGGGGTCCCCCGAGGCATGCTCTTGGGGTTCATCGTCTCCGAGCGGGGCATCGAGGCCAACCCAGAAAAAATCGCGGCCATCACCAACATGGGGCCCATCAAGGACTTGAAAGGCGTACAGAGGGCCACGGGATGCCTTGCGGCTCTGAGCCATTTTCATCTCACGCCTCGGCGAAAGAGGCCTGCCTCTGTACCGCCTATTAAGGAAGGCCGAGTGCTTCACTTGGACCCCCGAGGCCGAGGAAGCCCTCGGGAACCTGAAGGCGCTCCTCACGAACGCGCCCATCTTGGTGCCTCCCGCCGTCGGAGAAGCCCTCTTGATCTACGTCGCCGCTACCACTCAGGTGGTCAGCGCCGCGGTCGTGGTTGAGAGACGAGAAGAGGGGCATGTATTGCCCGTCCAGAGGCCAGTTTACTTCATCAGTGAGGTACTGTCCGAGACCAAGATCCGCTACCCACAAATTCAGAAGCTGCTGTACGCGGTGATCCTGACGCGGCGGAAGTTGCGACACTACTTCGAGTCCCATCCGGTGACTGTGGTGTCATCCTTCCCCCTGGGGGAGATCATCCAGTGCCGAGAGGCCTCGGGTAGAATTGCAAAGTGGGCGGTGGAAATAATGGGCGAGACGATCTCGTTCGCCCCTCGGAAGGCCATCAAGTCCCAGGTCTTGGCGGACTTTATGGCTGAATGGGTCGACACCCAGCTCCCGACAGTTCCGATCCAACCGGAACTCTGGACCATGTTTTTCGACGGGTCGCTGATGAAGACAGGGGCAGGCACGGGCCTGCTCTTCATCTCGCCCCTCGGAAAGCACCTACGCTACGTGCTACGCCTCCACTTCCCGGTGTCCAACAATGTGGCCGAGTATGAGGCTCTGGTCAACGGGTTGCGCATCGCCATCGAGCTAGGGGTCCGACGCCTCGACGCTCGCGGTGACTCGCAGCTCGTCATCGACCAAGTCATGAAGAACTCCCACTGCCGCGACCCAAAGATGGAAGCCTACTGCGAGGAGGTTCGGCGCCTGGAAGACAAGTTCTACGGGCTCGAGCTCAACCACATCGCCCGACGCTACAACGAGACTGCGGACGAGCTAGCTAAGATAGCCTCGGGGCGAACAACAGTTCCCCCGGACCTTCTTCTCCCGAGACCTACACCAACCCTCCGTCAAGACTGACGACACGCCCGAGCCCGAGAAGGCCTCGGCCCAGCCCGAGGCATCCTCGGCTCGGCCCGAGGCACCCTCGGCTCTGCCCGAGACACCCTCGGCTCAGCCCGAGGCAACCTCGGCCCCCAAAGATGAGGCACTGCGCGTCGAGGAAGAGCGAAGCGGGGTCACGCCTAATCGAAACTGGCAGACCCTGTACCTGCAATATCTCCACCGAGGAGAGCTACCCCTCGACCAAGACCAAGCTCGGCGGTTGGCGCGGCGCGCCAAGTCGTTCGTCTTGCTGGGGGACGGGAAGGAGCTCTACCACCGCAGCCCCTCAGGCATCCTCCAGCGATGCATATCCATTACCGAAGGCCAGGAGCTCTTACAAGAAATACACTCGGGGGCTTGCGGTCATCACGCAGCACCTCGAGCCCTTGTTGGAAACGCCTTCCGACAAGGCTTCTACTGGCCGACCGCGGTGGCCGACGCCACTAGAATTGTGCGCACCTGCAAAGGGTGTCAATTCTACGCAAGGTAGACCCAGCTGCCCGCTCAGGCTCTGCAGACCATACCCATCACTTGGCCGTTTGCTGTGTGGGGTCTGGACCTCGTCGGCCCCATGCAGACGGCACCCGGGGGCTTCACGCACCTGCTGGTCGCCATCGACAAATTCTCCAAGTGGATCGAGGTCCGGCCCCTACACAGCATCAGGTCCGAACAGGCGGTGGCGTTCTTCACCAACATCATCCATCGCTTTGGGGTCCCGAACTCCATCATCACCGACAATGGCACCCAGTTCACCGGCAGAAAGTTCCTGGACTTCTGCGAGGATCACCACATCTGGGTGGACTGGGCCGCCGTGGCTCACCCCATGACGAATGGGCAAGTAGAGCGTGCCAACGGCATGATCCTGCAAGGACTCAAGCCGCGGATCTACAACGACCTCAACAAGTTCGGCAAGCGATGGATGAAGGAGCTCCCCTCGGTGGTCTGGAGTTTGAGGACAACGCCGAGCCGAGCCACGGGCTTCACACCGTTCTTTCTAGTCTATGGGGCCGAGGCCATCTTGCCCATAGACTTAGAATACGGTTCCCCGAGGGCAAGGGCCTACGACGATCAAAGCAACCGAGCTAACCGAGAAGACTCACTGGACCAGCTGGAGGAGGCTCGGGACATGGCCTTGCTACACTCGGCGTGGTATCAGCAGTCCCTGCGACGCTACCACGCCCGAGGGGTTCGGTCCCGAGACCTCCAGGTGGGCGACCTGGTGCTTCGGCTGCGACAAGATGCCCGAGGGCGGCACAAGCTCACGCCTCCCTGGGAAGGGCTGTTCGTCATCGCCAAAGTTCTGAAGCCCGGGACGTACAAGCTGGCCAACAGTCAAGGCGAGGTCTACAGCAACGCTTGGAACATCCGACAGCTACGTCGCTTCTACCCTTAAGATGCTTTCAAGTCGTTCATACACCTCGTTCACACACAAAGTCTAACCATCAAGGAAGGGTCGGCCTTGCCTCGGCAAAAAGCCCGACCCTCCCTCGGGGGCTAGAAGGGGGGAACCCCTCTGCGTCAAAATTTTTCCTCGGAAAAAGATCTTTTCTGCCAGAATATCTCTCGTGCTTTTCGACTACTCCGAAAGTGGATCCTGAAAACGACGGAGTACACGTAAGCAGCCAAGGCTGACCGAGCCGAGGGACTCCTACGCCTCCGGGATACGGATACCTCACTCATCACCTTCTGCGATAAGTAACTCACGCTCGGATAAGCGATTCCGCTGATCGAACAAGTCCCAACACTCGAAGACCCTTCTGCCGAAACGATTCTTCGGGCCTTCTCGACTACATCGATAGCAGAATCCGGCGGACGAGTAAGAGTACACGTAAGCGGCAAGGTCGACCGAGCCGAGGGATTCCTACGCCTCCGGGATACGGATACCTCACTCATCACCTTCCGTGAAAAGTAACTCTTGGTTGGACAAACAACTCTGTTACCGACAAATAAGTCCAGATACTCGAAGCAAGGGGAAAAGACACACAGCTTTACAACACGACGACAGTATGTTTGGGCCTCGGCGGCCGCAGAAAACATACGCACACTACAAGATAACCCGATCCTGTAGGCTCGGGCCTTGACGGTTGAAGGGAGCAGCAGCACCCTCGGCGTCAACTACACCTTCGGCGAGGTCCGACCTAGCCTCGGACGGCGACGCGGTCGGAGGATCTCCACTTCGAAGGACGACATCAACACCACACCCGGGCCATCGCCGCCAGGGTCTCTTCCAGGAGTCCGGCTCGAGGAGACGACTCGGCCGACCACCCCAAAGCCTCAGCCAGCTGTCCCCCAAGGACATCAGCCCGGCTTGTGGCCTCGGCAACTCAACTCCGACGCTGGTCCCGCTAGTGGATGGCCCGGCCGGGCTCCGGCCAACGAAGTCTTCTTTTTGAGTCAACTCCGCCTCTGTCTATGCTGACACCGCTACCTCCAGCTTCGGCTCATCGAAGAGCGGCCGAGGGTTTCTTTAATTAAGCGAGAGAAACCTCGGACAGCAAGGCCGACCGAGCCGAGGGACTCCTACGCCTCCGGGATACGGATACCTCACTCGTCACCTTCGCACGAGGCAACTCACGCTTGGTGAAGCGGTTCAGATAGCCGACAGGCGAGTCTTAGCGCTCGAAATGAAGAAAAAACACGGCTCTGTGCCGAAAATACATAGATGTTCAGGCCCCGACAGCCACAATGAACAGACTCCTGCACTCAAGGTGCCATTACAAACGGAACTCCGGTTCCGCCCCCGCAGGTACGAACAACCCCCCACGTTGGAGGGCCTGCGGGGCGACAAAACCCCTGGTGGCTCGCCGACGCCCGCTTCGAAGTGGCCAAACAGCAGCAACGATGACCTCAGGGCAGATGCTGCTGCGACGGGCTCCTCGCCCACGCCCCACTCGAGGGGCGAGGACAAGCTGTCAGAACCAAAGAGCCGGAGGTTGGATCACGGGTGGCGCTGACAGTCTCGTCGGCAGAAAAGCCCACCTCTCCAACTGCCATCGCCTCAGCACCGACGGCGGCATCCACCTGTCCGCCAAAACCGCACCGGCGAGCGCCGGCCGCCCCAAAGCGCACCGGCAAGTCCTCGCTCCCGTCCTCGCCACGAAAGCAAGGACAGAGGACGGAATGTTGCATCCTAGCTGGGCAGCAACAGTCTGCCCTCCCCGGCATGGCTGGAGGATGCCTCCTCCACAGAGCTGGGGGATGGTTTCCACCACTAGAAGCTGGAAGAAGAGGTGGCCGGCCGACCCGTGCAGAGGCAGAGCTCCGGCTCAGCCCGGCCTCTGCCCCAGCAAGGATGACGAAGATCCTTGAAGCCGAGGGCGGAACCAAGATCGCAGCCCGGCTCGCTTCTCCCCACCACCGAACTGGTGGTCACCGTCTTAGGTGACCACCGGCGAGGGGATGCGGCCGGGCTGCCTGACGAAAATCCTTGAAGCCGAACGATGGCTGAAAGGTACCAACTTCCGTGAAGTTGCGTTTCCCCAACGACAACAAGGCGGGAGAACCATGGGCGCCCCCCATCTGGGGGCTCGAAAGGTGGAAAGACACGATGCATGAGGGGAGCGCGAAGACATGGTTGCCCTTCAAGGGGGTCGCCCTCCTTTTAAAGGCAACTCTCCCCACTTGCGTCCTCAGCCGTCGCGGGCTGAGTCTTCTCCAACACGCTCCAAGGTCCTCCCCCTACGACACGGGGGCTGGGTCCCACGCATCATGCAAGCTGGCCCGGGGCAGAAGAAGACAAACCACCGCGCGCAGCGCGCGCAACTGCCCAGCGGTTACAAGCATTCCCCCACTTTCGCCCAGACCAGTGGGTGAAAGGGCAGACCGCCATGCAGGCGGCATGCAACCGCACCGAAGGGGCGCACCCTTTCGACTTCGACGCGTCCAGCATGGAGGCCCAGGCCCACGCGTCATGCAACCGGCGCGCCGGTCGCAACGTGCAAGAAACTGCACCGCCACTCGCGCCACTACCGCGCCTCCTTGACTGCGGAACCAGTACCGTGACTCGAGGCAACCCTGCGCATGACCCAACAGTGCCAACCAGGCACATCGGTCACGGGCCAGTCAGCTGCAGGAGAAGGCGCGACGGTCGATGTGGCCAGAAATGGGCCGGCAGTAATGGCGGTGGCAGGCGAGCGAAAGCAGCGGTCAAGTCGTCAGCCAAGCTCACGTCCCCTCCTGGGACAGCGGGAGAGCCCTCTCCCACGGCGTGAAGACGGCGCGCCCGTGTCCCGTTCCTTGAACGGCTCGCGCACGCGCAACGGCTGCCCCGCGAACCACTCGTCCCGCCACATTAACTCTGCCGCGGGACAGGCGGCACCTTTGGCAGGAGAAGCGGGCGACGCTTCACCTTCGCCATAATGATCTGAAAGGGAAATGTGCCCTTGGGCCATTTCTAAGTATTTTGGTGATTGAGTGTCAACACAAGTGTTTAAATGTGAATCTATGCCCATGGGTGAACAAAGTGCAAATCAAGAGCAAAGGTATGTTTCTAAGTCTTAGTACATTGGTTTTGTGTACTAACATACTTGTCTAAGTATTAGAAACAGGAAGAAGAAGAAAAGAAGAGAGTTGGCTGTGTACAGCCAAGAGGCTGTTTCGGTCTGGGGCACCGGACTGTCCGGTGGTGCACCGGACAGTGTCCGGTGGTGCACCGGACAGTGTCCGGTGCGCCAGGCTGCCTCGGCCGAAGAGGCCGCTCTCGGGAATTTGCTGACGGCGTACGGCTAAAATTCACCGGACTGTCCGGTGTGCACCGGACTGTCCGGTGAGCCAACGGTCGGCCGCGCGATCTGCGCGGGACACGTGGCCGAGCCAACGGTCGGAAGGGGGCACTGGACTGTCCGGTGTGCACCGGACATGTCCGGTGCGCCAACGGCTCCCGCATCTGCAACGGTCGACTGCGCTGTTTAAGGAAGGAAATCGGGCACCGGACAGTGTCCGGTGTGCACCGGACTGTCCGGTGCGCCCGACGACAGAAGGCAAAGATGGCCTTCCAGATTTGTTCTCAACGGCTCCTAGCTGCCTTGGGGCTATAAAAGGGACCCCTAGGCGCATAGAGGGAGACACTAAGCAACCTTAGAGCATTCTTGATCATCCACACTCAGTCTTTGCGCATCCGTTTGTCATTCTAAGTGATTCGAGCTCCGTTCTTGTGAGAACTTTGAGATAGTCTTTGAGCTCGATTCTTGGCCGTGTGTGTGCGCATTTCGCTGTGGATTTGTGTGTGTTGCTTCCCTCTCTTACTCCGTGCTTCTTTGTGAACTTTAAGTGTAAGGGCGAGAGACTCCAATTTGTGGAGATTCCTCGCAAGTGGGATAAAGAAAAGCAAGGCAAAACACCGTGGTATTCAAGTGGGTCTTTGGACCGCTTGAGAGGGGTTGATTGCAACCCTCGTCCGTTGGGACGCCACAACGTGGAGTAGGCAAGTTTTGTACTTGGCCGAACCACGGGATAAATCACTGTGTCTTCTCTGTGTTGAATTCTTTGTGATTGTCATATTGTGCAAGATCTCCTCTTTAGCCACTTGGCAATTATTGTGCTAACCCTTAACAAGTTTTTGTGGCTATAAGTTTAAGTTTTACAGGATCACCTATTCACCCCCCCTCTAGGTGTTCTCAATTGGTATCAGAGTCGTTCTCTTCAAGAAAGGGACTAACCGCCCGAAGAGATGGATCCTAAGGGGAAGGGAATCGTGATCAATGACAAGGAAAAGGAGTTCTTCGTCAACGAGCCAAAAGATGACAAATCCAACGACTCTGGCTCGGGCCACAAACGTAAAGATGGGAAGAAGAAGAAGACAAGACGTGTCAAGGAGATCGTCTACTACGACAGCGACGAGTCTACTTCTTCCCACAAGGACGACGACTACGACAAACAAAAGATGGTTAACTCAAACTTCTCTTTTGATTATTCGCGCATTCCGCACAGCTCAAATGCTCATTTGCTCCCCATTCCACTTGGCAAGCCTCCTCACTTTGATGGAGAGGACTACGGATTTTGGAGTCACAAAATGCGTACACACCTATTTTCTCTCCATCCAAGCATTTGGGAGATTGTGGAAAGTGGAATGAAATTTGATAGCTCAGATAGTCCGTCATTTATTAATGAACAGATCCATAAAAATGCACAAGCTACTACTGTGTTGCTAGCCTCTTTGTGCAGGGACGAGTATCACAAGGTGAGCGGCTTGGACAATGCCAAGCAGATTTGGGACACCCTCAAGATCTCTCATGAGGGGAATGATGTCACCTTACTCACCAAGATGGAGTTGGTGGAGGGCGAGCTCGGACGATTCGCGATGATAAGGGGCGAGGAGCCGACGCAAACATACAACCGGCTCAAGATCCTTATCAACAAAATAAGGAGCTACGGAAGCACGCGATGGACGGATCACGACGTCGTCCGCCTAATGCTAAGGTCATTTACCGTTCTTGATCCTCATCTCGTGAACAATATTCGTGAGAATCCCAGGTACACGAAGATGACGCCCGAGGAGGTACTCGGAAAATTCGTAAGCGGGCGGATGATGATCAAGGAGGCAAGATACGTGGACGACGCCTTGAATGGACCAATCAACGAGCCTCAACCCCTTGCTCTCAAGGCAACAAGAAGCAAGGAGGCGCTACCTAGTAGGGTGGCACAAATTGAGGCAGCCGGACTTAATGATGAAGAGATGGCCCTCATCATCAAAAGATTCAAGACGGCGCTGAAAGGTCGCAAGGGACAGCCAAGCAAGACCAAAGCCAAGGGGAAGCGTTCGTGCTTCAAATGCGGTAAGCTTGGTCATTTTATTGCTAACTGTCCCGACAATGATAGTGATCAGGACCAAGGGAACAAGAGGGAGAAGAAGAAGAATTATAAGAAGGCAAAGGGCGAGGCTCATCTTGGCAAGGAGTGGGATTCGGACTGCTCCTCGTCTGACTCCGACAATGAGGGACTCGCTGCCACTGCATTCAACAAGTCATCCCTCTTCCCCAACGAGCGTCACACTTGCCTCATGGCAAGAGAGAAGAAGGTAATCACTCGTAATGATGTCACTTATGATTCTTCTAGTGACGATGAGACTAGTGATGATGAAATAGATTATTCTAGTTTGTTCAAGGGATTGGATAGAAATAAAATTGATAAAATCAATGAATTAATTGATGCCTTGAATGAGAAAGATAGACTCTTAGAGAAACAAGAGGATTTATTGTATGAAGAACATGATAAATTTGTAGAAGCACAAAGATCTCATGCTCTAGAAGTTAAAAGAAATGAAATGCTTTCTTGTGAATTATCATCTTGCCATGAGACAATTTCAAAACTAAGGAGCATTAATGATGAATTGAATGCTAAGTTAGAGATTGCTAGTAAATCTATCTCTTGTGTAGAAAATGTTGTAACGTGCACTAGGTGTAAAGATATTAACATTAATGCTTATAGTGAACACCTAGCTTGCATTTCTAAATTAAATGAAGAGGTAGCTAGTCTCAAAGCCCAACTTGAGACTAGCAAAAGTGATTTTGATAAGCTAAAATTTGCAAGGGATGCCTACACAATTGGTAGACACCCCTCAATTAAGGATGGACTTGGCTACAAAAGGGAAGCTAAGAACTTGACAAGCCATAAGGCTCCCATCTCCGCCAAGGAGAAAGGGAAGGCCCCTATGGCTACTAGTGCTAAAAAGAATCATGCCTTTCTGTATCATGATAAGAGACAAACTAGAAATGCTTATAGGAGTTATAATGCTTACGATGATTTTTCTCATGCTATGTTTGCTTCTAGTTCTTCATATGAGCATGATAAAAATGTTGATAGAAGGAGTGTTGTTCATAATAAGCCTAGGAGAAATGTTGTTAATATTCCTAGGAAAGTTAATGAGCCTTCTACAATATATCATGCTTTGAATGCTTCCTTTGCAATTTGTAGAAAGGATAGAAAGGTGATTGCTAGGAAGTTAGGGGCAAAATGCAAGGGTGATAAAACTTGCATTTGGGTTCCTAAGACAATTGTGACTAACCTTGTAGGACCCAACAAGAGTTGGGTACCTAAGTCCCAAGCCTAAATTTGCCTTGCAGGTTTATGCATCCGGGGGTTCAAGCTAGATTATCGACAGCGGATGCACAAACCATATGACGGGGAAGAAGAAGATGTTCACCTCCTACGTCAAGAATAAGGATTCCCAAGATTCAATTATATTCGGTGATGGGAATCAAGGCAAGGTAAAAGGGTTAGGTAAAATTGCAATTTCTAATGAGCATTCTATCTCTAATGTATTTTTAGTAGAGAGTCTTGGATATAATTTGCTATCTGTTAGTCAATTATGTCATATGGGATATAACTGTCTATTTACAAATGTAGATGTGTCTGTCTTTAGAAGAAGTAATGGTTCACTAGCTTTTAAGGGTGTATTAGACGGCAAACTTTATTTAGTTGATTTTGCAAAAGAAGAGGCCGGTCTAGATGCATGCTTAATAGCTAAGACTAGCATGGGCTGGCTGTGGCATCGCCGCTTAGCACATGTGGGGATGAAGAACCTTCACAAGCTTCTAAAGGGAGAACATGTGATAGGTTTAACTAACGTGCATTTCGAAAAAGATAGACCTTGTGCAGCTTGTCAAGCAGGTAAACAAGTGGGAGGAGCACATCACAGCAAGAATGTGATGACCACTTCAAGACTCCTGGAGCTGTTGCATATGGACCTCTTCGGACCTGTCGCCTATCTGAGCATAGGAGGGAGTAAGTATGGTCTAGTTATTGTTGATGACTTTTCCCGCTTCACTTGGGTGTTCTTTTTGCAGGATAAGTCTGAAACCCAAGGGACCCTCAAGCGCTTCCTCAGGAGAGCTCAAAATGAGTTTGAGCTCAAGGTGAAGAAGATAAGGAGCGACAACGGGTCCGAATTCAAGAATCTTCAAGTGGAGGAGTTCCTTGAGGAGGAAGGGATCAAGCACGAGTTCTCCGCTCCCTACACACCACAGCAAAATGGTGTGGTAGAGAGGAAGAACAGGACGCTAATCGATATGGCGAGAACAATGCTTGGAGAATTCAAGACCCCCGAGTGTTTTTGGTCGGAAGCCGTGAACACGGCTTGCCACGCCATCAACAGGGTCTACCTTCATCGCCTCCTCAAGAAGACTTCGTATGAGCTACTAACCGGTAACAAACCCAATGTATCTTACTTTCGTGTATTTGGGAGCAAGTGCTACATTCTAGTGAAGAAAGGTAGAAATTCTAAGTTTGCTCCCAAAGCTGTAGAAGGGTTTTTGTTAGGTTATGACTCAAATACAAAGGCGTATAGAGTCTTCAACAAATCATCGGGTTTGGTTGAAGTCTCTAGCGACGTTGTATTTGATGAGACTAATGGCTCTCCAAGAGAGCAAGTTGTTGATTGTGATGATGTAGATGAAGAAGATGTTCCGACGGCCGCTATACGAACCATGGCGATTGGAGAAGTGCGGCCACAGGAACAAGATGAACGAGATCAACCTTCTTCCTCAACTATGGTGCATCCCCCAACCGAAGATGACGAACAGGTACCTCAAGTGGAGGCGCTTGATCAAGGGGGAGCACAAGATGATCAAGTGATGGAGGAAGAAGCGCAACCGGCACCTCCAACCCAAGTTCGAGCGATGATTCAAAGGGATCATCCCGTCGACCAAATTCTGGGTGACATTAGCAAGGGAGTAACTACTCGATCTCGATTAGTTAATTTTTGTGAGCATTACTCCTTTGTCTCTTCTATTGAGCCTTTCAGGGTAGAGGAGGCCTTGGTAGATCCGGACTGGGTGTTGGCCATGCAGGAGGAGCTCAACAACTTCAAGCGCAATGAAGTTTGGACACTGGTGCCTCGTCCGAAGCAAAATGTTGTGGGAACCAAGTGGGTGTTCCGCAACAAACAGGACGAGCACGGGGTGGTGACGAGGAACAAGGCTCGACTTGTGGCAAAAGGTTATGCCCAAGTCACAGGTTTGGACTTTGAGGAGACGTTTGCTCCTGTGGCTAGGCTAGAATCAATTCGTATCTTGCTAGCATATGCCGCTCACCATTCTTTCAGGTTGTACCAAATGGATGTGAAGAGCGCTTTCCTCAACGGGCCAATCAAGGAGGAGGTGTACGTGGAGCAACCCCCTGGCTTCGAGGATGAACGGTACCCCGACCACGTGTGTAAGCTCTCTAAGGCGCTCTATGGACTTAAGCAAGCCCCAAGAGCATGGTATGAATGCCTTAGAGACTTTTTAATTGCTAATGCTTTCAAGGTTGGGAAAGCCGATCCAACTCTTTTTACAAAGACATGTGATGGTGACTTGTTTGTGTGCCAAATTTATGTCGATGACATAATATTTGGTTCTACTAACCAAAAGTCTTGTGAAGAGTTTAGCAGGGTGATGACGCAGAAGTTCGAGATGTCGATGATGGGCGAGTTGAACTACTTCCTTGGGTTCCAAGTGAAGCAACTCAAGGACGGCACCTTCATCTCCCAAACAAAGTACACGCAAGATCTGCTAAAGCGGTTTGGGATGAAGGACGCCAAGCCCGCAAAGACTCCGATGGGGACCGACGGACACACCGACCTCAACAAAGGAGGTAAGTCCGTTGATCAAAAAGCATACCGGTCAATGATAGGTTCTTTACTTTACTTATGTGCTAGTAGACCGGATATTATGCTTAGCGTATGCATGTGTGCTAGATTTCAATCCGATCCTAAGGAGTGTCACTTAGTGGCGGTGAAGCGAATTCTTAGATATTTGGTTGCTACGCCTTGCTTCGGGCTCTGGTATCCAAAGGGGTCTACCTTTGACTTAGTTGGATACTCAGACTCCGACTATGCTGGATGTAAGGTCGATAGGAAGAGTACATCGGGGACGTGCCAATTCTTAGGAAGGTCCCTGGTGTCATGGAACTCTAAGAAACAAACCTCCGTTGCCCTATCCACCGCTGAGGCCGAGTATGTTGCCGCAGGTCAGTGTTGCGCGCAACTGCTTTGGATGAGGCAAACCCTCCGGGACTTTGGCTACAATCTGAGCAAAGTCCCACTCCTATGTGATAATGAGAGTGCTATCCGCATGGCGGAGAATCCTGTTGAGCACAGCCGCACAAAGCACATAGACATCCGGCATCACTTTTTGAGAGACCACCAGCAAAAGGGAGATATCGAAGTGTTTCATGTTAGCACCGAGAACCAGCTAGCCGATATCTTCACTAAGCCTCTAGATGAGAAGACCTTTTGCAGGTTGCGTAGTGAGCTAAATGTCTTAGATTCGCGGAACCTGGATTGAATTGTAGCATACATGTATTTATGCTTTTGATCATGTTCCTTTTTGCATTTTGTTGCTTATTATGGTGCTCAAGTTGTACAAACACTCCCTGGACCTCACAAGTCCGTTGCAAAGTGATGCACATGTTTAGGGGGAGATGTGTTACAACTTGACCCTTTGAGACTAACCATGTGCTTGAGTTTGATGATTTAGTCTCGAAGGAGGATTGAAAGGGAAAAGGTGGACTTGGACCATGAAAGACTTCCACTGCACTCCGATGAGAGGGTAACTTATTCCAAGTTCATCTTTAGACTCTTATTGCCTTTGTGTTCTCATTTGAAGATTTTGGTAAGGCAATGGGGTTAAAAGGGCCAAGATTGATCCCGTTTTGGTGCTTGATGCCAAAGGGGGAGAAAATAAAGGCCAAAGCGATAAATGGATCAGCTACCACTTGAGAGATTTTGAAAATAGTAGAATAGAGTTTTTGTTTTGTCAAACTCTTTTGTTGTCTCTCTTGTCAAAAGTTGGCTTCTTGTGGGGAGAAGTGTTGATTATGGGAAATAGGGGGAGTTTTTGAAATCTTTGATCAATCTCTTTTGGAATGACTCTCTTTATGCTTCAACATGTGTGTTTGACTTAGAGATAGAGATTTGAGTTTGATTTGCAAAAACAAACCAAGTGGTGGTAAAGGATGATCCATATATGCCAAAATTGAATCAAAATCAATTTGAGTTTTATTTGAAGTGATTTTGCACTTGTTCTAGTTGCTTTATGTTGTGTTGGCATAAATCACCAAAAAGGGGGAGATTGAAAGGGAAATGTGCCCTTGGGCCATTTCTAAGTATTTTGGTGATTGAGTGTCAACACAAGTGTTTAAATGTGAATCTATGCCCATGGGTGAACAAAGTGCAAATCAAGAGCAAAGGTATGTTTCTAAGTCTTAGTACATTGGTTTTGTGTACTAACATACTTGTCTAAGTATTAGAAATAGGAAGAAGAAGAAAAGAAGAGAGTTGGCTGTGTACAGCCAAGAGGCTGTTTCGGTCTGGGGCACCGGACTGTCCGGTGGTGCACCGGACAGTGTCCGGTGCGCCAGGCTGCCTCGGCCGAAGAGGCCGCTCTCGGGAATTTGCTGACGGCGTACGGCTAAAATTCACCGGACTGTCCGGTGTGCACCGGACTGTCCGGTGAGCCAACGGTCGGCCGGGCCAACGGTCGGCCGCGCGATCTGCGCGGGACACGTGGCCGAGCCAACGGTCGGAAGGGGGCACCGGACTGTCCGGTGTGCACCGGACATGTCCGGTGCGCCAACGGCTCCCGCATCTGCAACGGTCGACTGCGCTGTTTAAGGAAGGAAATCGGGCACCGGACAGTGTCCGGTGTGCACCGGACTGTCCGGTGCGCCCGACGACAGAAGGCAAAGATGGCCTTCCAGATTTGTTCTCAACGGCTCCTAGCTGCCTTGGGGCTATAAAAGGGACCCCTAGGCGCATAGAGGGAGACACTAAGCAACCTTAGAGCATTCTTGATCATCCACACTCAGTCTTTGCGCATCCGTTTGTCATTCTAAGTGATTCGAGCTCCGTTCTTGTGAGAACTTTGAGATAGTCTTTGAGCTCGATTCTTGGCCGTGTGTGTGCGCATTTCGCTGTGGATCTGTGTGTGTTGCTTCCCTCTCTTACTCCGTGCTTCTTTGTGAACTTTAAGTGTAAGGGCGAGAGACTCCAATTTGTGGAGATTCCTCGCAAGTGGGATAAAGAAAAGCAAGGCAAAACACCGTGGTATTCAAGTGGGTCTTTGGACCGCTTGAGAGGGGTTGATTGCAACCCTCGTCCGTTGGGACGCCACAACGTGGAGTAGGCAAGTTTTGTACTTGGCCGAACCACGGGATAAATCACTGTGTCTTCTCTGTGTTGAATTCTTTGTGATTGTCATATTGTGCAAGATCTCCTCTTTAGCCACTTGGCAATTATTGTGCTAACCCTTAACAAGTTTTTGTGGCTATAAGTTTAAGTTTTACAGGATCACATATTCACCCCCCCCTCTAGGTGTTCTCATGATCGCGTCCAAAAAAGGTACGCCACGTCATTCGATTTCGCATCCTTTTCCTGTTCCTCTTTCTCTCTCTTACAACAGGGACCGAGAAAGGGGATACCCCGAAAAGGATCCTTCCCCGCGAAGGAAACGGGCCCCGAGCCCCCCTACTGATCAGAGGTTCGAAGGCTGGCCCCTCGGAGGGGTTCAACAGTCGCCTCAGAGCGCTCGGGCTCCGCGCCCACTACTGGTCAGAGGTTCAAAGGTCGGCCCCTCGGAAGGGTTCAACGACCGCCTTAGGCCACTCGGGCTCCGCGCCCACTACTGATCAGGGGTTCGTAGGCTGGCCCTCGAAGGGTTCACAGCCGCCTCAGACGCAGAGCGAGGGATGACCCTGGGTACGTTCGATACATAACCAAGGCTTGGGCTACGCTCCCGAGGTACCCTAGGACATTTCCGAGACCAGCAGGAACGATCTTGTAACGGAATCCCATCAGAGGGAGGCATCGAGCCCTCGGACCCCGTCAAAAGGGGACCGGGTCCGACAGATCACCCGCAGGTACTTTTGGAGCGCGCCTCCGGGCCTCTAGCCGACCCCTAACAAATGGGGCACGGGCGTCCACTCGGATTACCCGTTAGCAGCTCACCGGAGACACCATGTTCGACGCCCTCCAAGGGCAATATGGCGCTTTTTCCCCCCTCCTCCTTGCGGAAAGGCGACGCAGGGGCGTATATAAAGAAGTTGAGTCTGTCCTTAACCGTCCTCTCGCCCTATGCGGAGGCTCGGGGGCTGCTCTCGCAAACCCGGCTCCGGCCAAACCGTTGACAGCGTCAACATACCAGCCCGAGAACTTGGGACCCGACCGTGCACCCGGGCTACGGCCAGCTCGCATGAGGGAACAACCAGACCGGCCAAAGCCTTGCGAAACGCATTAAGACCTCGAAGGAGTCAAACCACTCCTCCGAGGCCTCGGGGGCTACACCCGGCGGGTGCGCTCGCACGCACCCACCGGAACAAAATGCAACCGAGAAAGGCCGGTCCCCTTGCAAAAAAGTGCGACAAAAGCCTCCAAGCGAGTATTAACACTCCCTTCGAGGCTCGGGGGCTACTGTCGGGGACCATAATTAGGGGTACCCACAAGACTCCTAATCTCAGCTAGTAACCCCCATCAGCACGAAGCTGCAAAGGTCTGATGGGTGCGATTAAGTCAAGGATCGGTCCGCTCAAGGGACACGATCTCGCCTCGCCCGAGCCCAGCCTCGGGCAAGGGCAGCCGACCCCGGAGGATTTACGTCTCGCCCGAGGACCCCCTCTAGCAACGGACACACCTTCGGCTCGCCCGAGGCCCAGACTTCACCAAGAAGCAACCTTGGCCAAACCACCACGCCGACCGACTGTATCGCAGGGACCTTTAATGCAAAGGTGGCCTGACTCCTTATCCTGACGCACGCCCTTCAGTCGACAGAGCTGAAGTGATCGCAGTCACTTCGCCGCTCCACTGATCGGCCTGACAAGAGGACAGCGCCGCCTGCGCCGCTCCGACTGTTGTGCCACTCGGCAGAGTGAGGCTGACAGCAGCCAAGTCCGGCCTAAGGCGCCATAGGAAACTCCGCTTCGCCCGACCCTAGGGCTCGGACTCGGGCTCAGCCCCGGAAGACGACGAACTCCGCTTCGCCCGACCCCAGGGCTCGGACTCAGGCTCAGCCCCGGAAGACGACGAACTCCGCTTCGCCCGACCCCAGGGCTCGGACTCGGGCTCAGCCCCGGAAGACGATGAACTCCGCTTCGCCCGACCCCAGGGCTCGGACTCGGGCTCAGCCCTGGAAGACGACGAACTCCGCATCGCCCGACCCCAGGGCTCGGACTCAGACTCAGCCCTGGCCTCAGCCGACAGTCTCCGCCTCGCCCGATCCAGGGGCTCAGACTCGACCTCGGCCTCGGAAGACAGACTCGACCTCGACCTCGGAGGAGCCTCCACCTCGCCCAACCCAGGGCTCGGACCGACCACGTCACAGGAGGCGCCGTCATTACCTTACCCTAAGCTAACTCAGGCTACGGGGAACAAGATCGGCGTCCCATCTGGCTCGCCCCGATAAACAAGCAATGATGGCGCCCCGCATGCTCCATGACGACGGCGACTCTCAGCCCCCTTACGGAAGAAAGGAGACGTCAGCAAGGACTCGACAGCCCCAACAGCTATCCTTCCACCAGGCTGCGCTCCTCCGACGGCCACGACACCACACGAACCGGGTGCCAAAACCTCTCCGGCTGCCACGACGGCATGTACTTAGGGCGCTAGCTCTCCTCCGCTAGACACGTTAGCACACTGCTACACCCCCCATTGTACACCTGGATCCTCTCCTTACGCCTATAAAAGGAAGGTCCAGGGCCCTCTTACAGAGGGTTGGCCGCGCGGGGAAGGACGGGATGGCGCTCGCGTGAGCCTCTCGCTCCCACCCGCGTGGACGCTTGTAACCCCCTACTGCAAGCGCACCCGACATGGGCGCGGGACAAACACGAAGGCCGCAGGATTTCCCCTTTTACGCCTGCCTCCCTCCGGCTTCTTCCCCCCTTCGCGCTCTGTCTCGCGCCGACCCATTTGGGTTGGGGACGCGGCGACAATTTACTCGTCGGTCCAGGGACCCCCCGGGGTCGAAACGTCGACACAGGGGCTGGGTCCCTCACGACATGCAAGCTGGCCCAGGACAGAAGAAGCCAAACCGCCACGCGCGGAGCATGTAACCGCCCAGCGGTTACAAGCATTCATCCGTCTTCGCCTAAACCAGCGGGTGAAAGGCGGACCGCCATGCAGGCAGCATGCAACCGCGCCATGGGGATGCACCCTTTCGACTTAGACGCGTCCAGCATGGAGTCCCAGGCCCACACGTCATGTAACCGGCGCGCCGGTTACTACGTGCGAAAAACTGCAGCGCCACTTGCGCCAGCGCCGCGCCTTCTCGACTGCGGAACCGGTGCCGCAATTCGAGGCAACTCTGCGTGTGGACCAGCAGTGCCAGCCAAACACGCCGGTCACGGGTCAGTCAGCTGCGGGAGAAGGCGCGACAGTCGATATGGCCAGAAGGGGGCCGACAGTAATGGCGGCAGCAGGCGAGCGGAAGCGGCGGTCAAATCGTCTGCAGGCTCACGTCCCCTCCTGGAGCAGCAGGAGAGCCCTCTCCCATGGCGTGAAGACGACGCACCTGTGTCCCGTTCCTCGAACGGCTCGCGCATGCACAACGGCTGCCCCGCGAACCACTCGTCCCGTCGCATTAACTTCGCGGCAGGGCAGGCGATACCTTTGGCAGGCGAAGCGGGCGACGCTTCACCTCCACCATAATGACCGCGTCAAAAAAGGTGTGCCACGTCGTTCAATTTTGTATCCTTTTCCTCTCCCCCTTTCTCTCTCTTGCTACAGGGACCAGGAAAGGGGATACTCTGAAAGGGATCCTTCTCCGTGAAGGAAGCGGGCCTCGAGCCCTCCTACTGATCAGAGGTTCGAAGGCTGGCCCCTCGTAAGGGTTCGACAGCCGCCTCAGAGCGTTCGGGCTCCGCGCCCTCCTACTGATCAGAGGTTCGAAGGCTGGCCCCTCGGAAGGGTTCGACAGCCGCCTCAGGCCACTCGGGCTCTGCGCCCATTATTGATCAAGAGTTCGACAGCCGCCTCAGAACACGCAGAGCGATGGATGACTCTAGGTACGTTCGATACATGGTCGAGGCTCAGGCTACGCTCCCGATGTACCCTAGGACATCTCCGAGACCAGTAGGAGCGATTCTGTAACGGAATCCCATCAGAGGGAGGCATCGAGCCCTTGGACCCTATCAAACGGGACCGGGTCCGGCAAATCACCTGTAGGTACTTTTGGAGCGCGCCTCTGGGCCACTAGCCGACCCTTATCGAATGGGGCACGGGCGTCCACTCGGATCACCCGTTAGCAACTCACTGGAGACACCATGTTCGGTGCCCTCTAAGGGCAACATGGCGCTTTCCCCCCTCCTCCTTGCGGAAAGGCGACGAAGGGGCGTATGAAAAAAGCCGAGTCAGTCCCTGACCGTCCTCTCACCCTGTGCAGAGGCTCGGGGGCTGCTCTCACGAACTCGGCTCCAGCCAAACCGTTGACAGCGTCAACATACCAGCCTGAGAACTCGGAACCTGACCATGCACCCGGACTATGATCAGGTCGCATGAGGGAACAACCAGACCGGCCAAGGCATCACGAAAGGCACTAAGACCTCAAAGGAGTCAAACCACTCCTCCGAGGCCTCGGGGGCTACACCCGGCGGGTGCGCTCGCGCGCACCCACCGGAACGAAGTGTGACCGAGAAAGGCCGGTCCCCTTGCAAAAAAGTGCGACAAAGCCTCCAAGCGAGTACCAACACTCCCTTTGAGTCTCGGGGGCTACTGTCGGGGACCATAATTAGGGGTACCCCCAAGACTCCTAAACTCGGCTGGTGACCACCATCAGCACAAAGCTGCAAAGGCCTGATGGGCGCAATTCAGGTCAAAGGCTCCGTCCACTCAAGGGACACTATCTCGCCTCGCCCGAGCCCAGCCTCGGGCAGGAACAGTAGACCAAGGCAGATTCACGCCTCGCCTGAGGGCATCTTCAAGTAACGGGCGCACCTTCGACTCGCCCGAGGCCCAGCTCGGGCAGGCTTCGCAGTGAAGCAACCTTGGCCAGATCACCACGCCAACCGACCGCATCACAGGAGCATTCAATGCAAGGATCGCCTGACACCTTATCCTGACGCGCGCTCCTCAGTCAACAAGGCCGAAGTGACCGCAGTCACTTCGCCCCTCCACTGACTGACCTGACAAGAAAACAGCGCCACCTACACTGCTCCGACTGCTGTGCCACCCGCTAGGGTGAGGCTGATAGCAGCCAAGTCCAGCCTCGGGCGCCATAGGAAGCTCCGCCTCGCCCGACCCCAGGGCTCGGACTCAACCTCGACCCCGGAAGACGGTCTCCGCCTCGCCCGACCCCAGGGCTCGGACTCAACCTCGACCCCGGAAGACGGTCTCCGCCTCGCCCGACCCCAGGGCTCGGACTCAACCTCGACCCCGGAAGACGGTCTCCGCCTCGCCCGACCCCAGGGCTCGGACTCAACCTCGACCCCCGAAGACGGTCTCCGCCTCGCCCAACCCCAGGGCTCGGACTCAACCTCGACCCCGGAAGACGGTCTCCGCCTCGGCCGACCTTAGGGCTCAGACTCAACCTCGACCCCGGAAGACGGTCTCCGCCTCACCCAACCCTAGGGCTCGGACTCAACCTCGACCCCGGAAGACGGTCTCCGCCTCGCCCGACCCTAGGGCTCGGACTTAGCCTCGACCTCGGACGACGGTCTCCGCCTCGCCCAACCCCAGGGCTCGGACTCAACCTCGACCTCGGACGACGGTCTCCGCCTCGCCCGACCCCAGGGCTCGGACTCAGCCTCGATCTCGGAGGAGCCTCCGCCTCGCCCGACCTTGGGCTCGGGCTGACCACGTCGCAGGGGGGTACATCATTACCCTACCCCTAGCTAGCTCAGGCTACGGGAAACAAGACCGGCGTCCCATCTGGCTCGCCCCGGTAAAACAAGTAATGATGACACCCCGCGTGCTCCATGACGACGGCGGTTCTTAGCCCCCTACGGAACAAGGAGACGTTAGCAAGGTCCTGACAGCCCCGACAACTGTGCTTCTACAGGGTTTAAGCGCTCCTCCGATGGCCACGACATCACATGAACAGGGCAACAACAACTCTCCGACAGCCACGTCGGCATGTACATAGGACTCTGGCTCCTCTCTGCCAGGCACGTTAGCACACTGCTACACCCCCCATTGTACACCTGGGCCCTCTCCTTACGTCTATAAAAGGAAGGTCCAGGGCCCTCGTACGAGAAGGTGGCCGCGCGGGAGGATGGGCTGACGAGCAGGCTCTCTCTCTCCCTCGCGAACGCTTGTAACCCCCTACTGCAAGCGCATCCGCCCTGGGCGCAGGACAACACGAGCCGCGGTTCCCCTTATTGTTTTCCCCCTTGTGTTCCGTCTCGCGCCGACCCATCTGGGCTAGGACACGCAGCGACAATTTACTCGTCGGTCCAGGGACCCCCCGGGGTCGAAACGCCGTCAAGTCTCTTAACTGCCTTTCATACCTAGAAACTGATCAAGAGTCTCAGGGTTGTACAAGTCCTTAGATGACAAGAGTTGGTCGTCTCCATGTAATGACCTTGAGACAACATTTAAGAGTGTCAAATATTCTGATATTGATGACAAAGAATCATAGGTGGAGTTAAAGTTCTTCTAAGATTTTATCTTTGGGAAAGATATGGACCCTCTTGACATATACCACAATATATTCATTGGTTTAAACTTTTCAAAATTTATCCAACCAAATCACCCCCACACCCAGAACCTCCACTAAATCCACCAAAAATTGCACCTGAACTTAACACACCATCAAAACTAACGATTTAAATCAATGTATAACTCTTCTTTCTCTTACTCACTCAAATCCAATGAAGAATATTATTTAGATTATCTCTTTCCGTCCCCCGTGGCCCACCGCCCTCATCCTCCCCCTCCTCCCTCCCCCACGTCCCCACCCCCCTCCCTCTCACTCGCGTCACCGCCGTCAATCCTTCCCCTCGCGCCATCGACCCCTCCATTCGTGTAGCGTTAGTACGAGCTATATGATGGTATTTTAAAGGTTATGAATTGGGTGGGTTGTTTTTCTAATGGCCTTATTGCATACAAAATTTTGTTAATTATTCATGTGCATACGTAGTACCATGACACAAGGAAAACTCAATGAATTAGATACAACAACAATTTAAAACCATGTTTCAAAGAATATTAAATATAAATATATAATTGCAGATTTTATTTTGAAGAATAGCAAACAGTTATACTCCCTTCCTTTCGTTCTTAAATATATGACGCCATTGATTTTTCTTAAAAAAAAATATTGACCACTCATCTTATTCAAAATATTTATTTAAAATGTAAACTTTAAAGTCACACTCAAACTACCCTAAGTGATAAAATAATTCATAACAAAATAAATGATAATTTCATATTTTTTTAATAAAACAAGTGGTCAAAGTTTTAAAAAATCAACACCGTTGTATATTTAAGAATGGATGTAGTATCTTTTTAATACGGCAAGAAAATATATAGGGGTGTTTGAGATGTCTCTAGTTTCTAGCTATAGTGTAGAGCTATAGTTTATGATATAAATTAAAAAGTGTTTAAAAATTAATCTAAATAATAAACAAAATAATTTATCTAAATATTTTCTAAAAGCTTATAGCTCCAGTTCCACGATTTTTCAAACACCTAATTATAAGCTCCATCAAAAGTCACCAAATTTTCTAGAGCTGTTCCAAACAGGATCTAGTTATATAATGATTAATGGTTATACTTTGATAATGTGTATATTTATATTTTTCTTTTATATGACATCAGTGTGTCTTTTGCGCCAGGACCCGAAAAGCATAGGTAGGGCCGTAGGGACCTGTATATATATAAGCATAAGCAAGTATAGCCAACAGTGCCATTGTTCACTGGGAGGAACCAACTAGATAATTCATCATGGCTATCATACTTTACAAGCAGCCAATGCAAATCCTTATGGACATATGTTACACCACCAAGAGGCAAGAGCCTCTCGCTCGCTACCAATGCGCACGTCACACCGTGGTCTCCTTCGCCGCCGCCGCCGCCGCCGCGTCGTCATCCACCCACGTGGCGTGCCACAGCGCCGACCGCCTCCGGGGCAGCATGGACCCGACGCAGCTGGTGAGAGTGGAGCGGAACTTGGCGTCCCCGGGGCGGAGCATGGCGGGAAGCGGCAGCCTGCTGACCCCGCGCGCGGCGCAGGCCTCGTAACGCGGCACGATGCGCGTGGCCAGCGCGTAGGAGAAGTACTCGGGGAAGTCGTACAGCTCGTCGGCGCGGCGGGCCATGGCGCCCAGGAGGTAGTCCGCCTTGGGCCGCATGTTCCCCTCCACGCCGTAGCCGAAGAGCGCGGGGAAGCGGCGCGCCATGGAGCGCGCGGCGCGCGCCGGCAGGCCCAGCGACTCGAGGAACTCGAGCCGCGGCAGCAGCTTGCCCTCCACGGAGAAGGACAGCAGGTCGGCGCGGCGGTGCAGGTCGGGCACGCCGAGCGCGCGCAGGAAGTAGAGCGTGGGCCGCAGCCGCGCCGCCACGGGAGACACGAGCAGGCGCGGGCGCCGCCGGAGCACGCGCGGGAGGTCGGCCTCGGCGACGCCCGCCTCCTCCGTGAGGAACCGGAGCGCGGCCTCGACGGCTTCCGCGGACACGGACAGCAGCTCCGGGCACATCCCCGCCGCGCGCCGGAGGTCGGCAGGCGGCACGCCCGCCTCGAGCAGCACCGCCGCGGCGCCCGCGGCCACGGGCGGCGACGGCAGCACGGGCTCCGGCGCCGCGGGCGGGAGACCCGGGGCCGCGAGGCTGGTGGGCCTGGTCCGCAGCGCGACGGCGACGACGCGTAGCCTGCTGCGGCGCGGCGCCGCCGGCCTGGGCCCAGATTCCATGCCCTCGTGCCCTAGCAGGGCCAGGGCGGTGCGGGTGGCGGCCATAGTCCCCGTCGCTCGCAGGTTTCTCTTTTTCTCTGTAGTGGTGAGGCGTAAAGAGGATAAGGGTGTGAGATGGATCTGGTCGAACCACCGCATGCAGTGGCAGATCCAAGGGGTGGGCAAGGTGGGCCATGGCCCCACCTCAATTTTTTAACCCCTTATACATAGGTTTAGGTACACACCAAAATAAACAATTTTTTGTATAGTTAGCGTGGACAAATCTATTCTAATTAAAACTAGGTTTTGATCTATTTTTCTATCGACGCTTCACTGCTCAGTCCACTCTTTATCTGAGCCATTTGATTCTCTTCCCTAGCGCAAGCCCAGTCGTGGCTCACTCGCTTCTTCGGTCTTCGGTCATCTAACCCGCCCGTTGCAGCGCACCTTACCTTCTCATCACTCATCAGCTCGTCGACTCGTCGGGATCCTGCAGACAACGTTGATATTTTGCCTCCTAGTCCGCACCAGCAGATGGGCAAGTTGTTGGTGGGACCGTGGTGTCATCTGTCCCTCGCTAACTCATTAGAGTCTCACCGCGCCGTTGCAACACGACAATGGGTGTCGCTTGCCGTCATCTATCGCTACCTTGCTTCCTGCACTCGCTCCTCCTAGCTGTCGTCGTCTCACCAACGCCATCTCACGACAATTTCGATGACTCGCCAGAACGACGCGCCGATGCGGCTGCTCCGCTCTAGTGCCTCGTCCTCAGTCAGTCCACCTATTTTCTCTCTATAGCTCTCCTTTTGGTAGCCAAAAAGGTTTTTTGGTATTCATATCATTTTGGAAACACTAGATATTATTATTTAACATTTATGTTATTATCATTAATCTATATTTATAGTTTAGTCTGGTGATTTGTCTCTTGCACTGTTGGCCCCACCTAGAATTTTGTTCTGCGTCCGCCACTGACCGCATGGGCACGAGTAGTGGTGGTCTCGAGAAATGTCTAAAAAGGTGTTTTTTATGTGTCGGTGTCAATCCGTTTGTCGCTATTTTCCATGCTCGTCCTTCGTTACATGTACCACAGCTGGAGCCCTGGTTCCGCTCCGTTGTGAAACGATAGTGTTCAGGATCTCATGTCCTCACGTGGCGTAACCCAATTGGCCAGCAGGATGGCGCTTTACCCATGATGTAGTTAGAGATGGCCAAACGGTTCGCCCGGCCCAGCCCGGCTTGGCCCAGTGAAGCCCATCCCGTTTTAGGCCCAGCTCACCAGACACGGTTAGAAAACCGGGCCGAGCCGTTTAAGCTCGCGGGCTCGATTTTCTGTCTGAGCCCGACCCGCATCAGGCCTAAACGGGCCAACCCGTTTAGCACGGAAAAAGCGGACTAAGCGGGTCGGTAAGCATGTTTTAGTACAAAAAACGAGTTTAACGGGCTTAAAGATAAACGTGTCGTGCCGGGCTAGCCCACCGTGCCTAGTTTTCTGTCCGAGCCCGACCCGCTTATTCGTGCCGGGCCAGCCGGGGCCCGCATAGAACCGTGCCGGGCTCGGATCGGGCCCAAACAGCGGGCTTCGTGCCAGGCTCGTGGGACTCGTGCTTATTGGCCATCTATAGATGTAGTGTACTCGTACACAAGATAAATAAAAAATGAGGACAAACACCAACAAACTATGTAAACTGGACATGAAACACAATTGCATGTACAAAAGCATATGAATAATGCTAGATGGCCCAAATTGTATGCCCCTACACATCAACATCTGGATTGCAACGTCAGTTATAATGGCTATAATCAACGACTATAATCGAATTAAATGTGTCGTCAGATGTCAGGGAAAGCCTGATGCGGACGATCCGGTCGTGCCTCCACACGGTCCGCGTGGACGCTATAATTCATTTTACCGAACCTGACACCTTCGGGCTAGATTGATCTTCAACAGGCGGACGGTCCGCGCATGAGGCCAGATTGTCCGCGCATAGTGCCAGACGGTACTCGACTTTCCTTCGGATAGTCCATAGTAGAGATGTGCATTTGGCATAGTTCCTGTTTGAAATTCATCGAGGTGTTGCAGACGGTCCGCCAGGAGGGCCCAGACGGTTTCTAGTACATGTGGTATTTTCAAAACGTTCTCGTCTAGGATAATCAACGTTATCCTGGACAGTCCGTACTAGAGCTTCGAACGGTCCACGAGATGTTGTTTTGAGGGTTGATCTTCCTTAAAGTATTTTCTGGGTACTTAAATTTATAACTTAGCAAACTTGTTAGCTCGAATGGTTGTGATGGTCATCAATTACCAAAAACAAGTGTGGAAATGGTTTTTAGGCCTATTTTCGTTTCATGTGGCGTCTTGATTGTCCCTAGAGGCATCCACATGCGTAGAATGTTGTACACATCATAGGTGGACCCTGGATGTTCCTGTTTCGGCACCACGATTGGCCTTTGTAAGTGTGCAAGTCTTGTCGTACGCCCGTGACCGTGCCAACCTTCGTGGTGAACACGTATTGGCCCGGGCTGTTGTCATGTTGTTTTGTGAGGATGTGGCACGCTCGTAGAGCGGGCGTGCCTCCTTAGTTGTTCCTATTTCGGCACCATGATTGACCTTTTGCTAGTGTGCGAGTCTTGTCGTACGGGCGTGACCATGCCAACCTTCGCGGTGAACAAGTATTGGCCCGGACTGTTCCCATGTTGTTTTGCAAGGAGCTATGTGTGCTGAGTCGTGGCACGTATGAAGAGCGGGCATGCCTCCTTGCTTGCCTCTCTAAGGTTAGAAGCAAGATGGTTGTTCCATCCACTCGAGTCCTCATCAAAGGATTCGGGTGATTCGTAGGCAAGAAGATCATAAATCGACTCCAGAGCATACCTAGTCATACTCACAAACTCGATGTTCGTGGGAAGCTGGTGTGGGCATGGCCTTTGGGCCCGATGGTGGGGCCTCAAGCAGTCGTGCTTGTTGTTCGGGGACTTCGTAGGGACGCTTCTTAACTATGGAACCATAGCCCCATGAATGCCTCGACGGTGGTGCCGGTGGAGAGCCGTGTGGGTGTTGTGACCCGCACTGCCGCTCCCTTAGCGGTGATGATGAAATTGAAAGTACCAAAGCGCACGCTAGCGCATAGGACACAATTGACAGTGTTTTCGTCCATCTGCAACAGTATGGTGAAAAACATGCCATGACGTGCAAATAATCTCTTATACGACACGTAAATGTCGATGTTCTAAAACCACCGGCTAGTAATCTATGTTCTTTATGTGTGTGGTGTCGATGGTATGCAAGGAGGACATAAGGATTTTACACTGGTTCGGGTTAAATATCGCTAGGTCCAGTTGGGTGACTTGCATTATACTTGAGAGCACCTAGAGGGGGGGGGGGTGAATAGGTGATCCTGTAAAAATCAAATACTTGTAGCCACAAAAACTTGGTTAAGAGTTAGTGCAATAAGACCAAGTGGCTAAGGACCGATCTTTTGTGAAACACAATGGTCACAAGGAAAGACAACACAAAAGACACGGTGATTTATCCCTTGGTTCGGCCAAGTATAACACTTGCCTACTCCACGTTGTGGCGTCCCAATGGACGAGGGTTGCACTCAACCCCTTTCAAGTGATCCAATGATCAACTTGAATACCACGGTGTTTTCCTTTCTTTTACTTTCTCCCGTTCGCGAGGAATCTCCACAACTTGGAGCCTCTCGCCCTTACAATTGATGATCACAAAGAAGCACGGAAGTAAGGGAGGGAAGAGCAACACACAGAAGACTCAAAACAAGAGCACAATCACGCACACAAGCCACAACTTGAGCTCACAACACAACTCGAGGAGTTCTCTACTCAAATGGAGCTCAAGTCACTATCTCAAAGAATCGAATGCGCGA